>NC_090319.1:171928129-172265614 GCF_040869045.1 Eurosta solidaginis | reverse complement strand
TTATGGATATCAAATGAAAGCTGTTACTGAGAGCTTTAAAGTAATTTTCATTGTGATATTCGATTTAGTCGCATCAACCTGGCAAAACTGATAAATATTCATGCGAAGCCGAAATAAAGAAATGAATTAATAATACCCACATACCTATTTACATATGTCCTATTCGATTTGCCTGATATTTAGTATATAAATTTGCCTATATTAGTATTTACGATGCTTTTTTCCGCGAAGTAGACCAGAGACGGACTGGGACTGTGATTAGGACTAGGACTGGGACTGAGACTCGGAGTGGGACTGGGATTGAGACTCGGAATAGGACGGGAACAAAATAAATACCACCCTCTGGGACTGGTAATAAGATATTAAGAAGAATGAGAAAAACTTGAGAGAAGAGAAAAGAGAGGAGACTGCGAAAGAGATAGAATGAGACGAAGATGGAGATAGATGAAGCGAAAAATACGGAGGGAGGAGTGAATACAAAGATTAGGAAAAAGTGTAGAGGGGCGAGGGCAGAGTTAGACGGAAAAAGCTTATTAAAATGTATGCAGATAGACCAAATCTCGGTAGCTAAAGGCATTTGCCTTTGCACTGATGTGAATGTTGGAGATTGGAGTTCAATGCTCAGCTCCCGAAAAGCTAGCTGATGAAGAAGTGAAATTCAGAAACATGTCCTAGTAACCATCGCCGTTTGTAAACTTTACAATTTTTCTCTAATATCAATAACAAAAACCATTGTATAAAGCAATATGAGCAAAGCTCGCTAATTAAATACATATGATCATATTGATATAATAGTAACAGCGGAAGTATTAAAAACAAATACTGTAAAAATCCGAACAAATGTTACTAAACTTTCAAAAGCGCGCCTAAAAATCATGTCCACACTATTAGGAATAAACTACATACAGAGTGTATGTGCCTACATACTACTAAAAGGAATAGAAACAAAAAAGCAATTCTTAGAGACCAATTGTACAGCGAGCAACGGGACATTCATATGGCTCGGTAGCTAAAGGCATTTGCCTTTGCACTGATGTGAATGTTGGAGATTCGAGTTCAATGCTCAGCTCCCGAAAAGCTAGCTGATGAAGAAGTGAAATTCAGAAACATGTCCTAGTAACCATCGCCGGTTGTAAACTTTACAATTTTTCTCTAATATCAATAACAAAAACCATTGTATAAACCAATATGAGCAAAGCTCGCTAATTAATTGCATTATGTATTGTCGGCAGAACGCGCTCGTGCATTTTTTCGCATCCGACAGCACTTTGTCGCCAAAGGCGATAGAAACTTTGTCAATGTGCCTAGACGGATTCGATAGGGACCAAAGTTTACCTACACCGGCAGAGAGGTTACAATCGCTTAGGTGCTCCTCCCATTTCGCCCGCTTGTGTTCATCCAGAAGCAATCTTATGCGTTGGTTTATATCCGTTATTTGGGGGATTATCACCGACTAAATCCTCCGCGACCTAATTTACAACATGGACGTCCCAAATGTCGACCATTTTGACATCCAAGTCGATGGCACTACGCTACCGGCTTTCCTACACCTCAAAATCTTGAGTGTGACGTTTGATTAGGATATACATTTTGGTGAGCAAGCAGCCGCAATTGTACCGAAAATCCATAGCCGTAATAAAATCCTGTTGTTGTTGTTGTTGTAGCTTTGCCCCACCTAACAGCCGCGACCGATCACAAATTGTCATCAATATCCTCTAACGGGAGTCCAAGGAAACTTGCCGTTTCAACAGGGCTGGACCATAATGAAAGGGGTGTTAGAGGCGTTGGTTCCACATTACAACTAAAGAGATGGTTGGTGTCATGTGGGGACACATTGCAAGCGGGGAATATATTTTGTATGTCGGGGTTGATTCTGGATAGGTAAGAGTTTAACTTGTTACAGTATCCAGAACGAAGTTGAGCAAGAGTGACACGCGTTTCCCTGGGGAGTATGCGTTCCTCTTCCACAAATTTTGGGTACCGTTCTTTGAGTACTGGATTCACCGGGCATTTCCTGACATAAAGGTCCGACGCCTGTTTGTGGAGTTCACCAAGGACCTGCTTGTGTTTTTTGCTTCATACAGCTGGGTTCTCAGGTGCCGGATTTCCTCAAAATGCTTACGGAGATGACTCCTTAAGCCCCTAGGCGGTGTTGGCTCATCAATCAGATGTTTGTTTGGATGCCAGGTTTCTGGGTATTCAACAGGAACTGTTTGGTTAGCATCTCATTTCTCTCCCTGATGGGGAGTATTCTCGCCTCATTATGTAGATGGTGTTCTGGCGACATAAGAAGACAGCCCGTGGCGATTCTGAGAGCAGGCCTGTAGCTTCTTCCAGTGGGTAATTTTTAGGCTTGGCGACCATATGGGTGACGCGTAGCACGTAAACGGCTGGCCAATTGCTTTGTATGTTGTAATGAGCGTTTCTTTATCTTTTCCCCAGGTACTGCCAGCAAGGGATTTGAGGATTTTATTACGGCTCTGGATTTTCGGAACAATTGCGGCTGCGTGCTCACCAAAATGTAGAACCCTATCAAACGTCACACCCAAGATTTTGGGGTGTAGGACAGTCGGTAGCGTAGTGCCATCGACGTGGATGTTCAAAATGGTCGACATTTGGGACGTCCAAGTTGTAAATAGGGTCGCGGATGATTTAGTCGGTGATAATGCCAGGTTTCGCGTGGCGAAAAAACTGGAGAGATCAGGGAGGTAGCCGTTTATTCTGTTGGAAAGCTCATCGATCTGTGGGCCTGGGCCTGTGGCCATTATTGTGCAGTCATCGGCGTATGAAACGATAGTGACTCCTTCTGGTGGTGAAGGTAACTTAAAAATAAATAAATGTAAGGCGCGATAACCTCCGAAGAGATCTAAGGCCGAGCTTCTCTTCCAATTTGCGTCGTGCTCCCCTTGATTTTCCCTACAAATTTGCCGGACGGGACCTACATGTTTTATGCCGACTCCGAACGGCATCTGCAAGGCAGATGAGTTTTCACTGAGAGCTTTTCATGGCAGAAATACACCCGGAGCTCTTGCCAAACACTGCCGAGGGGCGACCCCGCTTAGAAAAATTTTCTTCTAATTTGAAAACCTTATTTCTAAAATTTTGATGTTGCTTTGCCCGGGGTGCGAACCCAGGGAATACGGTGTGATAGGCGGAGCACGCTACCATCACACCACGGTGGCCGAAGGTAACTTAGATATGTAGAAATTAAACAAAAGTGGGGATAGGACACCACCCTGTGGAACCCCTTGTTTAATTCTTCTTGGTTTTGATGTTTCGTTTCTAAATTGCACCGATGCCTGCCGACCACCCAGATAATTTGCGGTCCACCTTTTAAGACATGGGGGAAGGGTAGACCCTTCCAGGTCTTGCAGTAACGTGCCATGGTTGACCGTATCAAAAGCTTTTGATAGGTCTAGCGCTACTAGTACTGTTCTATGGTGGTTTTGATTTAAGCCGCAATTTATCTGAGTGCTGATGGCATTTAGCGCCCTGGTGGTGCTATGGAGTTTTCTGAAGCCATGTTGATGACAGGCTAGCTGCAAATTTGCTTGGAAGTAGGGCAGCAAAATGGCTTCAAACGTCTTTGCTACTGGCGATAGGAGAGATATCGGACAATACGAATCTCCTATGTTAGTTGATTTCCCAGGCTTTAGTAGCGGCCATTTTCCATTTTTCGGGTATGACAAAGGTGGAAAGAGACAGGTTGAAGACATGTGCTAAGTATTTCAAACCCTCTTTCCCTAGGCTTTTAAGCATCGGCATGGCTATTCCGTCTGGACCTACTGCTTTGGATGGTTTAGCGTGACCAATGGCATCTTCAACCTCTCTGGCGGTGATGGTAATTGGTGACGCGCTGGATTTATGTTCATGTGCGTGTCTGTTGGCGCTCCGTCTATCTTTGTCGATCGTAGAATGTGTAACAGCAGCCTTAACAAATAATAAAAATGTCACCCTGTTTCTAAATTGCTGCAACACCCGTTGTCTACTGTGAGCAAACAACAGGTGTTGGAACAACTTGGAAACAGAGCAATTCGGCTCGCAGAATTATTATTATAAATTTTGGACTAAACGAAGCAAGTGCGTAGCAAAACTAAAATAATTTAATTACACAAACTAAAGATACGACTAAAATATTGTAATAACGAGTTTCACACACATTTATTGTGTTGTAAATAAAAACCACTTATATTATATTACATTATTAAGATTACATGTGCTTACTTACTTACTTACTTAATTGGCGCTTAACCGTCTAAACGGTTATGGCCGTCCAACAAGGCGCGCCAGTCGCTCCTTCGCTCCGCCAACCGGCGCCAATTGGTCACACCAAGGGAGTTTAAATCGTTTTCCACCTGGTCCTTCCAACGGAGTGGGGGCCGCCCTCTACCTCTGCTTCCATAGGCGGGTTCCGATAGAAACACTTTCCTGGCCGGAGCATCATCTTTCATTCGCATAACATGGCCTAGCCAGCGCAGCCGCTGCGTTTTAATTCGCTGGACTATGTTGATGTCTGCGTATAGCTCGTACAGCTCATCATTAAATCTTCTTCGGTACTCGCCATCGCCAACGCGTAGAGGTCCATAAATCTTTCGAAGAACTTTTCTCTCGAACACTCCCAAAGCCGCTTCATCTGCTGTTGTCATGGTCCATGCTTCTGCCCCATATAGCAGGACGGGTACGATAAGTGACTTGTAGAGTATGATTTTCGTTCGCCGAGAGAGGACTTTACTTTTCAATTGCCTACCTAGTCCAAAGTAGCATTTATTGGCAAGATTGATTCTTCGCTGGATTTCAGTGCTGATGTTGTTGCTAATGTTGATGCTGGTTCCCAAATAAACGAAGTCTTTTACTATTTCGAAATTATGGCTGCCAACAGTAGCGTGGTTGCCAAGGCGCATATGCGCTGACTCTTTGCTCGATGACAGCAGGTACTTCGTTTTGTCCTCATTCACCATCAAACCCATCTTTACCGCTTCTTTTTCCAGCTTGGAGTAAGCAGAACTAACAGCGCGGGTGTTTAGGCCGATGATATCAATGTCATCAGCATATGCCAGTAATTGCACGCTTTTATAGTATATTGTTCCAGTGCGGTTAAGTTCTGCAGCTAGTATAATTTTCTCCAGCATCAAATTAAAGAAATCGCACGATAGGGGGTCACCCTGTCTGAAACCTCGTTTAGTTTCGAACGGCTCGGAGAGGTCCTTCCCAATTCTGACTGAGCTGATGGTGTTGCTCAACGTCATTTTGCACAGCCGTATAAGTTTTGCGGGGAAACCAAATTCAGACATAGCGGCATATAGGCAGCTCCTTTTCGTGCTGTCGAAGGCGGCTTTAAAGTCGACGAAGAGGTGATGTGTGTCGATTCTCTTTTCACGGGTTTTTTCCAAGATTTGGCGCATTGTGAAAATCTGGTCGATGGTAGATTTACCAGGTCTGAAGCCGCACTGATAAGGTCCAATCAGCCGGTTCACGGTGGGCTTCAATCTTTCGCACAATACACTTGAAAGGACCTTATATGCGATATTAAGAAGGCTGATTCCACGATAGTTGGTGCATTTTGCAGTATCCCCCTTCTTGTGGACTGGGCAAAGAACACTTAGATTCCAACCGTCGGGCATGCTTTCGTCCGCCCATATTTTGCTAAGAAGCTGCTGCATGCGCCTTACCAACTCCTCGCCGCCGAACTTGAATAGCTCCGCAGGCAATCCATCAGCGCCCACGGCTTTGTTGTTTTTCAATCTGGTTATTGCTATTCTAACTTCGTCATAATCGGGCGGGGGGACATATATTCCATCATCATCGATTGCGGGATCGGGTTCTTCATCTCTGCGCGGTGAATTGCTGCCTCCATTTAGGAGAGCAGAGAAGTGTTCCCTCCATAATCTAAGCACTCTCTGGACATCAGTTACATGTGCGGGAAAATGAAAATAATAACTGTGGAAAAGAATATGTGGGTACAACAAATAACAAATTAAAAACAAGAATAGCAGGACACAGATCGGATATTAAATGTAGATCATCTGGCAACATTCATAAAACAGCACTTGCGGCCCACTATACAGAGAACGGACACCAACCAGATTTTAAAGCGGTGTGCATACTAGAGCAGGAGACAAATTATAGCAAAAGGTTTACGTTAGAAATGCTACACATAGCAAATACATCACCAAGCAAGAGACTAAATTACAAAACGGACACAGAAAATTGCTCACATATTTATAGACACTTACTTGACTCACAAAAGAACAAAAAAAAAAATTAGTTCTGAACTGCATGGCGAATTAACAAGTGTCGTGTATCGGACAAGATAATTAATGTATGTATGTATGGAAAAATTGTATCCCAATTGTATTCAGTTTTATATGTGAATATTTGTTTGTTATTGTTATAGCCCCTGAAGACGATCTCCGAAGGAGATTGAAATATATTGGGAAATATTTAAAAAAGTGTTTTATTACATTGGACCTTGAGCCTGCAAAAATCACAGTTTGATAAAGTCAACGTAAAAAGGTCACTACAATGAAATTTTAGTATTTCCTTTTTCTTTTTCCTCAACATTTCAGCTTCAAAGAATTCAGACATTCAAATAAGTACTTCATTAATAATAGTTTGAACTGAATTATTTGTGCTATGCTGATAACTGCATATGTACCTTAGAAGTGGTAAACAAGTGCAAAGAATTCAGATTCAGAATCCGATTCCGATAATTCAGCCTCAAGCTACGAAAGTTTAGCTTCATCTTCGACCGAACAAGTCACAAACCAATAAAATAGATTTTCTTTGTCAACAGATTTTCCAGGCTTCGAAGATTCTTCCAGTAAAAATTTAACTTCTAATTTAGCTTCAAATCTTAACGATTCAAATAGTGCAAAACTAATTTCAAATTCTTTTATATTAAAATCAGATCTTAACGATCCAATTAGTACAAACGTTGCCTCACCTTCTTCTAATTCAGCTTCAGATCTTAACGATCAAATCATGGCTACACTTGAGGAAAAGAAAACTTTTATTAACACATGTGCTAATTCTATTAGAGAAAACTACAGCGGGGATCCTCAAGCACTTGAGACTTTAATAGACAAAATTGCACTACTCTAACAGTTCGCTATTGAAGATCTAACTAATACCTTTATAGCATTTCTGAAATCAATACTAGAGGGTAAAGCCCGTGAAGTAATACCAAGACAAGTAACTGCAGTCAATGAAATTAAAGTAGCTCTACGTAGTAGGATCAAACCAGACAACTCGAAAGTTGTAGCAGGGAAAATTGCGGCGTTGCACGTTAACAATAATAATTATACAGATTTTGCCAAAAAAGTTGAAGATTTAGCTGACTCACTTGAGGGTCTCTTATTATTGAAAGGATCACTCAAGCAAAAGCTCATGAAATGGCAGTCGAACAAACGGTTAACGTGTGTCGTTTAAATACAAAATCCAATTTAGTCAAAACTATTTTAGCCTCAACGGCATTTACTGATCCGAAAGACGTAGTAGCGAAATTAATTGTTGAACAAAATAACGAAGTAACAGAGCGTCAGGTTTTAGCTTTTCAATCACGTGGTAACAATACATTCAGAAATTTACGTGGTAACACTGGTCGACGGCCAAAATTTACCAGAGACGCCGTTATGAAATTCGTATGTAAAACCACCCCCTGATTTCGAAAATCGAGTTCATTTTTAATTCTATGGTACCGTTTTTGAGATATTTGCAATTTACCGTTATTCGAAAAAACCAAAAAGGTGGCTCCCTTTAATTACGTATATCTCACGAACGGGTAAAGCAATTGCAAAATCACAGAATCGGAAAGACAATAAAATTTTCTATAAATGCATAATACATTGTTTTTTGCTCAACCAGATAGTTTTCGAGATATTAGCTTATAATCTCAGATTTTTGTTTTTTTTATGAAAAAATATGAAAAAAAATACTCTTTGCGAGGGCAGCATTCCAAAACCACAACTTTTTTTCCAGATGTTTTTTTCTTTACTAAAGCTCTGTCTAATTAAAAAAAGATAAGCTACCATAGAAGAAAATCGATGCAAAACTACGTAAGTTATAAGCGATCAAATAAAAATACCCAGGTTGGGCAATTTCATCGTATACCTCAAATCGTATGTTTGGTATAAAGAAGAGTGAAATATCTAGCTATGCTCTGTTTCTATTTAGTTAAAAGTTCAATTTATGAATGAAATTTACCATATTTTTAACTTTTTTTTTAATTTATTTATGTTTATACTATATTCTAACAATCTTTATCTTAATTTGATTTTACTATGTAGTCGAAATAATTATGTGTTCTACTTTGACGCTTATTCAGTTTAGGATCGGTTTCTCTTATGAGAAACCAGCAGTAATCACCCATCATTGCGACGTCCCAGAATCCTTGATATCGATTCTCAATTAATTTCATTTGCTGATGAAACCTTTCGCCATGTTCGTCACTTTAGTCGCCAAGATTTGCCGGAAAAAAACTCAAATGTGAGTGCAGAAAGGGACATATTTACGCCTGGAAAGAAAATATTAGTTAGGTAAACAAGTTATAGAATTTTGGGAAACTAATTTTAATAAGCCTTTAAGCCATTTTCGCATAATTATTGATTAAGTCGTTCACTATCTGCTCGTAGTTAGGGCTTTTGTGTCTACCGAGAAAAGAAGCAACGACCTTTTCAAAGGATTCCCACGCTGCTGCCTCAACTGATGGGAGTAGTCTTTTGAATTGATTACTGTTGATCAACTTTTTTATTTGTGCTCCAACAAAAATACCTTCCTTTATCTTGGCTTGAGAAATATCTGGAAAAATTGTTTTCATATAGTCGAATGCTTCACCTTCTTTGTCCAAAGCCTTAACCAAGTTTTTAATGAGACCGAGCTTGATGTGTAAGGGTGGAAGTATGATTTTCTCTTTCTTGACAAGAGGGGTGTATTTGATGTTATCCACACCAACGGTAAACTCGACTCTTTCCGGCCAATCCTTTCTGACGTAGTGGTCCCTACGAGCTCGGCTATCCCACTTGCAAAGGAAGCAGCAGTGCTTGGTGTAGCCACTTTGTAGACCGCATAGCATTGCAACGACTTTGAGAACCGAACATATTTTGCAATCATGCTCTTTATATTTGATAAATTTGAGTAGTTTTTGCGTTTCCTCGTAGGTTTCCTTTGTATTTACTGCATGTACGATCGGGATAGAAGGCTTTTTGTTACAAATATGCAATAATACAGCCTTCAAACCTAGTTTATTGCTATCTATGATCAATCGCCAGTCTTTTGAATCATATGTTTGACCAAACTCTTTTAATAAACCTGGAATGTCGTTGCATGTGCATATACTGTCTTTCTTGGTATAGTGTTTGGAAAATTGTTCGTGACGAGTTCTACAATATATCACCTTAACATCGGATGACACAAATTTTAATTGTTGCATACGAGAAGCGTGGATCTCGGCCTTTTCCTTGGATAGTTCCAAATCTCTTATCCAATCATTAAGTTGTGCTTGTGACAGAACGTTTCTCTCGTTTCCCATGCGAAATTCAGTACAACTTGATTCTCCGAACTCAGATATTACTGTTGACAATGGAACTGGATTCGCAACTGCCGTTGAATGTAGTACTGGCAATGTCACTGTAGGTACGCTGGCATAGGTTACTCTTCTTGATCTTCCAATGCCAACTACTTTTGTTTGACAAATATAACACTCTATTGAATGGCAAGTAGGTTCTCTCCATATCATTGGTGTATCAAATTTTATTTGTTGTCCTGATTCCGACTGAATCAATTCTACTCGACACGATGTACACAAAGTGTTCGGTGTCCATGGTTTTTCAGCATTTTTAGGCTCAATGCCAAAATACTTGCAGTATAAAGTTTTCATATGATCTGAGAATACTCGTCGTCGCCTTATGATAGTATATTGGCCACACATGAAACAGAACATATCTGGATCGTTATTACAAACAAATTCTCGCTTCCTTTTACTCATTTTATTTTTTTTAATAAATCACGGTTTTGAAATTTGACTTATGAACTGAACTATCTTCGGCGAGCCTTGCAGATGTTATGAAGTTTCAAGGCGCATTAACTCATATTTATACTCGGAACAAGAATAAAATTGAAAAAATCAAATCTTACCTAGACAGAAAGGTTCCTTTTTATACGAAGCCGGGAAAAGAAAATACTGATGCCGGCCTTTAAAAGACAAAGGTCTATGGGAAATGGGTCGAGCGTTCCCAAAAGGCACAAGCCTTCGGCCACTACTCCCCCTGCCCTGACCAAAACCTTCAGCGAGGCGGCTAAGGCCAACTTTACGCTGGCTGTTTTGAACCGCGGTCACCCCAATGGGAACATGACCCCGGATAACTGGAAAGATGACCTTAACGGCCTTCTCAAGATCTTTAAGGACATCATGACCAAGTATCCGGGGCCGGCTCCCACTATTCGTGATGCCGGCTGGCACCAGGGCAGGGTGAAGCTTGTTTCCTGCGCCGATAAGCGCTCGTGCAAGCTCTACAAACTCACCATAGCTTCGCTAGGACAGCTGTGGTCTGGGGCCAGCTTGGATGCGGTCGGTTTGGAAGAAATTCCGAACAGACCGAGAGATTGGGCCTGGATCCCAGACGGCATAGCGGATCCTGGCGAAATTTTAGAAACCATCGCAGAATCGAATAAGGGGCTACCTTGGTGATTGGAGGGTAGTCCGGGTCGGCGAGACAAGGGCGAAGCAGCGTTATGTTGTTTTCATCATAAACGAAGCTTCTCTCTCTTGGCTTGACGAATGTGGTGGAGTTTTAAGCTACGGCTTCTACTCCATCACATTGAAAATTCGAAGGGATGGCACTAAAGAAGAAGCACCGGACGAAGGTAAGCCTGTACCTCAGGGCGAGGAGTTAGACGGAAACACCCCGAGTGGATATGCTGCCCCTGGCCCTGATGAAGGAACTACCTCCGCGCCGGAAGATCTGGTGGGTGGGGATACCGCCTCGAGCGAATCCGCAACCGCCACAACGAATCTCGGGGACCCATGCAACACCTTGAGTGAACATTGGGCCGATATCGAACTGGCACGCAGCACTCCGGATGCCGAGAGCGATACACTCTCGGTATCTGAGTTTGCGGGCCAGTTCTTTACTGGCATGGACGAGCAGCTTCTGCTGGAATCCGACCCGTCGGATGCCGAATTCGACGATACTATCGTAGAGGAGGCATCCGACGTTGCGGATCAGCAGAGGATGGACGTCGATGCGGAAGCCGACCTTTAACGGGCGTGCAGGTACTTCAAATAAACCTGCACCACTCTAAGGCAGCCTCGGCTGCCCTAATCTTACGCCTCAGCGCAACAGATGAGGACGTCGTTCTAGTCCAGGAGCCTTGGGTCTTTGGCATTCTAAGGACTACCAGCTGGTGACACCGCCCGGGGCAGGTAGAATCAGATCTTGTATTCTAATAAAGAAAACTCTAGTATTTATTCTGCTATCTCTTTTTACCGACGAGGGCTTTACCTGTATTGGCCTCGAGCTACAGGACCGAACGCTCTGGCTGATGTCCGCCTATCTGGCGCACGATCGCCCAACGTCTGTACAGGACCGGCTCTGCAAAGCGGTACGGGAGGCCCATAGCAAAGGCTGCACGATAATAATCGGAGCCGATGCCAATGCACATCACACCGCTTGCGGCTCTACCGACATTAACACTAGGGGTGAGTCTCTTTTTGATTCCATTATTAACAACAATCTAAGTATATGCAACTCTGGAGACAAGATGGCAAGAGTATCCAACGTTGCCACGCATAAGATAGTGATGCGAGACGACCGTCCAATCAAACAGCGGTATTTCCCTAAGAACCCAAAGATGCAGGAGATCATAAACAAGGAGGTAGACAAGCTGATAGAGAAAGGTTACATCGAACCATCTCACAGCCCACACAGTTAACCAATAGTTCTAGACCGGAAGAAGAACGGCAAATGGAGACTCTGCGTTGGCTATCGGCAGCTCAACGCCCGCTCAGTACCAGATGCGTACCCACTCTCAAGAATACAGCATATCTTGGATAGACTACGTAGCGCGCATTTTATCAGCAGTCTGGACCTCAAAAATGGCTGTTGGCAAATCCCGATGGAAGAAGATAACAAGAAGTATACAGCATTCACCGTGCCCGGCCGAGGGTTGTATCAATGGAAATTGATGCCGTTCGGTCTACATTCCGCTCCGGCTACGTTTCAGCCGGCACTCGACCGTGTTATTGGCCCAGAGTGGATGATATCATCATCACCAGCACAACTTTGGAAGAGCACATAAAGCACCTAGGAGAAGTATTTCGGCAGCTACGGAGGGCGACTCTGAAGATCAACCCAGAGAAATGTGAGTTTTTTAAGAAAAGTTTGAAATATCTAGGCCACGTCGTGGGCGAGGAAGGAATACACACGGATCCCGAAAAAGTTGCGGCATCAAGGAGCTGACGCCACCACACAACATACGAGAGTTAAGACGATTTCTGGGGATAGTTTCATGGTACCGGAGGTTCGTACCCGACTTCTCACAAGTTGCGCACACGCTGACGTCAATGTTGAAGAAGGGAAGTAGGTGGAAATGGTCCGAAGAACAACAGGCCGCATTCGAAGCGTTGAAGAATGCACTAATACAAGCACCATCACTAGCTTGCCCAGATTTTACTAAAAGATTTCGATTACAGACGGACGCGAGCGATTATGGTCTCGGAACAGTTCTCACACAGGGGTTGTATGACGAGGAGCGAGTGATAGCGTATGCTAGCCGCCGGTTGAATAAAGTCGAGATGAACTACTCACCAACTGAGAAGGAATGTTTAGCAATCGTGTGGGCAATAAGGAAAATGAGACCGTATTTAGAAGGGTACAATTTCACGGTGATCACCGATCACCTGGCTTTGAAATGGTTTAACGCGATCGAAAGTATAGGAAGGGTAAGATGAACGTGGTCTCAGATGCACTTTCGAGGCAGCCACTGGAGGAACAGCTGGGTAGCCTTACGACACAGGAAGACAGTTTGAGTTGCAAGTGGTACACGTCAAAGATGGCTGAAGTAACGAGGGCACAAGAGAAGTTTCCCGAATACGTCATAGAGGAAGGAAGACTATACAGACGAATTGGAAGTCAAATGGATGGTGAGGATGCGGTACCATGGAAGTTATGCGTGCCGACATTGGAGTGGCGAAGAGTGCTTAACGAGATTGACGACACACCAAGCGCAGGACACATGGGGATACGGAAATCCATCGCGCGTGCAATGATAACAGACAATGGAGCACAGTTCACGAGCAGGCATTTTAAGAAATTTTTACAAGAGGCTGGCATAAAGCACCAGCTAACGGTACCGCAAGAGAACCCGACGGAGAGAGCGAATCGTAACATCAAGAGGATAATGTCGCAATTCACTGGGAAGGAGCATAAGACATGGGATGAGTTGTTGCCAGAGATGACACTAGCACTGAATACCAGCGTATGCGAGTCAACAGGCTACAGTCCAGCATTCGTGGTACAGGGTAGGGAACCGATCCCCAACGCCCTCTACGATGACGAAATATTTGGCACAGGCGAGGAGAAGGTGGCTCTCAGTGAAAAGATGGCGAAAACGAGAGAGGTATATCAGATGGCACGTCGTAGACAACAGCAAGCATCAGCGGAGCAGGCAAGGCATTATAATTTACGTAGTGGCAACCGGCGGTGGGCGACTTGGTACTAGTAAAAGAGCATCAGCTCTCCAAGGCAGTGGACAATTTCGCAGGAAAGTTAGCACCAATATACAGTGGGCCTCATCGTGTAACGAACTTCGCATCGCCCGTAATCGTCGAGCTAGACAAGGTGCATAACGGTAAAAGGAGAACGGCACACATAAGCGAGATAAAAGCGTATCATCAGGCGACAGTCGAAGAAGCAGCAAGCCCGGCAGCAGAACGAAGAATACGTTCACCCCGTGAACGTGGTAAGTCGAAGGCGTCTCGCCAAGCTCCGAATGGGGGCTTCACCGACGTTCCCATCGGGGAACAAACGAGACGACCGACGACGATAGCAACAACACAACACGCACCATCATCGGCATCGTGTAGTAGAACGCCGAACCAACATTTCACCGAGATATCCACCTAGGAACACACAGAGCAACTGGCCGTAGTAAGAGCAACGCCACGCGCGTCAACATTGCAAGCAGCCCAGGCCACGGACGAAGATCAGACGGATTACAGCACGGTAGCGACATGCGGTTCACTAGCACTCGCCAATTCAGGAGCAAATGGTTCCGGAATCGAACGATCAGACATAATCAACAACCAACAGGTGGTAGATGGAGACCGGAGTGGGTGGCACACCGCACAAGCGCAAGCCCCAACCCTGGACAACGGGATCCAGACGGCGATGAACTACGCCAACCACATAGCCAGCCAATGCTATAACCTGATGACCGAATTCTGCATAACATTTCATTTTAGAACAAGGCCCAGATCGCGAGAGATTACCCTATAAAGAACGCAAGCATTGACCGCTACGAGAAATTGAATTTTACAATGGTGACAGTAAGTCACATTGCGGCAGGTGAAGAGAGACCGTGAGGACCCAAATCCACCGGCTTTGGGGCCCACACACGCAAAACCACATTTTTTCAAATTTTACAATTTTCAAATTTACCTACATACATTTTTTTTTGAAAATACCCTAATACATATACGTATAACTCTGAATTTACATTCGTATATTAGTACATCATTCCGCAGCAGCAGGACCACACAGAGAGCCAAAACCAAAGCACATGAAGAGATTCAAATATCCTGCAACAACAAGACACCGTACACAGAAAATCATGATGAGCGCTGCCGGGAATAATACCGTTAGACGATCTGCGAGGACTCCTATAAAAAGGGAGCACAACGCCGAAAATAGATCAAAAGTTTCTAAACATGGATAAAAGCGACAACGCAAGATACACCACAGAGAGTGCTAAGGACGGTCCACTCCGTACCCGAATCCGGCGGGACCTAAGCCAGCACAACCACCATACGACGGGCCAAGTACCAACAGGAGAAGATGCTACCTACGACAACGAAAGCGAAAGTAGCTACCATACGACGGGCCCAGTGCCACTAGAAGAGGAGGAAGTTGCCTACGACGGCGAGACCGACAGTCAGGCCACGGAAACGTTCGGGTATCTCAGGGGCAACGAGGACGGCCCGATACTTAGCCCGAGGTACGATCACTTGTCGACATGGGTAACGAGATCCAGAGCCCGACATACAGCACTGAGTTCGGATACGAACCCGAGGAATGTGCCGTGGTCCGGGACCCTACCCCAGTCCCCATTTCCTCGGACAGCGAAGAAGAAGGCGACGAACCACCACCGAAGCAACAGGGCGAATTCTCCATACGGCAAACCGACGAAGAGGCACAAGGCCGGGGGTTTGTCGAATACCAGCGGCACATCACCCTCCGAAGGCGGGTATACGACGCCAACGCGAGTACGGAACCCCCGACCAAGTGGAAGATCTTGGAGGCGATAATGGAACCACCAACGAACGACAACGATGACGACGAAATATTAAGCCGTTTGACCAGCGAGGTCAACGGCAGCCTCAGCGACACCAACAAGAACAGCGAAATATTAAGCCGTTTGGCCAACGAGGTCAACGGCAGCCTCAACGACAGCGGCAGCGACGTGCTAAGCCTCAACGCGAGTGACGGCATGTCGACGACAAAAGGCGACCCCGGCGTAAAGCCCACCGACGACGACAGCACAGGCGAAGGCGAGAATGTACTCACCGAAATCGAGAGGTGGCTCGAAAAGGCATCGGCGGAGGCGACAGAGACATGGGCCAACCGAACCGGAATCGAAACCGACGAAGCGGCGGAAGAGGACGTTCCATCGGAACGTAGACGGTCACACATCGGGTGAGAATCACGAGGACCGGCCTGGTAACAGTAACCCTGCTTACGGCAGGTGAGGGGAGAGTGTGAGGACCCAAATCCACCGGCTTTGGAGCCCACACATTCGATCCTATAAATATTTGTCAGAACTTATTAAAGCATGTATAAATCCTATTTGAATTACAAACTGTACATAATTTTTCGAAACGCCCTAATGTATATTACAATGAATTTATATCAGTACATATAGCATGTAAAACATATAAAACTGAATTATATAAATTGAATTTACACATATAAAATAGTCATTTTTTGAATCACCCTAATATACATATAAACATTCATGACAACATCTATATTCTTCGTTTAAATAATTGTTTCTGCCCCCATACGGTAAATATTTTGGTTGAACATTATAATTTTCACAGATATTCCATAACCGGCTGGAATTCTAAATAACGCTGGGAATACAGCAATGCAATAAGCAACACAGAAGCTTCCATTGCAAGAGCACCAAAAACGTACAAACATACGTATACCAAGCAATTGCGACCAAGCACAGCAGGCATTGAGGCGAACCGTCGGGGCGGACATCGCACAAAGAGGAACAAAAAATGCAATGTACTAGAAAGACGTCACCTCAGCATACCAACAACACAGCGTGGGCACTAGGCAGCCATAAACATTACACTTGCAAGTTACTTATTAAGGGCAACCAACTCGTTGACAACAACAAGGCACAATAAGCAGGCAGCAGAGGGAAATCAAAAGTAACTATGCTAACTAACTGGAGATGCGTACCAATGAACTCGCATGCTAGGAGCAGTCCAAGGGGAATTACTACATACGTAATTTAGAGATAAATACTTATATGCAAGTAGATAATTCGATATGTGCGTAGAATAATACAGTTAAATGTAAGATACATTATGTAAATACATATTGTAACGAATGTTAGCAGCACTGAGCGATGCTATCGTCTCTAAGCCGATGCTAACCAGTGACGTGAATGCACATCAATAATTCAATCATTATGTATCTACATAAACAATAATAATTATAAATATAATATAATAATTAAATAATTGCGTCTACACATATGTACGTATACGAACATCTGAGCGGCAATGCACAAATACATGCATATATCTTATCTGAGTTGTCACAAGAGAGAGCAATAATTTGTGCACGTAGTTGTGGCTGGCGATTTTGTAGCCGAACTTACTAGTAACTTCTGGAAATCGAAGAGCCTAGAAGTATGCAGCGTAAACTATAAAAGCGGGGCAGGCGAGTAAGAAGCAGTTCAGTTTGATTTGAGTTGTCAAGCAGTTTGATTAAGACGATATCTAGCGAGCAATAGCAGTGTTATTTTGAATAGTAGAGTTTCATTGAGCTATCAATCAGTGTGGTTATTAAGCAAGCTATTCGTTGCACAGTTTGTTATTGTGAAGTACTTTAATAAAGGTCATTTTGCATTATTACAAATTGGAGTTATTTATTCAACAGTTTAGTGATTCGAACTTAGCAGAGGATTACAAATAAGAGGATTTGCAAGCAAATTCGTTACAATTGGTGTCAGAAGAGGAATTGTTGAATAAATTCCAAAGGACAACTAGGACATGGCAAAGTTCGGTGAATTGAAGATCCAGCAACTAAAGAAGGAGTTGGAGACCCGTGGATTGAATACAAGCGGCGTTAAACTTGAACTTCAGGCACGGCTACGAGAGGCAATGGAAGCAGAAGGAATTGATGTGGAAGAGTATGTCTTTCACCTTGATGGCGAGGAGACAACAAAAATTGAAGAGAAAAACGAAACATCGCAGACGGTTACCAGCACAGACTTGAACATGATTTTGGCTGCAATATCTGCTCAAACATCGACAGTGGCTTCTCAACTGGAATCGCAAAAGACAGATATAACATCTCAACTGGCCCTGTTCCTTTTCAGGTCTTTAAGCTATAGTTTGAGAAGACCGCAGCAGTGAACAACTGGAATGTGGAAGATAAAGTTGCCGCGCTCTTCGTAGCATTGAAAGGACCAGCTGCCGAAATCTTACAGACTATTCCAGAGTACGAACGGAACAGTTATGACGCATTGATGGCTGCTGTAGAACGACATTATGGAAGCGAGCATAGAAAACAGATATTCCAAACTGAGTTGCAAAACCGCTACCAAAAAGCAAATGAGACATTGCAGGAGTTTGCTTCAGATGTTGAAAGATTGGCTCATCTCGCAAATGCGGACGCACCCGTGGAATACACCGAGAGGGTAAAAATCCAGAGTTTTATAAATGGCATACGAGACGTGGAAACGAAGCGAGCTACATACGCGAACCCAAAACTGACATTTGCTGAAACGGTATCACATGCATTGACTCAGGAAACTGCCTCCCTATTAAGTAAACCAGCATATAAGGCTCATCGTGTAGAAGTAGAAAGGCCAGAATGGGTAGACACAATTTTGGAAGCACTGAAGGGATCTCAACAGAAGAATGCCGGAGTTATTAAATGTTTCAAGTGCGGCAACCCAGGTCACATTGCACGTTATTGCGATCTTGGTCCTAATAGTTCCAACAATGTGGGTGGCCATAAACGCAAAGCTAGAAGAGATGAGCAAGAGCGAGTAAGAGGCAGAGAGCTAGATCCAGCTATTGAATGCCCTATGATATCTGTGTCGCAAATTGGTAGAAAATCGAGCAGCCTTTCCGTCAGAGGGAATGTGGATGGCAAAGAACGAGTACTGACTGTAGATACGGGCACATCTCATTCCTTGATCCGATCTGACTTGGTCAACAGGAGAGTCAAACCGTTACCTGGAGCAAGGTTGCGTACGGTCACAGGCGAGTATAATCAAGTCCAAGGCGAAGTGGTATGTGAGGTATTAATTGGAAAAGTCATGGTTCTACACAAATTCGTTGTGGCGGAGATCGTTGATGAAGTCATATTGGGAGTGGACTTCTTGGTAGACCATGACGTCAGGATCGATATGCGGAGAAAAATTATGCGCTATAAGAACCAGGACATACCACTTAACTTTAGTTTGGAAAAAGGTTTCAGCAGTAATCGAGTACTGGTGGAGAAAAGTCGACAAAGGCCACGAAAGTCAAAGGTAAAGGTTGATGAAACGAATGGGCCAAACAAAGCGAAATCAAAAGTACCTGCGAGAAAAACACCGGCATTGACAAACCCTAATGGACGCACTAAAACGACTGCAAGAATTTTGCAGGAAGCATGCAAGGGTGGTTTCAAGCCATCGCGCACTTCTGTTGGGAAACGGCGGAACGATACTGTCAAGCCAATCCGTCAAGCGCAAGCTCTGCGAAGTAGTTCATTGGTCAAACAACAGAGTGCGAGGAAACGACTAAGGATAATGAGTAGTAAGATCAAACGCAGGTACAATGAGAACAATAATTCGGAAGGGTTCTTGGAGGGAGATTTGGTACTGTTAAACAACCCTCACCGGCGGAAAGGTGTTCCAGCCAAAATTCGGTGCATTTGGGAAGGCCCGTACAAGATTGTGAAGAAGATCAGTAATTCCATCTACCGCATACAAACCATTGGGAAACCACGAAATAGAAAGGTGGTTCATTTGGAGATGCTAGCGGCGTTTAGATCGAGAGATTTGTCTGATCGGGACGATCAGACTTAGGTGGAGGGCAGTGTAACGAATGTTAGCAGCACTGAGCGATGCTATCGTCTCTAAGCCGATGCTAACCAGTGACGTGAATGCACATCAATAATTCAATCATTATGTATCTACATAAACGAATAAATAATTGCGTCTACACATATGTACGTATACGAACATCTGAGCGGCAATGCACAAATACATGCATATATCTTATCTGAGTTGTCACAAGAGAGAGCAATAATTTGTGCACGTAGTTGTGGTTGACGATTTTGTAGCCGAACTAACTAGTAACTTCTGGAAATCGAAGAGCCTAGAAGTATGCAGCGTAAACTATAAAAGCGGGGCAGGCGAGTAAGAAGCAGTTCAGTTTGATTTGAGTTGTCAAGCAGTTTGATTAAGACGATATCTAGCGAGCAATAGCAGTGTTATTTTGAATAGTAGAGTTTCATTGAGCTATCAATCAGTGTGGTTATTAAGCAAGCTATTCGTTGCACAGTTTGTTATTGTGAAGTACTTTAATAAAGGCCATTTTGCATTATTACAAATTGGAGTTATTTATTCAACAGTTTAGTGATTCGAACTTAGCACAGGATTACAAATAAGAGGATTTGCAAGCAAATTCGTTACAATATAATAAGTAAAATTTATTGTTGCAGGATAATTATCCACCTGCGCGTGGACAAGTATAAAAGGACGACAAATTTTGCGAATTTGTGTAGTAACCAGCTAGGTATAGTGACCTGCTAACGCCTTGTTTAGCGGTGAATGGGACTGTTGGGATTTTTCCATCTTACGAGTTCTTTATTTTAGTAACTTTGGGGGTTTTCCTAACCCCATATAAACTATAAAAGCGGGGCAGGCGAGTAAGAAGCAGTTCAGTTTGATTTGAGTTGTCAAGCAGTTTGATTGAGACGATATCTAGCGAGCAATAGCAGTGTTATTTTGAATAGTAGAGTTTCATTGAGCTATCAATCAGTGTGGTTATTAAGCAAGCTATTCGTTGCACAGTTTGTTATTGTGAAGTACTTTAATAAAGGCCATTTTGCATTATTACAAATTGGAGTTATTTATTCAACAGTTTAGTGATTCGAACTTAGCAGAGGATTACAAATAAGAGGATTTGCAAGCAAATTCGTTACAATATAATAAGTAAAATTTATTGTTGCAGGATAACTGACCACCTGCGCGTGGACAAGTATAAAAGGACGACAAATTTTGCGAATTTGTGTAGTAACCAGCTAGGTATAGTGACCTGCTAACGCCTTGTTTAGCGGTGAATGGGACTGTTGGGATTTTTCCATCTCACGAGTTCTTTATTTTAGTAACTTTGGGGGTTTTCCTATCCCCATCGTTAGAGGGATTGTGGTTGTTTTTCCACCTCCGCAACCTTCAGGAAGAGCAGGATATCTTTAAGTTATATACTCCAACTCCACTGACTGGGAGGAAGTGGTGGTTCTCCACCTCCGCTTTTTTTACGAGTAGTCTGAGATTTTAGTTTAAGCGTAGTCCCGGTGGGGGTTTTCCCAACCCCATCGGCGTAGAACCGACGGTGGGTTCCCACCCCCGTCGCCGTAGCTTTAAGGGTAGTTTTGGTATTTTGAATAAAGAATTTATAACGTTTTAACAACAAACAGGGTCTTTCTCTTTAAAAGGAGACGATAGGGATTCTTCTCTATTCCCACAGGGATCCTGGACGGACTGAGAATACCCCGGCGTAAGCAAAAGTCCGTCACAGGCTACCACAAGGCTCGGTCCTAGCACCAATATTGTTCCTAATATATGTAAATGATATAGTTAATGCGATACAAGACTGTGAAATCAAACTATTTGCGGATGATGCATTACTTAAGATCAGTGATAATAATATTACTACTGCGGATGATGCATTACTTAAGATCAGTGATAATAATATTACTACTGCGGTATTAAAAATGCAAAATGATCTCAACAACTTATACACATGACTATGTGCGAATAGGCTGAAGCTTAATATAAACAAAACCAAATATATGGTCATACAAGAAAAAATATTAATGATGACTTAAGTGGGCTAAAAATAAATAATGAAAGCATACAAAAAGTTAATAGCATTAAATATTTAGGGATTATAATTGATAACAAACTTAAATTTGAAGAACATATAAACTACACAGTTGCGAAAGTCGCGAAAAAGATTGATGTTGTGCAGAGATCTACCAAGTATATACAAGAAAAATATAAAATAATTATTTATAAATCTATTATTGAACCACACTTTGTGTATTGCCCATCGATATTATTCATAATAGCGGACAAAGAAATTGATAAGCTACAAAAACTTCAAAATAGATGTATGAGGTTTATTCTTAAAAAACGCAGAGATGCTAGAACGGCTGATATGTTAAAAAAGTTGAACTGGTTGAGTGTCAAACAAAAAATTTATTTTCATACCATGAAATTGATATTTAATATAAAACGTGGAAATGTACCTGAATATTTAAGTAGTAACGTAGTTCTAGTGGAGCAAACACACAATATAAATACTAGAAATAAACATAATTTTAAATTGCCATTTTTTCGAACAGAGCAAAACATTTTTTACAAAGGCCTAAAAGGTTACAACGAGCTCCCTTTGGAAATTAAAAACAGCAATGAAATCTTAGTTTTTAAGACAAAATTATATGAATGTTGTAAAACTCTACCTACAAGATAGAATAGTACTATTTGTATCTTGAATTAGGCTTTAAGCCGTAATAAATAAATAACTAACTAACATGCATTTACGTGTAAGTAAAATTTGTCCAAAAAAATAGGCCGGTTATGTTATTACTTCTCTTTAAAGTTTTTTTGTGCGCTAACAATTATTTTAGAACGATTTTTTAAGGATTTTGGTACAGACCAATATAGGTAAGTGGCAACAATGGTAAACAATATTTTATTTGAACTGAAAATGAGTGAAGCAGTAGTTCTCTCACCGATTGGCGCGTACGAATATATACATATGTAGAGATGAAACATTTGAGCAACGCGACAATGAAGCTTTTGGAGTTTCGAATTCAGGGGGGTTTGTGAACATAATGGGTATTACAGATGGCAATTTCGATATATTTGCACAGATTTTCGAATTAACAAAAAAATTTTTCTATTAATTATAAACAAATAGAGTAATATTTGTTAACAAAAATAGGCCTATGCACTGCGGCTGATCCATAAGAATCGATTTATATAACTTATATGATTTTACGTACGCTAACTATGCGAAACAGCCTGTCAATTGATTGTATGGAAATTTTGTTAGCGTATTAATATATAGATAGTAGAGTAATATACGGCGTATGCAATATTTCGACCTAAAATCTAAAACGTTTTTGGGTCGTTTTTTTTCGTCTAATATACAACGTGAAATTTTTCGATTCAATCAAGTTGCATTTACATAATAATAATATAAGTTGAAATAAAAGATAATATAATAAAATAAGAAATTTCAAAATAAATTAGCATAAAAGACAATATACAAATTTTAATGTAATATCTTTGTAGCAAATTTATTTATTTTTTGTTCAGTATAAGACGTGCTATATCTAAAATGAGCATAAAATATGGAAATGCAAAAAACATTTTGGGCCAAATTTGCCATTAATTGTTACAAATAAATAAATTTAGTGAGTTTGAACAAAATTTGACTCATTATTTGTGATTTCATGTTTTTTGAAAGCATCTAAAATAAAAAACAAAGAATCTGTTAAATGAAGACCTTTGCATTTACGTGTAAGTAAAATTTGTCCAAAAAATAGGCCGGTTATGTTATTACTTCTCTTTAAAGTTTTTTTGTGCGCTAACAATTATTTTAGATCAATATTTTAAGGATTTTGGTACAGACCAATATAGGTAAGGGGCAACAATTGGAAACAATATTTTATTTGATCTGAAAAATTTGAGCAACGCGACAATGCAGCTTTTGGAGTTTCGAATTCAGGGGGTTTGTGAACATAATGGGTATTACAGATGGCAATTTCGATATTTGCACAGATTTTCGAATTCACAAAAAACTTGTTCTATTAATTATAAACAAATAGAGTAATATTTGTTAACAAAAATAGGCCTATGCACTGCGGCTGATCCATACGAATCGATTCATATAAATTTTATATGATTTTTCGTACGCTAACTATGCGAAATAGCCTGTCAATTGATTGGATGGAAATTTTGTTAGCGTATTAATATATAGATAGTGGGTAATATACTGCCTATGCAATACGGCCGCCATGATGCCGGTTGCCGTTTTCACCTAAAACCAAGGGACGCTTTTTTTTTTTGTTTAATATACAACGTGAGATTTTCCGATTCAGTCAAGTTGTATTTAAATAATAATAAACTGAGTTGAAATAAGAGAATATATAATAAAATAAAATAAGAAATAAAATAAATTAGCATAAAATACAATATAAAAAATTGAATATATATTTTTATATCCTTTTTTTTTGTTCAGTATAGGACGCACTTTATCTAAAATTAGGATTAAATCTGCAAATTCAAAAAGATTTTCGGGCAAATTTGCCATTAATTGTTATAAATAAATTAAGTTAGTTTCAACAAAAGTTAACTCATTATTTGTGATTTCATGTTTTTTTGAAAACAACTAAAACAAAAAACAAAGAATCTGTTAAATAAAGACCTATGTATTTACGAGTAAGTAAAATTTGCCACAAAAAATGGGCCAGTCAAAAATTAATTCTATTTAAGATTTTTTGGTACGCTAAAAAATATTTTGGAAAATTTTTTTAGGATTTTGGTAGAGGCTATTATAGGTAAGTGGCAACAATAGGAAACCATGTTTTAAGCTTTCGCCGTGTAGCGCATACGCTTATGTAGGTTTGTGTCTTAGAGGACTTACATAATTGGTCCACAGATGGCGAGCTTTTGTTCAAGAAAGTAAATATCGATATTTGGAGAGATTGTTGGATTTACAAAAAACTTTTTCTATTAATTATAAACAAATAGAGTAATATTTGTTAACAAAAATAGGCCTATGCACTGCGGCTGATCCATAGGAATCGGTTCATATAACTTATATGATTTTAAGTATGCTAACTATACGAAACCGCCTGTCAATTGTTTGTGTGGAAATTTTGTTAGCGTATTAATATATAAATAATTGCAACTAGCATTAAATAAATGGGGTCCAAATCAATAGGCCCAGACGCAATAGCCATGCCAATGCTTAAACACCTTGGCGTTGAGGAAAAAAAAACACCGCGAATCAATACTATTGATATCACAATAAACAATGATTTTATTATATATATATATTCCGAATCAGACATCGATCTCATAAATTAGTATTAAGTACTTTTTACGCTCATTTCTCACTTCTCGTTATATATCGAAACTTTTTACTTTCCATACTTTTCTCTATTAATGAACACTATAACCTATAACAAATATACAAGCTTTAGAGGCATCAATGCGATAAATATAAAAATCTTTACCATAAACTACGTCTTCCTAAATATACGTTCGCTAAAAACAAATTTTAACAGCTTTATAACAGAAATAGATCCAATCATAAATAATATTGATATAATAATCTTAGTTGAAACCAATATAGTAGAAGGAGAACAAAATCTATTTTCTATCGCTGGCTTTGTCGCAGAGTTCGTCAACAGAGAACGAAGTAAAGGAGGTGGTGTAGTTGTATTTATTAGAGATCGCCTGTCCTATAAATATACCCCTTCGAAAACTATTCCTTACGAAACCATAGTAATTGATATCATACCTAACAACAACACTGAACTCAAATGCAAACTATACGCCATATACCGACCCCCGCTCAATAGCACCCGTGAGTTTGTCAGAGAGCTAGAGAGCACACTGAAGAATGCGGATGATGAAGAATTCGCAATAGTTATTGGTGACATAAACATCAATATATTTGATACCAACAATAGGCAAGCTATGCTTTACCTAGACATGTTATCTTCGTATAGATTTGAAAATATTATTAAAGATTATACAAGAGTAGATGTGAAGAGAAAAAGCGCCACATGCATTGACCACATTTTTATCAAAAGCAAAGATGCAAAATTACACTCCGCAATAATAGAGACCAATATTTCTGACCATTACTCCCTTTTACTTGGTGTCTCTTTTGGTGAACGCGATAGAGTTAGTAAGAGCACAAGTAGATTCTCCTTATCATTAAGTGACAAAAAAGTCGCTGATCAACTGCGTGAGGTTAATTGGAACGAAGTACTAGAATGTACAAACGTTAGCACTATGTATGAAAAGATACTTTCTACCTTTGGATGTATCTATGAGAATGCTTTGGTCAAACATACAAAGAAACCTCGAAAAGCAAATGATTGGCTAACGAGCGAAATTATACGTCTGTGTAAGAAGCGGGATAGTCTGTACAAAAAATGGAAGGCTAACCCATATGATAGGAACATAGAAATGCAATACAAAAAATTTAGAAATCACGTAAATAAAACAATTAATAAAAGAAAAAACGAATACTATCGAGAAAAATTCGCAGCCTGTAGATATGATATTCGTAAAACATGGCAGGTGATTAATGAATTAATAGGAAGAAAACCCATTAGCACTGACGAAATGTTGTCTAGGAATTTTATAGGTGGGGATTTCAAAAGTATCTGTGATACCTCTATTATAACTTTTGATAACGGCATTAAACAAGCAGTCCACAATTGTGACATAAAGACTTTAATTGCACCAGAATGCAGTATATCGAATTCAATTTATTTAGACGAAGTAAGCGAGGAGGAAGTCCTGGATATCATACAAAAATTAGATGGCAAAAAAAGGACCCGGTATAGACGGTATAAGACCAAAGGACGTTAAGAACAACGCAATTTTAATGAGTCAAATCGTAGCTAAATTTGTAAACCTCAGTCTAAGTCAAAGCGAAATCCCTGAAGCATTAAAAGTTTCAGAAATAAAGCCTATACATAAATCGGGTATAAAAACCGACCCTGTAAATTATAGGCCAATATCAATACTGCCCGTAATTGAGAAAATAATGGAGGAAGTATTGGTACGAAGATTGAGAAATTTTATTAATAAATATAATATATTAAGCGAAAACCAATATGGATTCCAGAAAGCGAAAAATATTAATCAGCTGTTAGGACATTTTTCTAATAAGGTGAATGAAAGTCTAGGTAGAAACCATCATTGCCTAGCACTATTTATAGATTTTAGCAAAGCGTTTGACACCTTATACCACACGAATCTCCTCAGTGCATTGTATAATTCAGGGGTGCGAGGGGAAACCCTTAGATGGATTTAAAATTATCTTTCAATGCGGAAATACACAGTAAAAATACATAACACTTATAGCGAGAGACTAACAATTGAATGCGGAGTTCCCCAAGGTTCAAAGCTAGGCCCGCTTTTATACATTCTATACACTAACAGCATGCTTCAACTGCTAAAGAATTGTGAAGTGTTTGCCTATGCTGATGATACAGCTGTATTAGTTCCCCACATAGACCTTAACCAAGCAATAAAAGTCATGCAGAGAAAGCTTAACGTAATTACCAAGTGGTCCCATGACAATGGTTTGAGAATAAACGCATCTAAAACTAAAATTATGCATATGAGACCTCCGCATATTCCATCCTCAGAGATAAATATCCTGTTTCATAGCTTCAATTGCATACATAATAACGCCGCAGCGTGTAACTGTGCCGAGGTTCTTGAAAAAGTGAACACATACAAATATCTGGGTGTGCATCTGGACGACCACTTCAAATGGAGTACGCGTATCAACCATCTGCAAAAAAAGCTTAGGTCGACATCATACTTTCTGAAACATCTTAGTTTTTGCAGCTCGTATGATGTATTAAAACAAGCCTATTTGGCACTGTCAGAGTCGTACTTGAGACATGGAATTACCGCGTGGGGTTCATCCACATATTGCAACTATTTACAAGATAGTCAGAACCAGATCCTTAAAATTCTAGGCAGAAAGAAAAAGATACCTGATTCGACAATATCCCTCAACAAAGAGCTCGGTATACTAAATGTAAAATTTATATATACAGTTACAGTTCTAAATGAATTTTACGATGAAGGTGAGTGGCGCATACCCATTGATCATCCCATTGGTACCCGTAAGCGTAACGAAAACAGGTTGAGAATCCCAAAATTCTCGAACAACTACACAAAAAGAACTCTTACCGTACAATTCCCTACAATTTTAAATAACCTTCCGGTCAATCTCACTAACTTGCCTAATACTCCTGCCAGGAAGTCAGTTTTGGTAAAGTTTATTAAGAGCATAATATAATGATTGTCCAGGCACATACATAAATTCTGTATCTTTCTTCCCACTCTTTCCCTTCTTCCTACACTACCAACTCTTATATATTCTTCCTTTAACTAATGTCTAGACATATCTATAGAATTTGTGAATTTAGTCTTAAGACTCAATGTATTAATTTTAAGATTTTTTGTTGTTATATCTGAATAACCGCAGACAAGCGCCAAGCTTCGCGGGAACTGTTTCCATTGTAAACGAATTGTAAAAAATTGATTTTAAATAAATACAATACAATACAATACAATACAATACTCCTTTCGCCAGTAGCGAATACATTGGAAAGCGTCTTGCTCAGCGAAAAAGCGACCTATGATGCCCGCTAGGTGGCGCATGGATCGAGATATTCACAAAAATCGTATTTGTGGCCCGATTTGGCTCATATTTGGAACACATAATACATACAAGAATAAAAATCGCCGCTAGGTGGCGCAAGGATCGAGATATTCACAAAAATCGTATTTGTGGTCCGATTTGGCTCATATTTGGAACACATAATACATGCAAGAATAAAAAGCGACCTATGATGCTCGATTTGGCTTATATTTGGAACAAATATTGCATACAGTCCGGTAGAAGTGACATCAAAATATTTTGGAGTTGGAGGAGGGACAAGCATACGTCGCGCAGAGTCGAGTAAAGTCTTTGGAAGGCACGGTGGTCCTCGATCGGATTTGACCTTGAAGTGCTTGCCCTTCAAATTTTCTTTCGAAATATGATTGGGGAATATGTTACGATTACACTTCAGCAAAAACTGAAATCGAACAATTAGCCGTTTTTTTTATTCAGTTTTTAAATTTTCAATTGATAGTTTAATCATGAAAATACGCTATAATCGCCACAATTCAGAAAAAATATTATTTATTTTTAACTCTCTCTCTCTCTCTTGCTCTCGCTCTCTCCTTCTCTGTCTCTTTCTCGCGCGCGCGGGCCCTTCCACTCGGTTGAAAATATTGCGAAAAACCTCGGCGAGGCAGCCGCGGGCACCAGGCTATATGAAGACCGACAAGTGTTCTTCGACCCTGCCGAGTTTGAAACAAACGAGAAGCCATAACAATATTCTAAACTGAACTATGGTGTGAAATAATATAAATGAAATCGTAGGAGTTTTTAGTATATCGACGACCGGCGGTAACGCAGCATGCCGATAGCACTTGTTAAAAGTCATGCGCGGTCGCATGAAGAAAGTCGATTGTGTATTTGTTTATTGTGTTGGAGTAAATCTAAATCCATGGTTACTATAGGAACAGCCTTGAAAGCAAGGATTCTTGAGATATTCGAAAACTACGATGATCAAAATGAGTGTCTTCCAAAAGTGTTGTGTCAATCATGCAAGAGAAATCTCTATCGCCCCAATCTCGACAAGGATAAAATTCTCCAAATAGATTTCTCACAGTTCCAGTTGAAGAAGAAAACTAGAGCAACTGATGGGATGCAATGTAACTGCTGCTTATGTGAAACATCAAGAACAAATGGACAGACAAAAATTATTCCGAGAAATGTTTTCTCCATTCAAAGGAGACAAAAGCGCTGTTCAAGTGTAAGGAAGCAAGAAGTTATTAAACAGTGTTCACTTTGTTTATCTGTAGTTCAAAAAGGAAAACGTCACGTTTGTAATAATTCTGGGCGCTTCAATAACATCAAAAACCAAGTGAAATCATCTGTCCAGAAAACTAAAGAACAATTGGTTTCTACTTTAATAAAAGATATTGTCCAAGAGAAGGGTAATGATAAATCATCGGTTCAACTGGCCCAGCCGAGAGGCGGACGGGCTCTCACAGTGACTGTTGGAACGTCGAGAAAAAAACAAGAAACGTTATTTACTGCAGAAGATTTTCAGAAAATTAGAGTCAATTTTAATTTAAGTTACAAAGTAACAAATGGGATCGCTACAGCAATTCGCGTGGGAAGTAGGAACGCCAAAATTATTGAACCCAATCTCAAGAGGAAATTGTTGCTTGAAAATCATCTTTTAGATGATTTATTTGATTGTAAAATATTCGATTTCAGTAAGAGAACCGATAAAGATAGTTCTTGTAGTTCTGCGTCATTAATATGCTGCAATGATTTGCATAAGCTGATCGGTAGAGTAATCGAGTCACGTGACATTGAAGAAAAACACTTGAAATTTGGTATAGATGGCGGCGGTGGTTTTTTAAATGTTTGTTTAAGTATCCAAGCTCCAATGGATCATTGCAACGTGAAGAAATCTAGTCGAAAATCATATAATGATGGTATAGCTGCTAAGAAATTGAAAGACTCAAGTGTAAAGAAATTGATGATTATCGGCTTAGCTCCATGCGTTGAAGAGAACTACGATAATGTGGCACATTTATGGTCAGAACTTAATATTAATGAATTCCAAGGAACAATAGCAACTGATTTGAAACTCGCCAATATAATTGTTGGAATGATGTCACATGCAAGTTTACATCCATGTTGTTGGTGTTATGCAGAAAAGAGTAATCTTTCTTGTGTTGGTGAAAGTAGAACGATTGGAAAATTATATGGAATGGTGCGATGCACGGAGCAACAAGAAGAATGCCAAAAATTTCATGAACTGTGTAAAACCCCCAGTCATTCAAACTCTCGCTGATCGATTAATTTTGGATCTAATTTCTCCACCGGAGTTACATTTATTATTAGGAGTCGTAAATACCTTGTTCTCTCACATGTCCAAAGAATTTGAGGCCGAAGCTCTTCTTTGGGCAGAGCGCTGTAATGTTCAACGTGAAATGACCCATGGGAGCCCTTCGTTCAAAGGAAATAGTTGCCGCATTTTGTTGCAGAAACTTGATTTGTTGCGTTCAAACTATACCATAGGCTGTTTAAAATACGTTGACGCTTTCCAGACGTTCAATGAAGTTGTCACAGCATCATTTTCAGTTAGGCTGGATCCAAAATTCATTGAATACATCAATGAATTTAAAGCATCATATTTATCTTTAGATATTGCTGTCACACCAAAAGTTCATACGGTTTCTTTCACGTGGAAGAATTTTGCCCAAACACGGAAATGGCCTCGGATTTTACAGTGAACAAGCTATGGAGGCCGTGCATTACGATTTTTCTGCAACCTGGGCCAAATATAAAGTATCTCCAAGCATTTCTGACTATGGACAACGTTTATTAAGAGCTGTATGCGAGTATAATTCTCTGCATATGTAAAATGTTAAAATGTAATTATTTTTTAGATATATATTTTATATTTTGACATTATAAACTCACACACATTATAAACTCACACACAGGCGTACACACATACACATACATTATTTGGGAGATTATGGCGTATTTTCATGATTAAACTATCAAATGAAAATTTAAAAACTGAATAAAAAAACGGCTCATTGTTCGATTTCAGTTTTTGCTGAAGTCTAATCGTAACATATTCCCAAATCATATTTCGAAAGAAAATTTGAAGGGCAAGCAATTCAAGGTCAAATCCGATCGAGGACCACCGTGAAGGATTATGTATTGAGGACTTAGGTTGTAACAAATTGTCAGGAAAGAGTCCTTGTGATAATGAGTCACTAAATAAACTAAATGGAGTGAGATATAATATGCTATTAAATAAAAACTTGAAAATAAAATAATTAAAAAAAAATTTAAAGTTAAACGGTTTTATTGAAAACAATACTTACATGAAGTAATAATAATACGAAAAGCTAGAAAATAATTAGGTAGGTCCTAGGTACTAGTCATCACACTCCTTATCAATCTAGGGCGTTGATCAGACAATTAAATAAAAGCGTTGGACGCGTCATATTTATATTGATAGTTATATGTAAAACCAACTGAACCTTAATCAGGTTATGCTACGCCTCACATTTTTAGAAATTTCACGCGCCCAACGCTTTTATTTAATTGTCTGATCAACGCCCTAGATTAATAAGGAGTGTGATGACTAGTACCTGGGACCTACCTAATTATTTTCTAGCTTTTCGTATTATTATTACTTCATGTCAGTATTGTTTTCAATAAAACCGTTTAACTTAAAATTTTTTTAAATTATTTTATTTTTAATATCTCTTGAACAGTTAGAAAGAGTCAAATTTCGCAATTAGTTTCTTATAACTGGCAGTGATGCGCATCCGTTGATACCACTTTCGACCATATCCGACCAATTTTCGAATGAACAATGAATGGCCTAGATAGTCTTAAACGAGTAGAAAATATAGTAACGCGCCGGACCCCGCCGCCGCCGCCGCGACGAAATTTTTGACATTTGGCGGCGGCGTTTATCGGCGGCGTACTTATATCTCTAGTACATATATCATTAAAAAATAGCTAGAACAGAATTGGACCGAGAAGACTGCCCTGTGGGACGCCAGATGGAACATTAATGACATCTGAAAGAGTATTTTTTAAAATTACTTGTTGCGTTCTATCGCAGAGATACGAAGATATCCACTGGGTGAGACCAGGTTGGAAGCCAAGTCGATCCAGCTTGTGGATAAGCAAGGAGTGGGAAACTTTGTCAATGGTTTACTGAAATCAGTGTAAATAACATCGGTGTGAAGATTTTCTCTAAATCCATTAGAAACATGAGTTGTGAATTCAAGTAAGTTTGTAATGGTAGATTTGTCTTTACAGAATCCATGTTGAGAGTCTGCAATCAATGTAGAAATGGAAAATGTTAGCTGATTGGTAACAATGGCTTCAAATACCTTTGGAATGGCAGACAATTTTGCAATTCCTTGATAATTTTCTACACATGGCCTACTGCCGTTTTTGTGGAGGGGTATTAGAAAAGATTCCTTCCAAGCACCAGGAAAAACACCATGTTTTAAGGACATGTTGAATAAATCAGTTAGGGGCTGATAAATGAGTTCAGCGCATTTTTTGAGAAAATATGTAGGAATTGGGTCAGGACCGTATTTATAAGATTCCTTCAAAGACGTTAAATATGTAAAAACCTCTTCTGGAGATATTGCTGGAATATTAATTGCGGTAAGTGAGTTGATACGGGTATTCACTAGACAAAGAAATAAATTCAGCGGAATAGTTAGATTTGAAAAATTGTGCAAAGAAGTTACCAATATCTTGATCGTCGCTAGAGAAATCATCACGGTATTTCATACCAGATGGAAACCCTTTAACCCTACGTTTAGAGTTCACGAAATCATAGAAAGCTTTCGGATTGCAAGTTATTTTCTTTTTCATCGCACAGAGATAGGTATTGTAACACTTTTTATTTAATTCAAAATATTTATGACGCAATATAGAGTACTTCAAGTAGTCGGAGTGTGAACCCGTCTTCTTGTACCATATTTGGACTAGTTCAGTGGAAACACGTTTACGCTTAGGTACATGTCTTTCCAGAATAGCGTGAATGATTGCATTGAAGCCAGAAACGTTTTTGTCAATATCTGCACCGTATTTGGGCCAAACTACTGTAGATAAAATTTGGTTAAGTTCATTAAAATTAGCCTTCGCGTATTCAAATCTAAAACTAGAGTCGTATACAGTGGTAATGCAACTCCGAGAACATTTTTTTTTAATTCGCATCTATTTCCAGGGAAGGATGGTAAGGGTTGTTGTTGTTGTTGTTGTAGCAGTGCGCCGCCCCATCGAATAGGTGCGACCGATCACAAATTGTCATCAATATCCTCTAACGGGGGTCCAAGGAAACTTGCTGGTTCAACAGGGGTGGACCATAATAAGAGCGGTGTTAGAGGCGTTGATTCCACATTACAATTAAAGTGATGGTAAGTGTCATGTGGGGACACATTGCAATCATGACATACATTTTGTATGTAGGGGTTGATTCTGGATACGTAAGAGATGAACCTGTTACAGTATCCAGATCGAAGTTGAGCTAGAGTGACACGCGTTTTCCTGGGGAGTGTGCGTTCCTCTTCCGCAAGTTTTGTGTATTGTTCTTTGAGTACTGGATTCACTGGACAATTCCTGTGGAGTTCACTGAGGACCTGCTTGTGTTTTTTTGCTTCATACGGCTGAGTTATCAGGTGCTGTATTTCCTCATAATGCTTACGGAGATGACTCCTTAAGCCCCTGAGCGGTGTTTGCTCCTCATGGAACTTGGTAGTGGGGAGGGAGGGAGGGCCTGAAGGTTTAATGTGGCCATATAAATCGTTCCCGAGATGGTCGGGCTAGCACCTTAATGGTGTTGTGTTACCGGATCTGTATCCGGCAAAGGACCATCACATCGATAACACTCTCCAAAGCCTTCGGAGAGCAACCTTATCGCTACAACAACAACAAGAGCGTTTCTTTGTATTTTCCCCAAGTACTGCAGCAAGAGATTTGAGGATTTTATTACGGTTCTGGATTTTCGATACAATTGCGGCTGCATGCTCACAAAAATGTAGATCCTGATCAAACGGCACACCCATGATTTTGGGGTGTAGGGCAGTCGGTAGCGTAGCGCCACCGACGGGGATGTTCAAAATGGTCGACATTTGGGACTGCCATGTTGTAAATAAGGTCGCGAAGGATTTAGTCGGAGATAATGCCAGGTTTCGCGAGGCGAAAAAACTGGAGAGATCAGGAAGGTAGCCGTTTATTCTGTTGCAAAGCTCATCGATCTGTGGCTCTGGGCCTGTGGCCATTATTGTGCAGTCACCGGTGTGGGAAACGATAGTAACTTCTTCTGGTGGCGAAGGTAGCTTTGATATGTAGAAGTTAAACAAAAGTGGGAATAGGATACCACCCTGCGGCACCCCTAGTTGAATTCTTCTTCGTTTTGATGTTTCGCTTCTAAATTGTACCGATGCCTGTCGACCACCCAGATAATTTGCGGTCCACCTTTTAAGACATGGGGGAAGGGTATACCCTTCCAGGTCTTGCAGTAACGTGCCATGATTGACCGTATCAAAAGGTTTTGATAGGTCTAGCGCAACAAGTACTTTTCTATGGTGTTGGTTTTGATTTAAACCGCAATTTATCTGGGTGCTAATGGCATTTAGCGTGGTGGTGGTATGAAGTTTTCTAAAGCCCTGCTGATGACAGGCTAGCTGGAAATTTGCTTTGAAGTAGGGGAGCAAAATGGCTTCAAGCGTCTTGGCTACTGGCGATAGAAGAGATTTCGGGCGGTATGACTCTCCTACGATAGCTGGTTTCCCAGGCTTTTGTAGGGGGACCACCTTGAACATTTTCATTTTTCGGGAATGACAAAGGTGGAAAGAGACAGGCTGAAGACATGTGCTAAATATTTGAAACCCTATTTCCCCTAGGCTTTTGAGCATCGGATTGGCTATGCCGTCTAGGCCCACTGCTTTGGATGGTTTAGCGCGACCAATGGCGTCCTCAACCTCTTTAGCGGTGATGGTGAATGGTGACGCGCTGAATTTGTGTTTATGTGCGTGTCTATTGGCTCTCCGTCTATCTTTGTCGACCGTAGGATGCATTATATATTGTCGGCAGAAAGCGCTCGCGCATTTTTTCGCATTCGACAGCACTTTGTCGCCAAAGGCGATGGAAACTTTGTCTTTGTGCTTAGTCGGATTCGATAGGGACTTTACGGTGGACCAATGCTTACCCACACCGGTATAGAGGTTACAACCTCTTGGCCCCTGCGAGGACAGGCACCTTGTAGTGGTGCAGGGGCTTACGCCGATCACAAGTTGTCGCGAGTCGGCCGGATGGGAGCAGCCTCGCTACTCACATCGGACTGATTCGTCGCGCATGCGAGCGGTAACTAGGAACTGTCACCTCCTAATCCAGGGTGTTATGCGACACCGTGCCCATTGGACTGGTTTGCAGCCAGGAGGTTTACAACACCGGCTGTATTATAACGGCGCCTCCCTGACACCGGGCCACCTTGGGGAGTAACTATGGCCTTACCGCGTCAAGGGGCTCTGCCGCGGTGGACGAACCGAGTTCCCCTTTTATACTGAATAGATCACTACGCTTGCCACGGCAGGCATGTGATCGTACGAACAAGATGATGAATACAAACACAAATAAAACCAACAACAACAACAAAAATCAACAAAAACAAATTGAAGGGAGGGATAGCAAGTTGACAGCAAAGAGTGGCGGTAACAACAAACGCCGAAGGGAAAAGCATGGCGAGAGAACCTACTCCCTAAGCCACCTAAACCTGACTGCAGAAGAACTTGCCCTTTTTGAGGAGCATGCCAGGGACGACGATGACCAAACGTCCGGAAGCGAGACGGTCAAGAAACTCAAAAAAGACACGGCAGGCAAGAACCAGCACCAGAGTGGGCAGAGCACCACCAAGACGAGTAGCGAAGGCAAACATCACGGTGGGTTAATCACCACCGTGAAGACTAACACAACCAGCAGAAATCAGCAGCACAGTGGGCAGAGCACCACGAAAGTGGAGAGCAGCGTCAAACCACAGCATGGTGGGTTAATCACCACCAGTGGGCCAAGCCGGGCAGAGGCAAAAATCGCAGCCAGCAACAGCCTTTGCGAAACCCGGCAAAGGAGACCCCGAGAGGAGACGCAAGAGAAGCGGGAAAGTCGAAACCGCAAACGCTCACCCTCAAGGGAGAGACATTGCCATAGCAGCAGGGAGTCAGCAGCTAAGAGACACCTGGGTGAAATGCATGATCGCCAGTACCCAGGGGAAAGAAGACGGTCCAAGTCAAGGGACGACAAAGCCGAACGTGACGGAGGAAGGAAGAGGTCGAGTTTAGACCGCGGAAAACGATCGCCAAAGGAAAGTGCGAATGCCAGAGCGAGGTCATCGTCGTTCGAAGACTCTGGCACAGAGCATCGCCATGGTGCGAGCTGGCCCGAACTGGGGGAGCCAGGTGGCTTCGATGACCCAAGAAGAATCGGGCTAAGTGGCGCAGGAAAGAAGTGGTACCTTCGATACCTGAAGCAGGGAAGGACCCCGGACAGTGCACGCGAGAAGGCACTGCAACACATGAGGCCGAGCAAGAAGAACCCATCCGCCTGGAAATCAAGGCGGGGTGAGAGGGAAACGGCAAGAGGCGAGCAGGCATCGCATCACCGCGGGTCACATAACCGCGGGAATCAACAAAAAAGCCGTAATGAGAAGCAAAGCGCTCCCGCTGACAACCGAAGAAGAGGTCAGGCACGACGGGAGGACGCAACGCAGACCAGGGGACAGAGAGCTTACCCCACACCGTCTACCTCAAGAAGAGCGAATGCGCCGCTGCCAGCACCTGGTACATCAACTGCGCAGGGGAGGCCCAAAATGCAGGGCTACTCGGATGCCTTAAAGGGCATACGGATGGCGGTGCTTCCAAAGCAATACCCGGCGGAGGTCTTGAGCCAGGAAGAGCTGACGCGGCTGCAAGACACGATAATGATCGAGGTATCGAAGGGATGGGGAAAGCAATCTCTGGCTTTCTGCGGCGTGTACTTTAGGCCAGGATTACTCCTTGTAGACTGCAAGGATGAGGAAACAGCCGAATGGCTGACCAGAGTCACACCAACTCTGCATAGTTGGGAGGGCCCTGCCCTTATTACGAGGAAAGGGGATGATATACCGCCGACGCACACCGTCACTATGTATCTCCCCAGAAGTAGCGACAAAGAATTCGCACTTAAACTGCTGAAGGCACAGAACACCTTCTTAAATGTTGGGATGTGGCGTATAATCAGCAGCAGTGCTGAGGAGGGGGGCTTGCGGGTAAACATGGCAATTGACGAGGCATCGTTCATTAAAATAAAGGAAGCTAGCTTCAAGGTGAACTACCGGTTCAGCTTCGTCCCGGTCAGACCTTGGAAGCAAAAAGCCCAAGCCAGTGTGGAACAACCCCACGTTCCAGGACAAGTCCAGAGCACTGGGGAGCAAAGCGAGGAGGTAGCAACAACATCCAGGGCAGCAACATCCAACCAGTGCCCAACCAGTGTCTCGTCAGCCACAGGGTCAACAACCGGGTTAATCACCGGTAAAGAGCATACGCAAGCTCCATCAACAGAGGAGCTCCTGGAAGGTCTAAACTTAGAAGACCTAGGTTTGGAGGACAGAAGAGAGGAAAACCAGCGGCTGTCCGATGAGGACGAGCCGGTAAGGCTTCAGCACTGACCGGCCCATACACAAAGGTTGCCCAGATCAACCTGCACCATGCTAAAGCTGCTTCGGCAGTAATAGCACGCAGGTTTGCCTCGGAAGATCTGGGCATAGCACTCATCCAAGAACCTTGGGTGTACAAAGGTCAGGTGAGAGGCTTAAAAGAGAGAAATAATAAGGTAATTTGGGATCTTTCTCAAGAAAGACCAAGAGCGTGTGTAGTGCTTAACAACTCCATTAACTATTTTTGCATTACAGAGTTTATGAGTCAAGACCTCGTAGCAGTTCAGGCGACGATGGTAATACAAGGAGAGTCAACAGACATCGTCTTCGCAGCGGCCTACTTTGCGGGAGACAACTACGAGGTCCCTCCAGAGGGTGTGAAGAAACTGACGGAATACTGCAGATGGGCAAAAATACCGTTGATCATGGGATGCGACGCGAATGCGCACCACGAGGTATTGAACAGTACAGACACCAATTCGAGGGGTGAGTCCGTTCTTGAATTTATTATTAGTAATGACCTAAGCATATACAACGTTGGGAATTCACCAACCTTCATCACTAGGTCTAGAGAAGAAGTCCTGGACATAACCCTGGGTAACGATCTGGCTGATGAGCTGGTCTCTGGATGGGGGGTTTCCTCTGAACCCTCAATGTCGGACCATCTTATTATCCAGTTCGTCATCGGGGCTATGCCCATAGAAGGACCACCAAGGCGAAACCCCAGGAACACAAACTGGGACATGTTCAGGAACATAATACAGTGAAATCTTCCTATCATAGATAGTAGGAACAGAGGAACAAGTTATATGGAATTGGAGACAAGAGTTAATAACTTCAACCGTGTCATTATTGAAGCGTTTAACTCTAGCTGTCGAGAATCCAAAGGCCGAGGAAATAAAACCCCCTGGTGGTCGAGGAAACTCTCGGAAATGAGGAAAACCGTGCGCAAACTCTTTAACCAAGCGAGGCGCACGGGAAACTGGGAGCAATACACAGCGAATCTAACAGCATATAACAAAGAGATTAGAAAAGCTAAAAGAAAGAGCTTCAGGAAATTTTGTGAGGGTATTTCGGAGGTTCCAGAGGCGGCAAGGCTCCACAAAGCCCTAGCCAAGGACCAAAGGGAGACACGACTATCAATTAAGCTCCCTGATGGAACCTACTCAAGGACTGAGGAAGAAAGAGCACGTGCCCTGCTTGCAGCTCATTTCCCGGACGCATCCTCGGATACCTCAACGGAGGAGGCTCGAGAAGGGAGACCAACACCCACAGATTGGAACCTCGCTAAAGAACTCTTCAACGATGGCACAGTTAAGTGGGCAGTAAAGTCTTTCCAGAGCTACAAGTCTCCGGGAGTGGATGGTATATATCCAGCCTTTCTGCAGCAGGGCGAGGAATTGATCCCACACCTGGTCAGGATTATGAGGGATAGCCTCGCACTGGCATACATCCCGACGATGTGGAGAAGAGCAAAAGTGGTCTTTATACCTAAGGTGGCTAAAAAGGACTACTCCATTCCTAAGTCCTTTAGGCCTATAAGCCTGACATCCTTTGCTCTCAAAGCAATGGAGAAGATTGTAGACCATGAGATTAGATCAAAGGCTCTCGTTAGAGTGCCACTACATAAAGATCAGCATGCATACAGAACAGGCAGGTCGACAGAAACTGCACTGTATCAGCTGTCCACAGAAATCCAAAGTGCGCTCGAGTGCGGGGAGATAACTCTATGCGCATTTTTGGACATAGAGGGGGCTTTCGACAACACGACACACGAAAGTGTGAATCGGGTACTCGAGAGAAGAGAGATACAGCGTCCAATCCGTATGTGGATAAACGCCTTATTGCGCACGAGGATTGCCGAAACCTCAAGTGGGGACGGCACAGTAGAGATTAAAACAACGAAAGGATGTCCACAAGGGGGCGTCCTGTCACCCCTGCTGTGGAGCCTGGTAGTAGATGAACTTCTACAGAGGCTCTCAGACAACGGAATCCGATGTCAGGGGTACGCGGATGATATTGTTATCATTGTAAGGGGCAAATTTGAGAGCACCCTTTGCGACATAATGCAAAGGGCATTGAGGTTAACGAAAGAATGGTGTACTGAGGTAGGGCTAAGCATCAACCCTAACAAGACATGCATTGTGCCCTTTACCAGGAAAAGGAAACTGGAAGGGATTAGGCAAATCACAATGGATGGAGTACAGATGGAGTACACGTCTGAGGTGAAATACTTGGGAGTCACGTTTGACTCTAAGCTCTTATGGAAGAAACACGTCGACAACACCATAACAAAGGCTACAAGAGCAATAATGGTGTGCAGACGTATTGCAGGAAGATCCTGGGGATGCAGCCCAAAGATCCTAAGATGGATGTACACTATGATAGTGAGACCTATCATAGTGTACGGAGCAGTTGCGTGGGCATCAAGAACAACCATGGTGACCGTACAAAAATCGCTCACGAAGCTTCAACGCTTAGCGTGTGTCTGCATTACGGGAGCCATGCGAACATGCCCGACGGCAGCAATAGAAGTGTTGCTTGAGTTAACACCTCTACATATAATAATTGAGCAGGCAGCCAGGAGTACTTTAGTAAACATAGCTAAAGAGGGATGTGGAAGAGGCAAAGTGATACAGTCACGGAGCATGGCGAAGCTGCAGGAGCAGATTCCACTTATCCAACTTCCCAGAGATGATACGAGGAAGATAATTAAGTTTGAGAAGCGCTTCAAAATAGAGCTGGGGAACAAATGTACGTGGGACACCTCCAGGATTGAAGCGCTTCACCAGGAACACACTATAATATGGTACACCGATGGCTCGAAGACACCGGAGGGCATAGGAGCGGGGATCTTCGGGCCCCGAACCAAAATATACCTACCACTCGGAAAATATCCGAGCATCTTCCAGGCCGAAGTTGTTGCCATAAGCCGGTGTGCAGAGATAAATTTACAGCGGGGATATACCAACGAGAAAATCGTTATACTCAGCGACAGTCAGGCTGCACTCAAGGCATTAGCTTCGGTTGAGATCAAATCATCAACAGTCCTTGAGTGCGTGGAGAGGTTAAACAATCTAGGAGTCAACAACACCATCCGTCTAGCATGGGTACCTGGACACAGAGGAGTGGATGGTAATGAGCGAGCCGACGAGCTTGCCAAGTTGGCAGCGGCCGGAAAGCCAATAGGACCCGAGCCTATGGTGCCAATAGGGTCACATACAATAAGGGAGGACTTTATACAAAAGGAGGCGTGCCTCAGAGAACAACACTGGCGCGAGAGTCCAGGACTTCGGCAGGCAAAGGCACTAATAGGAGGGTACAACTCGAAGCGATATAAGGCTATGATTAACCTCCCAAAAAGTAGCCTTAGGATTGTAACAGGTATACTCACAGGTCACTGTAGGCTAAAGAGCCACATGCATAAATTAGGCATATCAGCTAGTAGCCTCTGTCGCTTCTGTGATGTCGAAGATGAGTCTGCAGAACACATCCTGAAGGAATATGAGGCAGTCGCGAGACGAAGACTTAGAATCCTAGGATCATCCAAACTAGGAAATAGTCACATACACTCTCTGAAGCCGGGAACCATTCTGGATTTTCTCAGGGAACTCGGCTTGGATGAAGTGTTGTAAAGAGAATTGAGGGCACAATAGACCAATAGGTCGCAGTGCTTAACCTCACAACATCTATCTATCTATCTATCTAACCTCTTAGGTGCTCCTCCCATTTCGCCCGCTTGTGTTCATCCACAAGCAATCTGATGCGTTGTTTTATATCCCTTATTTGGGGGTCGCCGGGATCGAGCTGTCTTATAAGGTCACGTTCTCTCGCTAAATTTGCGGCCTCCGCCGGAAAGTGAGGCCGAATTTGGGAATTATACCGGCGGGAATAAAGCGAGCCGAGGCGGATTCAATGACCTCGCGGAAAGCACGCTCCCCTTGGCGAGCATCAGTCGGGATAGGGAGGGCAGCAAAGCGGTTGTCTGTACAGTATTTGTATTCATCCCACTTTCCTTTTTTAAAGTTTATGAAAGTGCGCTTTTCTGTGACGATGAAGTCGGCGGTGAGCTCGAGCGAAATAAGTTTTGGCAGTTGGTCGGATGCCAATGTTACCATCGGCTGCCAGTTGATGCAGTTTACGAGTCCTGCGTTCACGATTGATATATCTGGCGAACTGTGACAGCTTCCTACCATACGCGTCTCCGTTTATTGTGCAGAACGTCGTTTCTTCTATCTGATCCGCCAACATCTCACCCCTGCTGTTCGCCTGCAAGTTTGAACGCCATAGATCGTGATGGTCCTTGAAATCGCCTAAGATAATGCAATTATCGCCAGTGAGTAATGCGCTGATATTAGGGCGGTATCCACTGGGGCAACAGGTGGCAGGAGGGATGTAGACGTTGATGATTTCTAGGTTTACATCGCCTGACCGGACAGATAAGCCATGACGTTCTAAGACACCGTCTCTGCGGCCGATGTCGGATCAAATAAATGATATTGCACAGAGTGGTGTATGATAAACGCGAGGCCAACTCCATTTCCGCTCTCTCGATCTTTTCTGTGTACAATATACCCAGAACAAGTCTGCAGAGCAGATCTTGCTGTGATTTTAGTCTCTTGAATCGCAGAAATGCGGATTTTGTGCCGCTTCATGAAATCGACTATCTCCGTGATCTTCCCAGTTAGTCCATTACAGTTTAACTGCAGAATTTTGAAGTGCATAGGGGGAGACGTCGTAGGCGTAGACTACGGGACGCCTTGGACGTGAACAGCAAGGAGCCACAAAAGATTTATAAAAGTTACGTGGACGTCGGGTTTTGGGATCAAGCCCAGAACAACCTGTCCGATGCAACCATCCCTTACACGAGACACACTGAACAGAGTATGACCGTCCTAAATAGATTCTTTTCCGGCAGATGCAGCAAAACCATTTCTCAGGAGCGGGGTCAGAAGACGGACCCGGATTGGATTCGATACCTTCTCGGAGCAAGAGAATATGGAGCAAGGAGCTGCTGGGAGGATGACAATTTGCGGGAGGGACGCAACAAATTAAATGGGGTTACACTGAAATGGCAGTCCTTGGTCGGGAAAAATCCCGAGTCGATCCGATACATAGAACCGACTGCCTTGGGAAGCGTAATAAAATCCTCAAATCCCTTGCTGGCAGTACTTGGGGAAAAGACAAAGAAACAGTCATTACCACTTACAAAGCAATTGGCCAGCCGATTGCATGCTACGCGTCCCCTATATGGTCCCCAAGCCTAAAAATTATCCACTGGAATAAGCTACAGGCCTGCCAAAATACTGCCCTCAGAACCGCCACGGGCTGTCTTCTTATGTCCCCAGAACACCATCTACATAATGAGGCGAGAATACTCCCCATCAGGGGAGAAATGAGATGCTAACCATGGGTTCCTGTTGAATACCCAGAAACCTGGGCATCCCAACAGACATCTGATTGGTGAGCCAACCCCGCCTAGGGACTTAAGGAGTAATCTCCGTAAGCATTTTGAGGAAATACGGCACCAGAGAACTCAGCCGTATGAAACAAAAAAAAAGCAAGCAGGTCCTTGTTGAACTCCACAAACAGGCGTCGGACCTTTATGCCAGGAATTGCCCGGTGAATCCAGTACTCAAAAAACAGTACACAAAACTTGCGGAAGAGGATCGCATACTCCCCAGGGAAACGCAAGTCACTCTGGCTCAACTTCGTTCTGGATACTGTAACACGTTAACTCTTTTTACTTTTTATTACTTAATATATATATATATATATCATACACGTCTGTGAATTGAAAATGAATTTGTAATATTTAAAATTTATTGTGAAATCAAAAAATATGTAAACATATTAATAATAAATATCAATCTATCTATCTATCTACATCTCCAGAATCAACCGCGACATACAAAATGTATGCCCCGCTTGCAATGTGTCCCCACATGACACCAACCATCTCTTTAATTGTAATGTGGAACCAACGCCTCTAGCACACCTTTCATTATGGTCCACCCCTGTTGAAACAGCAAGTTTCCTTGGACTCCCGTTAGAGGATATTCATGACAATTTGTGATCGGTCGCAACTCTTAGGTGGGGCGAAGTACTGCTACAACAGCAACACCAACAACAAAAACAACCAGGGTTAGGTTCATATACCTATTTGAAGCAGTTCAGCTGCAAGGAGCTCCTACGGGGATGACAACTTGTGGGAGGGACGCAACAAATTAAATGTGGTTACACTGAAATGAATGATAAAAATCCCGAGTAACTCCGGTATATATAACCAACTGCCGTGATGCTATTGAGCGCAACCCCAGTCATAGGAATGGGTTTTCTACAAATACCGGAAAAGAAAATACGGTAATAGTCTAGTTGAGGGGTCGACTGCTAATATGCTACCAAAAATATCGAGAGAGGTGTCAAACGACGCGTCTTGACATCAGTATTAATTAAAGGCGGAAAATAAAAATTTGAACTCGTTCAAAAGATATTAACGAAAAACCGAAAAAAGACCCGCGGGTACCTCCGAATCCGGGGGTGGGATCCATAGTATTTTTGGTAATAGTCTAGTTGAGGGGTCGACTGCTAATACGCTACCAAAAATATCGAGTGAGGTGTGATGGCGGTAGCCACGGTTATACCACACACCCGCACTTGGCATGGCGTAGCCCAGGGTTATTTTTTATAAGCGCGGCCGAAGGCCGCCAACGCAGAAAGGTGTTCTGCGCAAAAATTCTATGGATCCGACCCCCGGCTTCGGAGGTACCCGCGGGTTTTTTCGGTTTTTCGTTAATATCTTTTGAACGCGTTAAAATTTTTGGTAATAGTCTAGTTGAGGGGTCGACTGCTAATACGCTACCAAAAATATCGAAAGAGGTGTCAAACGACGCGTCTTGACATCAGTATTAATAATCCGAAGGCGGAAAATAAAAATGTTAACGCGTTCAAAAGATATTAACGAAAAACCGAAAAAAGACCCGCGGGTACCTCCGAAACCGGGGGTCGGATCCATAGTATTTTTGCGCAGAACACCTTTCTGCGTTGGCGGCCTTCGGCCGCGATTATAAAAAATAACCCTGGGCTACGCCATGCCAAGTCCGGGTGTGTGGTATAACCGTGGCTACCGCCACGGTGATGCACAATTTTTTTTGGGGGTACAAACACAACAACAACCACATGGAAATCGCCAACTTCAAATGCAAATATCTCCGGACAGAGATAAAATTTTTCTTTTCCGCCATCGGATTATTGTTCTCGAGATCAATACGCGTCGTTTGACACCTCCCTCGATATTTTTGGTAGCGTATTAGTAGTCGACCCCTCAACTAAACTATTACCAAATTTTTATTTTCCGCCTTCGGATTATTAATACTGATGTCAAGACGCGTCGTAGCGTATTATAACCTTGGGCTACGCCAGGCCAAGTCCGGGTATGTGGTATAACCGTGGCTACTGCCACGGTGATGCACAATTTCTTTTGTGGGTACCACAACAACAACAACAACAACAACCACATGGAAATCGCCAACTTCAACTGCAAATATCTCCGGACAGAGATAAAATTTTTCTCCCCGCCCCTAGGAACAGTTATAATTTAATGATTATACTTTTTCGTCTTTGCGACTGAATAACGCCAGAACGGCTACTCGGATTTTGATGAAATGTGGGACACAGACAATAGTCTACTGACGACATATTTTTCTAACGTGGCGGAGGGAGGGGGTTCATTTTGTTTTGGTAAGTCTAGTTGAGGGGTCGACTGCTAATACGCGTCAAAAAATATCGAGAGAGGTGTCAAAAGACGCGTATTAATCTCGAGAACAATAATCCGAAGGCGGAAAAGAAAAATTGTATCTCTGTCCGGAGATATTTGCAGTTGAGGTTGGCGATTTTCAAGTGGTTGTTGTTGTTGTGTGTGTACCCCCCAAAAAAATTGTGCATCACTGCGTCTTTTGATACCTCACTTGAAAATCTTGTGCCCACTTTAAGGTGGGTACCGTAAACTGCACTACTACCGAGATTAATACGCGTCTTTTGATACCTCACTAGAAAATCTTGGCCCAACTTTAGGGTGGGGCCCTTAAACTGCACTACTACCTTTTTTATAAGCGCGGCCGAAGGCCGCCAACGCAGAAAGGTGTTCTGCGCAAAAATACTATGGATCCTACCCGCGGTTTCGGAGGTACCCGCGGGTCTTTTTTCAGTTTTACTTTTGAACGAGTTAAAATTTTTCTTTTCCGCCTTCGGATTATTGTTCTCGAGATTAATACGCGTCTTTTAACACCTCTCTCGATATTTTTTTACGCGTATCAGCAGCCGACCCCTTAACTAGACTATTACCTTTGTTTTAACAAAATCATAAGCTATTGCAACTCAGATTACCTTTCAATGAATTGCTCATCAGTACCTGATGACGGGTGTATTACAAATTGTATTGTTGACATAATTAATTTACTTGGACCTGTCGAATTATAAAACTATTGCACACAAATCCGATCTCTTTTCACCAGGAAAAGTATGATATTTTTCCTTTCATGTCAATCACGGTTGCCAGACTCTGATTTATATCAGTTCGAAACTCATCCAAATTAAGACCAATAACTAAAAAATATGAATTAACACCCCTAGATACACGATAAACTCTTGTAATCTCCGTACAAGACGTGACTCGTTACCTAATCGATTACTTCATCGTTACCGATAACTAGGTCACCAATTTTACTTTCACTTACTTTAGGGTCAGTTATATTTACATAGCAGTGCATTGAATTGCATGAGTATTTTCACCATGGTACAATAACCAGGTAAAAGCATCAGAGTTGGATTTTACATGTTTTTTCATTCGAAGGTGGTCATAAAATGTCAAACTTTGTTTATGTTTACATTTTTCGTTTATTTACGTTTGATGTGAAAATATCTTACTACGCAGTGGTGTTTAAATGTTTTGCAAATTTTTGTAAAGAAATATGGGAAAGTGTTGTTTGTGCAATATTAGAAGGGAGAAGCGAGTGTGAAGCTTTTCACAGTCCCGCAAGGTCCAAGGAAGAGGAAAAATTGGGAAAAAAACTTGTGGCGTTAAGTTTCCGCAAAACGGCTTCATTTGCTCGCTCCACTTTCAAGCCTCTTACCTTATTGTGGGAGCGCAGAGAGTAAATTTGATGCCCAACTCCACTCCGTCGCTATATTTACCGGCTTTTATGTAAGTATTCAGTTTCCCGATTGGTGGAAGATAAAAAATTAAATATAATTTTATTTATGACTTAGGAGTACTAATCAAGGGTTTGTTAAAAACGAAAGTTGTCTCGTCGTCCCCAACCGTAATTCCTACGGTGATCTACCAAAATTTCGGACAATACTTTCGCCGACAAAGTGAACCTTTCATCTCTAATATGAAAGAAAAGTAAGATAATATATGCAAGTTATTTGATAAAGTCCATTCTAAATGTTTGGTTTTTTTTATTTAAGTGACACCTTTGGAGCGAAAAGCCAATACTTGGCACAGAAAAACTGCAGCACACAAACGGATATACATGATGTTCAACAAATAAGCTGTGAAACCCAGACGCAGTAAGTTCACGTAGTTTATTCACTTTACATTTTAGTCTTTCTAATACCTCATATAAATTTAAATTATTTAGTGAAATATTACTCCAGTGTGCAATGGAGTCAGAAATTACCCGCTTGAGGGTAGAAAATTTTAAGCTACGTGAGGAGAATGAAAAATTTAAAAGAAATATTGCCAACACCGCCATCGTAATGTCTGCCGTAGAGTCTGTTTTTACAGAAGGACAGATGCAGAAGATGTTACTACGTGGTAAGTGTTTTCCGTTACCTTGTATTGTATATATACTAATTGGCATGCGTAGAACTTAGGAGTAAAGTACCAAAACTTTTATTTGTGCATAGAACTTGGGATTGGGCTTAAAACCATTTATGTATTCAACATTACAAATTAAAACAAAATAGTTCCCAGCCAGTATTTTTTGAAAGTTTTGATCAAAAAATATTTAAATATCATACCCTAAGATGATTAAAAACGTTCAAATTTAAAAGCATAAATGTGGTTATTCTTGAATAATCATTTATGATTCCTATTTCGAAACTCTTTTTATTCATTTGATATCATTGTAAAATTGAGCTTTAATAGTTTTATAGTAATATTTGACTGCTTTTCACAGTCATTTTCTGATCATATTCGTGAATATATTTCAATCGTTTTGGTTGAGATTTTTGAATCATTTTTGAATGCCATTATAATGCATTTATTCTTCATATCTCATTCAAAATAGGATACTACATAATAATCTTATTTCATCAGGGGAAGAAAGCATGCGAAAGTGAGCTATTTGAACCACAGCTAACTCGCAAACAAACTTGACCGATATACACCTGCGACTACAACATCCAACATCAGCATTATCGTCTGCATTTTAAAATACGGATACGTTACGGGATGTTGAAGCCGTATTCAGGTATGTCAAGATAGTTTCATTTACCTGGGGGTCAAATAGCTCACAACCTATGCATTGCCCAATCATTATGTATTTTCTGGGAAGCTGAAGGAGAGGAATGGTTGGGGAAATCTTCGCTCACGAGCCGCATTACATTATTTTTGTCTTGAAAAATATCTTCTGCATAAATAATAAAATTTTTATATATTTTTTTTAGCTTCATGAAAAAATATGTGTGGCGATGCGGTTTATCAGCTGCGGTGGACTGTATGGGGGTAGCGGCTTACCAATAGTATCCAAAAAAATAAACGAATACTGACTCGAAACGATATTCATTAATTGTATAAACTAAAAATATTTATTTATTTATATTAAAATGGTTTAGAACACAATGAATTCTGAATAAAATATAATATTATAAATATGTGATTATGAACTCAACAATGTGTATGCGAAAAAAATAAGATTTTTAATGAAAAGTAAAATTTTAACAAGTATAAAATTCATTATTCAGTCAACATATATATTCATAAAAGATTCAGAAAGCTGAATGAAAAATGATTATAAATTTTTGATCACCTAAACACATTTCATTCAAATATGATTCCAAAATGTGATTGAAAAACTATATTCAGTTTTTGATCATCAAAGGTATTCATATTTGATTATTTCTTTTGTTCAATTGTATGATAACTCATTATTTAGTCAGAAAGAGTAATCAAATTGTATTGATATGTAGGGAAATTCAAAATTTAATCATTAATTAATTAAATGCTGAGTGGGTTACCTATGCCCAAACAACATATAGTTTTCGGTGCATATGCTCACGCCAAACACCTCTTCTTTAACTTGAATAGTGTAATTATATACTTGTAGTAGCTTCACGAGTCCTAGGACAGTAATCTGTTAGCTCGCCCACATAGCCATGTTTTACTTTGTGTATGTATATCTCTATAAAAAGAAAAAAATAGGTTTGTGTACTCGAGGGATAAGCTTACATAGATTAATCGTTTGAGCTACTCACGAACTCTATTTGCCTTCTAATTCCTGACCGATTGCAGAACTTCCAAAAATTCTTGCTTATTTTATATGAATTATTGTTATTCATTTGCATATAAATAAAAGAGTGTATGTTCGGTTGCAACCGAACTTTATATACTCAGCTGTAGGTTTTCGAAAAGTCCCCTCCCTCGGTTCAAAGGTCAGAATAAGTCACCACAGTTTAAGTTTCCAAAGGAGGAGAAAATGTGGGGAAAATAGATTGGGAATATTTTTTTATTACTACCTTTGTTCAACTCTTTTATCTCAATATGCGCTGTTTTGTTTGTTAGACAAAAGCGTAAGATGGCAGTGGAATGACATATCGAAGGCAATATGCCTTCACGCATCTGGACCCAGAGCTTATGGGCATTTATACCAAAATGGGTTTCCACTTCCACATGTTAGCACTCTGCAAAGATGGTGTCCAAAAATGCCTATATGTGAAGGTATATTGCATATCTCATTAGACCTTATGCACAACATAAGTGAACTTTCGGCACAAGAAAAAGTGTGTGTATTGGCATTCGATGAGATGAAAGTGGCTGAAGTGTATGAGTACGAATCCAATGGAGACTTCGTGAGGCAACCAGCGAAGCTTGTCCAAGTGGTAATGGCAAGGGGGTTGTATAAGAGCTGGAAACAACCTTTTTTCTTTTATGATTTCGATTGCAAGATCGATACTAAAGTTCTCAAAAATATAATATTATCGGTACAGTGCGCTGGCTTTCCCGTCGTTACAACAGTTTGTGATATGGGAAAGTCAAACCAAAGTTTGTGGAGGAACCTTGGTGCTACTATAAGTAAAAGTCGCGTTCCAAAAATTTAAAGTTCCTTCCTGCTACATCATAACATTTATAGATCTACCATGGTTTCCTAATCCAAAGTACACAGAAGAAAAAATTTTCACCTTTGCTGACGCTCCACATTTATTAAAACTAATAAGGAATCATTATATCCAAACCGGCCTGAAATAGAACGGAAAAATTATTAACACTCGTGCTATAGTAGATGTGATGAAGCATACCTCTCAAAGTGATGTGTCTATAGCATACAAATTGAAAGAGGAGCACCTAGCAGTGAAAGGCATAAGTAAGGCAAGGTGCACACGAGGTTACACGTCATAGACGCGTACAAGATATTTCATATAGCTACAATTTCTCTACGCCTTAAGATCTGCACACGAAGCTACTTTCGAGCGTCGCTACAAAAAGCAAACAATTATTGAAAAAAATAAAAAATTAAGTTTCTTCAGCTATATCCGTCCCCGAAACCAAAGGAAAATAGGTATTAGACGTTGTTTGCATCCCCGTACCTTTGTAAATTATGAAAGGCAATTTTAAACCACCGCGGACTAGAGAAAAGGGTGATTTCTAGTTTCCAACACTTTTTAGCCTTTTAAACGCTTCAACAATGTCTAACTATGCTGTTATATTGTTTAATACTCTTTTTCGCTTTGATAATATACCTTTCACGCACTTTTATTAACTAAAGTAACATATTTTAACTAATTACACAAATTTGCATACAAAAAATGTAAACAAACATCTTGTTCTTCCTTTTTTTCAAGCGTACGTATGCTCAGCGACCAACATTGCTGTACGCTTAGCTACACGAAAATTTCATGCTTTGTCGCTTTCATGCAGCTGACGCCTCGTATGCAGCTCTCCATTCAAATACATGTGTTCGGCATCAAAGCGTACATATTTCGCCTGCAGCGTCTATGACGCGTAGCCTCGTGTGCACCATGCCTAAGTGTTCTGTAGTAGAAGTGGTTATTCGTCCGGAATTTTTTTTTTGTCGTCCAGAATGAAGTATAATGAAAAAAATGGCATATGAAGAAAAAAACACGTACAGAAATTTTTTAAATTATTAAAAATATCTTAAATTTTTGTACTGAGTTTTACGGGCGAAGGGGCCAGAGCAAGTTTATTGGGAAGGCATTTATGTATTTAAATTTTTCCTTTATATAAATTAGGCAAACAAAAAGTAAAGCTAGCGGCAGAGTTATTCTCCAGCACTACCGCAAACGCCAAGGATACATAAATTTATGTCAGAAGTGGTAGTACCGGCAATTCCCAAAGAAGGAAAGGCACAAACTGAAAAAACGGACATAGAAATATTTCAGAAGGATGTGTTGATGACGACTAGAGCTCTGTCAATGTTGTACGAATATCTATAATCAAAGTTTAATTTTAAATATATTGCGACTCGCCGTCTAAATCAAGATTTACTTGAACACTTTTTCGGGACCATTCGTAGTAATGGGGGTCTTAATTATCATCCTACACCGAAAGATTTCCGATATAGGCTTCGTCAATATATACTGGGTAATAGTTCGTGCTGATTGAACCACATTTAATTTTCACTACTTAAATATTCTTACAGCAAGAAATACTAAAAATTTAGATAACACTGGAAATGTACAGCAAGACTCAACAGAATGGCTCATTACATCGAACCCTGACGATTTTCTCCCGATTGAGCCAAACCCTAACGAGCCCAATGAAGCGGAAGGTGAAGACCATGAAGTTGTTGACGCGCTAAGCGGTATTAATATACACTACGATATTGGCGTTCTGCAAGAAGACGCATTAGCGTACTTGGCGGGTTATATAATCCGAAAGCAGAATCTCAACCAATATGAGGATACAAATGCCACGGTATATCCTTATACCGATCTTGTATCAAAGGGTCTTTTGAAGAAACCTTCGTTTCACTTCATGAATGGCATAAAGAGTTTAGAGGCTGTATTTGACAACGTGAACTCAACTGAAATCGCATGTTTCAAAAATTTGAAACAGTACTTGGTTGACCAGAGCACATATGTGGACCTTCCAGAAAATGTAAGAAGATGTTTTTACAAGTGCCGCATTTTTTTCCGAATACGGCATTTGAATAACCGCTTAAAGGTAGAGAAAGCAAAGTCGCGAGTAATGCGAAACAAAAAGATGAGTAAAGTAACTCTATTATTTTACTCAAATAAAAATTATATCTTTACTTCAGCACAACCCTGACGATAAGAAAAACGGCCCTTATCAGGGCCACCACTAATCACCAAAGAGAAAAAATTGCTAATCAATTATACCTACGCAAAACGGCCCTTATCAGGGCCACCAAGAGAAAAATTTGCTAGACAATTATGTTTTACATATTATAAATTTACTTCTGGATTATTTATATCCTCCATATTATTAAAATTATGGTTACTTTCAGGGCAATACATAGAAAAAAGGGGATGACAAGAAACCAAAACCGGAGTATAATCGATAAGGAAACACTCCAAACCGAACTTTTGCCATAGCAGGTAACGATACCAGATCCGGCCTAAAACCGAAATTGATACAAAAGCCTCCTGGTTGTTAGAACAAAGACGAATTTAATTTGTTGTGAAAATTTTATATTTCGCAGTTTTTTCAAACATTTTACGAATTAATACATTAAAAATTCTTTCTGTGAAATGAAATTGTGATATTTTAAATTTATTGTGAAATCAAAAAGTATGTTAATATATTAATAATAAATATCAATCTAATGTTTACACGGAAATGAGTTTTAGTCTCAGAAAAACATTTTGTGAAGAATCTCCGAATTGATTACACCAGGGATGCACCTTAACGTTAAGCTAATCGTTTATCAAAAAATTTCCACCGTTTCCGTTGAAACACTTCGAAATATTATCGATAAAGAAATTATCAAGATAAATTGTATCTCGTTTTTAACCGAAACGAAAAGCTTTCGTTAGCGTTAAAAACGTTAACAGAAACGTGATACTTTATGTTTGAATTGTGCTGGCAATGCTATAGCCATGGTGAAGCCGTAAGGTGGCAACAACGAGCGCACATACACACACAAACTCTATGTAATTTGTTTGTGTAATTCGTTGGTGGTAATGTCAAAAATACTCTGAGAAATGTTCGTACTGTCAAAATTCATGAGAAAAGTTGCAATCAGCTTGGATAATGCTTTCACCTTTAATGACTCCGCCATCAATCATCTTTGCCAGCATAGTTTGAAATTAATAATCAACATAAACGATTTGATTTCGTTTTGATATGGCAGAAAACGAAACGAAATCATTTCGTTAATTTGACGATCTTAACGTTAATAAACGAAACGAAATGACTTCGTTTCGTTTATTAACGTTGATTATCGTAACGAAATGATATCGTTTCGTTGGTTAAGCATGCCTGGATTACACAAACAAAAAATAATTGAGAGAAAAAATGCCCTACTACATAGTAAGCTTGCATTTTCATTAATCTTCATACTAGGTACATGCATATTATACATATGTATGTACATATTTTTGTTGCATTAAAATACATCGAACAATTTGTTAAAGATCTTTGATTTAACATTCATATATATACTAAAATAATTAAATGATTAATTTTTTAAGAAGTAATCCCTAAAATATCAACAAACTAAAAATATTAAGCGTGTATATAATCTTCCAAATGCTTCACGTTGCCCCATTGCCGCATATAGACCCGGTAACAAGCACCATTTACCATAATTCAACGCATTTATATTAATGAATAGTAAAATTAGATACATGCATACATATACATACAAACATATTGTATATACAATAACATATACATACATAGTAGCATTAAAAATTCGAGTTTTTCAAAAGTAAATTCAGCGTTTACATATGAGACATTTAAAATAAACATTTTGTACTATTTAATTTTTTTTTTAAACTCTAAGCGATTGTGCTGGCGCTATAGTACTGATTAAAATTAATAAAGGCAATCAATTGGCCAATCTCCTAATAACCATGGCGTACAATTTTGTTACCTAGATAAATTGTTAATTTGATAAATTTATCAAATTCTTGTTCATCATTGGATAGTTTTTCGTAGCGTGGATGTGTGAAATGCTCATCTCCGCTGCGTTTCTTGAATTCGCGTGACTATAGATTACTTTGAGAAATAAAAGAAAAAGTAAATTATACCAAAAAAATTATTAACTTTTGTACTGCTAACTTACTTGTAAAACCGTAACGATATTTTAAATATATTTTCAATAGTATTCTAAAATTCTGTGCTATGACAATTTAGCATGCAAAGAAAGATTATCCTTTTCACATACGTGGTATGCTTGCGATAAATGTCTTCAATTGATTTCGCTTGTATTAAATCATCCTTGAAGGTCTTCCATGATGCTTGCAATGCATTTGCTGTTATGTGATTTTGTAGCGCATGAACAAAATGATAGAATTAATAACGCATCAGTTGAATATGGCGATACTGTGGTGATTTGAGTATGGCTTTGCCATTTGCTTGCTCATTACGCTAAAAAGACTTGTGCTAGCTTTTTGGATTTTAAAATCTCATAAATGCGTTTGGCCTCTTCCACGCCCTTGTTATAGTAGTATAAACCTGCAAAATCCAAAAATTCATATTAAAGCAAGTAATGATTTCTAAGTTCGGCTGTAATCGGACATAATATACTCAGCTGAGAGCTTCTATTGTGCAGTTCATTTAGGGCCTTATTAAGTAAATCGATTCTGATCAAATTTTTTTTCGCATTTAAGAAAAAATATATGTAATTTTACTTTGGTAATAAACCAAATATTTATTTTATTTTTAAAAGTTTATTTTTATTAATTTTTGATTTTAAATAAAAAAATTGAAGTTAACACGAAAACTCAATTAAAAATTATTTTAAAAATTTAAGTAAAGAGTACAAAGTAGTTAACACTATATTGACAGCCTTGAAATAGCCTTTCCATTCGTATTGAGTTACATAATAAGGCCCTTAGTTTCAGTTTCTTGAAATGAAGTATTGTAAAAAATGCGCGTGCTAACTGACCGATTATGACCACTATTATTACAAATATTTCTCTTTATATGGAAATAAAATCCTCGGGAGCGTGCGATAAGCTACAACAACAAAGACTAAAAATCATATTTGCAGAGCCACTTAGTATTTTTTGTACTTGTACAATCGAGGTGATATTATAAGCCCGTTAGGTCCCTTCTGCTTGCTGTTGTTGTTGTTGTAGCGATAAGGACACTTCCCGAAGGCCTTGAGGTGTGTTATCGAGTTGATGGTCCTTTGCCGGATGCAGATCCGGTACGTCCGGTACCAAGCCCGACAATCACGGGAACGATTTGTTATGACCACATGCGGCTTTCTAGGCCACCCCCACCCCCTAGATCCATGAGGACTTCGGGGACGCCAGAAACTCGGGTATTAATGAAACAGAATTCGCCACGGATAGGTGAGGTTGACAATTGGGTTTGGAGAAGCTATGTATTGCGCTGGCAACCTGAAGTGGCTGCGCTACACAAACCCCTTGAATCCGGTATTTTAGTCGCCTCTTACGACAGGCATACCTACCGCGGGTATATTCTAACTCCCGAACCCGCTGGGGGGGCCTTCTGCTTTCTCTTTCTCCCTTATTTCTCTATAACCCCTATATCAGTTAATATGCCCTACGTCAGAAAAATTATTAACTTTTGTACTGCTAACTTACTTGTAAAACCGTAACGATATTTTAAATATATTTTCAATAGTATTCTAAAATTCTGTGCTATGACAATTTAGCATGCAAAGAAAGATTATCCTTTTCACATACGTGGTATGCTTGCGATAAATGTCTTCAATTGATTTCGCTTGTATTAAATCATCTTTGAAGGTCTTCCATGATGCTTGCAATGCATTTGCTGTTATGTGATTTTGTAGCGCATGTACAAAATGATAGAATTAATAACGCATCAGTTGAATATGGCGATACTGTGGTGATTTGAGTATGGCTTTGCCATTTGCTTGCTCATTACGCTAAAAAGACTTGTGCTAGCTTTTTGGATTTTAAAATTTCATAAATGCGTTTGGCCTCTTCCACGCCCTTGTTATAGCTGTAGTATAAACCTGCAAAATCCAAAAATTTATATTAAAGCAAGTAATGATTTCTAAGTTCGGCTGTAATCGGACATAATATACTCAGCTGAGAGCTTCTATTGTGCAGTTCATTTAGGGCCTTATTAAGTAAATCGATTCTGATCAAATTTTTTTTCGCATTTAAGAAAAAATATATGTAATTTGACTTTGGTAATAAACCAAATATTTATTTTATTTTTAAAAGTTTATTTTTATTTATTTTTGAGTTTGAATAAAAAAATTTAAGTTAACACGAAAACTCAATTAAAAATTATTTTAAAAATTTAAGTAAAGAGTACAAAGTAGTTAACACTATATTGACAGCCTTGAAATAGCCTTTCCATTCGTATTGAGTTACATAATAAGGCCCTTAGTTTCAGTTTCTTGAAATCAAGTATTGTAAAAAATGCGCGTGCTAACTCACCGATTATGACCACTATTATTACAAATATTTCTCTTTATATGGAAATAAAACCCTCGGGAGTGTGCGATAAGCTACAACAACAAAGACTAAAAATCATATTTGCAGAGCCACTTAGTATTTTTTGTACTTGTACAATCGAGGTGATATTATAAGCCCGTTAGGCCCCTTCTGCTTGCTGTTGTTGTTGTTGTAGCGATAAGGACACTTCCCGAAGGCCTTGAGGTGTGTTATCGAGTTGATGGTCCTTTGCCGGATGCAGATCCGGTACGTCCGGTACCAAGCCCGACAATCACGGGAACGATTTGTTATGACCACATGCGTCTTTCTAGGCCACCCCCACCCCCTAGATCCATGAGGAGTTCGGGGACGCCAGAAACTCGGGTATTAATGAAACAGAATTCGCCACGGATAGGTGAGGTTGACAACTGGGTTTGGAGAAGCTATGTATTGCGCTGGCAACCTGAAGGGCCTGCGCTACACAAACCCCTTGAATCCGGTATTTTAGTCGCCTCTTACGACAGGCATACCTACCGCGGGTATATTCTAACCCCCGAACCCGCTGGGGGGGCCTTCTGCTTTCTCTTTCTCCCTTATTTCTCTATAACCCCTATATCAGTTAATATGCCCTACGTCCATGTAAACACGCGCTGGCAACCTGAAAGGGCTGCGCTACACAAACCCCTTGAATCCGGTATTTTAGTCGCCTCTTACGACAGGCATACCTACCGCGGCTATATTCTAACCCCCGAACCCCCTGGGGGGCCTTCTGCTTTCTCTTTCTCCCTTATTTCTCTATAACCCCTATATCAGTTAATATGCCCTACGTCCATGTAAACACGATTGATATTATAAATACTTGTACAACTTACTTGATTTCATTCTTGGCGATTCCAAACTATCATCCTCCAAATAAAGGTATACGCGTCGCCTAGAAATCCATCCATGATCATGTGTTCCAAAGAAACGTACCACGAATTCATTTGAATTATGGGGCCTTCGTCTGAAATTTTTCGGTATTTCTGTAGGTGGTAGGATAATTGCTGGCCAACAACGAAATTATGTAAATTTGGCCCCCACCATTTCCCTATATAAAGGCAGCCGCCCCGATTCACATTCGTCACAAATGTAACCTTCACTCGGATCCAATGCAATATTTAAACACTTGCCATGTACAGCAGTCGGACATGTTTCACAACAAATAACTTGCCCACCTCCTATGCGTGCACCAATTAACATTGTGCTGTGACGTGAACAAATGATATGTGCAGCTGTAAGTATTTGTTCCCATTTTCTTCGTCAGTCCTTATTTCATTTTTTACTTTGAAGGCAATTTGAGATACCCCATTGTCAAAAGATAAATCTGTTTTGTTTCCCCCGGAAATAATGCTTTGCATATGTTCCTGTTTTTGTTCTACCTGCGTCACATTATCCGTGTTTATACACTCAATATCAGCTCTAGTGCAGTCTTCATTTTGTGAATCACCTCTTAATTTTCTAACTCGCTTTCACCCTCGATATTACCAATCATTGACGTTGTAGGTATACTATCTAAATCGTTAGCAAATTTTTTGTCTATAGTATCTTCGCAGAGTACCGCAGAACCATTTCGCACAAGTAATTTCTCAATAGGACTTATAAACTTTTTACTTGCTACGGCTAATGTAGTCGGTGAAGGCGATACTTCCTGGTTACGTGTACGTCTCACACATCCTAATAACGTAGTCGTTGCATCAGTCAAAAGCTCACTATCGCTACCGCCTATATCTGGACTTGTAGTATGTATAAGCAATTCGCGGCGCCGTGTACTTCTTGTTTGAAGTCCCCCATCACTTTCGCTACCGTTATATGCAGCACCAGTTCCTGTTGGCGGTGTTGTAAATCCAATATATTTTGGGCTTAAATCCGAATACAATTCGGCCAGTAGGTCACGTTTTCCTTAAAAACCAAAACAAATATCAGAAAGATAACTACAAATTGTTAAGGCAAATAGCTTACATGCAGCACCAAATCAGTACAGGTACAGTACCACTACGTATACCACGCTCTTGTCCAGATCCACTCTGTATATAAAGTGCCCAAATACCCTTTGGACCATATAATTTATGGCCAAATATTGACATTAAATCAATTTTATTGTATTAATTGAAATTTTGCCAACTGCGTGTGCTGCGTCGGTGTGAAAGAATATATTTCGTGAGCGGCAAAGAGCTCTTATATCAGTAAACCAACTTTTACTAGTTAATTTTCTGTTTTAGTTTTCGGTTTGTTGACAAAAATTAAAAATGACATTTCTCCTTCCATCACTTTTGACAGCAGAAATTGAAAGACCGATTGACAGTTTATGTTCTAGCGGCAACAACAAAATACAGAGGAGGGTTGCATTTACCATGATTGTCACTCATGAAATCTGTTCAATGCTGTCTTGGCCGAGCCACAGCTCGGGGATGGTGCCGGTCAAGATATAGTGCAAAAAAAGGAAAAAAGTGGTATTAGTATTTTAATTTAAATATAGTATCTTTATTTGAACTAAAGATTAAGGACAGTATATAATTACATATATACATATATTTTTAGATTACCTTTTTTTGATGATTCTGGAATCGCTGGTGGGATACGTCCGTACACGATGATGTTAAAAAATCCAAGAAGGAAATAACAGAATTTGTTAAGCCCGCTTGCCAGTCGAACTGTTTATTTATTCCTGCGATGTTTATTTGCATAGTTAACATAAACGGTTCGACTGGCTCTGTTAAGAAATATAAAGCGAATGCGAGGGCGACCCAATATGTTTTAGAGTTTGGGCTGTTGGCCTAAACATGCCGCCCCCCTTGCGAAACGCAAAATGTATTCGGACATATCCCGCCGCTGGTTCGCAGAACTTGCTTAAATTAAGCTTAAACTAGTTCCACTTGAGCCACCTAAAGGAGAAATTGCAAAATAATAAATGAAGATACACATGGTTCTAATTCAGTGGCACATTTATTTTCAAGTTTCATGTATGTGGGTAGGTATAAAACATAGTTAAATTTACTATTTCGTAAAAAAAAAAAGAACATTTGTATATAAAGGAAGTTCATTTTATGAATAACTTTACAATTATTCCAAGGTTTCAAAAACCAAGTATGAAAAATATTTAAAAAATCCATTTTATGTATAAGTATGTAGGCATATATATTTTATGTGTGTAAGTATATATATAAAAAAGTATGTAAAATTACTCTTTGATAAAAATATGAATTTAACAGGCGCCAGACAATACCCAGCCAAAGATGGTGTTCTGTGCCAACAGGGGCCCCAAAGTTCCGGCTGGTATGGCACCCAGCATAACCTTCGGGACCACGTCGGCACCGAGCACCAATCGGACTGGGTCGGCGACGTAAAACCGTGGGTCAGCGAGCCTGATGTTGGCATATGGCGTGGCTACCGTTGCATCCAGGCTTGTTAGTGGGGTTTTCCTCCGGAAATGAGGCAACGCCACGGCATAAGTGGTGACGGTTGCCGTCTGCCCATGCTTGCCCCGCAGCTTGATGAAGCACCCACGCCGATCCCCCAGAACCGTCACATCAAGGCCGAGCCGGCGAATGAGCTCATCCGCGATGATGGACGTTGCAGCGCATGGATCGACTAAAACTCGAACCAGGTGCAAGCGCCCACCGGACTCAATCTTAACAACGGCCGTGGGTGCAACCGACGTGAGGCACTGGATCAGCTGTGGCGGCGCACGTGGGCTGACAACCGTCCCAGCCCGGAAAGCACTCGTTGGATGGAGGTGGAATGCGGATGAGTCCACTCTCCATTTTTTATTATTGTGTTGTGCATGCTGCACGCGTCGTTTTTTTCTTCTATTCTGGCTGCTCCTCTGCGGTTGGAAAGTTTTCATTTCCAATCCGCTAGCGATCACCTCGTGCCTGAGTAGAGGTCGAAAACGGCGCGGTTGGAAAGTTTTCATTTCCAATCCGCTCGTAGAGGGCGGGTGGAATGCAGATGATTCCACTCCGCGAGCTACACCTGGGCGGAAAGCAGACGTTTCCGCTCCAGAGGACTCCGTTTCGACCTCGGACGCGTTTAATGAGAGGGTGTCGCTATCCTCTACGGTGGTTCTCAGTGGCCCGCGATGCCACGTGTTTCGCCGCCGACGCGTCGTGTCCTGAGCTTCCGCGATATGCAGCATGGTGTGGTGGTCGTCCTTGCACTTATTGCACCGTCCCTCATGTGCAGTGTGCTGCGCTATGCAGAGGCGACAGACAGTTGGTGCAATAGTTTTTTTTTATTACAAAATACCACCTTTTTTCCGGTGTGCTACCGCGGAAGACAGGACACACCCTGAGTGGGTGCTTCTTTTCGCACAATCGACAGGCCAAAGAGAACCCCTTTGCCTCAGCTGTTTTACGAATTGCAGTGAATCGCGTCATTTTTCTGAAAAGGAAAATAATTTGTTCTAATTTTGTCGACGTAGTGAGCATGTTTCGGTTGGCGAGCAATTCTGGTAAAGTAAATGTGAACTTCACCTGATAAGGGGGTTGTTGGTGGAAGCGCGGTAATGTATGCGATACATGAATACGCGATAGCTGTATTGTATTGTAATATAATTCATATTCATTTGTTTTGCAAATGATGCCCTCGGACCCCCAAGACAGAAACAACGCCAAACCAAACATTAGCAGGAAAGATTTTCTCAAATAATGTCTAATTTATATATTTCCCCGCATTTATAGCATTTATTTTTGATTACTAACTAGTTTCTCATAAATGTAAATGTCTACGTCATGCTTTTCCGTATGTGACGCATGTAGCCTTACGGATAATTGATGATGTGTCAACACCCTTATGCTACCGTACTAGTGAATCGATTGTTTGCAATATCGATATATTGCATATTTCACTAACTTCAGTTCCGGATTAATTAACATAGTGTACCTATACCAAGTGTGTTCACTAAGCGATAAACGTCAAAACTACAAACAGCCTCGCTCACCTGATGGAAATCTCAGGTCTAGAGTCGCATTTTTAGTCTCAACGACAACATTTTTGACTACCAATCGTATGGACTTTTTCAATTTTTCAATCATTCGGAGCCTTCGGTAATGGTATCCATTTTGAATTCGCTGTCATTCCGAATCCAGCGAGTGTCTGTCAGAATGCTTGACAGATAAGTCAACACACTTGTACTTGTACACTATGTTAATTAATGAAACGAAAACAAAAAGAAAAACGTGCGGGAGTGAATTTTTTCTTAAAATTGTAATTTTAATTAGTGCGTGTGCGGGCGAGTAATGTAAATCGCGGGCATTTAACTTTTCCGTTGTTAATTTGTCGTTAGTGAAGTGTTTTGTGAAACAAAATATACATATGTGTATATATATTGCAACAAAAAAAGGAAAAAAGATATGATAATGAAGACCTATGAAAGGTCAATCAAAAAAAAACCTCCACCAAAGCAGAGTAACTAGCATAGTGAAAAGTGTGTGATTGTGTTTTTTTTTTGTTTTTTTTGCAACGATCCGCAATAAAATTATGCGATCGTGGAGTGAGAACATACATATGTAGTAGGGTGTGTAGTGAATTTTTTTTTTTATTGTAAAAAAAAAGAAAATTTTTGAGTGGTTTTTTTTTTTTTTTTTTTTGGGGTTTTTGCTTCGAAAAGCAAAATTGCATTGATGATTGTTAGGGTGTCCGAAATTTGTCCTCAATTTTTTTTCTGTTAGAAAATTTTGTTCTTTGTTCCCTTTTTTTTCGTATAGTGTTTACAACTTTTTACTTCGAAAAGTAAAAAGGAATTGTGCGGTGTGCCGTGCATTATAGTAGGGTGGCCTTAATTGAAAATTTTTATTTATTTTATTTTTGTTTTTTATTTTTATCTCGATAAAAACGGGTGTATGCAATGGAATTGGCAGCGCTTTGTATAATTTAAGTAACGTTGCCTTTGCCATTGTACTATCCTTTTTTTCGTTTCTTCGCAACAAAAAATTATGTTTATGTGACGACCCCTATATATAATGCACTAGGCAAAAGAACAAGAAAAATATTTATTTGAGGGAAATTGCATTATTTAATAGGTATGTGGTTTACGAAACCACGGACCTTTTTTTTGATAGCTTAAGCTGACCCAATTTTTTTTTTTTTCATGATTCCATGCAGTCCAATGCACATAGTCATTGCGTGTATGCCCGCGCACATGTTTTCGGTGGCGACTACCTGACAACCTCACTTGGTATTGAGTGTAAAAACGCATAAAAAAATATGAAAATTTAATAATAAAATGTGTTCATCAACTGTAGCAACATATTGTTGCTTTTATAAATGAAAATCACCACCCATGTGCGCAAGCATGTACATGTACATATGTAACATTAGGCTGCATCAAAAAAAGAGATTTTTGTTTCCACTATGAGTTTGTTGAAGTTGCTTCGTTTTGGTTAGGATAAGTTTTGATGTTGTGTGGAGATTTTGTAACTTCAATTGTAGCGTTACTGCTGGAGATTTGGGTCTGACGTGTTTTCGGTGTCCGCATTATATGGTGGTAGTAATATTAGTTTGACAAGTGGTCTTGTCACTTGCCCCCTTTCAGTCCTTATATCCACAACGCGCACCCGGTTGTCTGAACCAGGGTGTAACCTTATCACACGCCCCAATCTCCATTCGTTGGGAGGAAGATTGTCTTCCCGTATAACCACCATATCTCCGACTTGCATATTTGATTTAGGGTGCTTCCATTTTATCCGTTTCTGTAGTTCCGAAAGATATTCTGATTTCCATCTTCTGCAGAAGTTTTGATGTAATGCCTTGCGTTTCTGCCAGCGATTGACTATTGAGGCCGTATTTTCATCAACGCTGATTTCCGCTGGTGCTAATAGGTGTCCTCCAATCAGAAAGTGTCCTGGTGTTAGAGGCTCAAGGTCAGATGGTTCATTTGAAGCGGGGCTAAGAGGGCGAGAATTGAGACACGACTCAATTCTACATAACAATGTGTTAAATTCCTCAAAAGTGAATTTGTTGTTTAAGGCCACTTTTTTGAAGTGGATTTTAAAGCTTTTCACTCCCGCTTCCCATAGTCCTCCCATGTGTGGAGCTCCTGCTGGTATGAAATGCCAATTTAATGCCTGATGGGAATATTTTGACAGGGTTTGGTTTCTTGCATCGGCAAGAAATTCCTTAAATTCAGTTTTTAATGCACGTGATGCACCGACAAAGTTTGTTCCATTGTCCGAATAAATGTTTCTTGGACATCCTCGTCTAGCTACAAATCTTGAAAGAGCGGCTAGAAATGAGGAAGTGCTCAAATCACTAGTGGCTTCTAAATGTATGGCCTTAGTAGAAAAGCAAACGAACAGACAAACGTAACCCTTTGAGGTACGACACCCGCGCCCACGGTAACTCTTAATATCGAAAGGCCCTGCGAAATCTACCCCTGTATTGGTAAATGCACGCGAAAAGGTGGTGCGTTCTTGGGGTAGAATTCCCATGAGCTGATTTTGAGATCGTTTCTTGAAGATCGTGCAGATCTTACAATTATGAATTACGGATCGTATCATGGTTTTAACTTTTGGAATCCAGTATTGAGTTCTAATGATACGCAGCATTAATTGGTTTTCACCATGGAGAGACATTTCATGGACAAACTGAACATACAGACGTGTAAACCTACAATTGTACGGAAGTATTATGGGATGGCGTTCAGATTCGGTAGTATCTTTGGATGCACCAAGTCGTCCACCCGTTTTCACAACTTCGTCTTCATCAAGATATGAGGTGAGAGACAGTATTTCGCTTTTAGATCCAATTGGCGTTTTAGATTGCAAGCTTGAAATTTCTGATCCGTAATATTGCTTCTGAGCAAGTTTTATTAAACGGGTTGTTGTTGCTTTAATTTCATCTGAGGAAATTAAATAAGATTCAGGTTGACTACAATGTTTATTTTTAGGATGCGTTCTATGAAAAAACCTGAGTATATATGATATAACTCTTAAAGCCCTAGAAAGATTTGAAAACCTATCGAGAATATCATTAATATTGCTTGAAATTGCGGTTGCATGTACTTGCACGCGTTTTTCTTCAATATTCGTATTAAAATCTAAATTTTGTGTTGGCCACTTTTCCTTCTCTTCTTGGAGCCAAGAAGGACCCTGCCACCACAGAGAATTGTTGACTAAATCCTCGGCTAGTATTCCTCTACTGGCTAAATCTGCTGGGTTTGTACCTGAATCCACGTGATACCATGATGAACTTCCAACTTTGTCGATGATTTTTGTAATTCGATGCGCAACGAAAGTTGACCATGAGCACGGAGGTTTTCGTATCCAAGCCAGCACGATTGTCGAATCTGTCCACAGGTGAATGTTTTGTTGACCTAAATCAAGGTTAGCGCAGATAGATTCGGTTATCTCCGCTAATAATACAGCTCCGCAAAGTTCCAGTCGAGGAAGTGAGGTGGTTTTGACTGGAGCTACCCTTGTTTTTGCCAAAAGCAGATTCACAAATATGCCGTCGTTGGTTTCCACTCTTAAATACACAGCTGCACCATACGCTTTCTCGGAGGCGTCGCAGAATCCGTGGATTTCGACCTTTTCTGTTGGAGAAAAGGCTACCCATCGCGGTATTCGTATTTTGTCGATCTCCTTGTACGTATTGGTAAAATTTTTCCACCTGTCTAATGTTGAAGACGAAACTGTTTCATCCCAGCCAGTACCCTCTAACCAGATATTTTGCATAATCATTTTTGCCACGATAATTGTTGGAGCTAGCCACCCTAATGGATCAAAGAGTTTTGCGATAGTAGATAGTATCGCTCTTTTTGTGGGCTCGGTGTTTTCTTCTATAGGTTTTGCTATGAAGTAAAACTGATCGGAATGAGCATTCCACCTAATACCGAGCGCCTTTAACCTACTTGAATCTTCAAATTCTAAGAAATATTCGCTCAGTAGATGAGCTTTGGGAATACCCTGTAATATTTCACTGGAATTTGAAGTCCATTTTCGTCCGATCTTATTGAGAGTGAGCGCTTGGGCTCTGAAGTTTCGGGAAGCATCATCGTTTTAGATTGATAAATTGCGCCCACGGTAACTCTTAATATCGAAAGGCCCTGCGAAATCTACCCCTGTATTGGTAAATGCACGCGAAAAGGTGGTGCGTTCTTGGGGTAGAATTCCCATGAGCTGATTTTGAGATCGTTTCTTGAAGATCGTGCAGATCTTACAATTATGAATTACGGATCGTATCATGGTTTTAACTTTTGGAATCCAGTATTGAGTTCTAATGATACGCAGCATTAATTGGTTTTCACCATGGAGAGACATTTCATGGACAAACTGAACATACAGACGTGTAAACCTACAATTGTACGGAAGTATTATGGGATGGCGTTCAGATTCGGTAGTATCTTTGGATGCACCAAGTCGTCCACCCGTTTTCACAACTTCGTCTTCATCAAGATATGAGGTGAGAGACAGTATTTCGCTTTTAGATCCAATTGGTGTTTTAGATTGCAAGCTTGAAATTTCTGATCCGTAATATTGCTTCTGAGCAAGTTTTATTAAACGGGTTGTTGTTGCTTTAATTTCATCTGAGGAAATTAAATAAGATTCAGGTTGACTACAATGTTTATTTTTAGGATGCGTTCTATGAAAAAACCTGAGTATATATGATATAACTCTTAAAGCCCTAGAAAGATTTGAAAACCTATCGAGAATATCATTAATATTGCTTGAAATTGCGGTTGCATGTACTTGCACGCGTTTTTCTTCAATATTCGTATTAAAATCTAAATTTTGTGTTGGCCACTTTTCCTTCTCTTCTTGGAGCCAAGAAGGACCCTGCCACCACAGAGAATTGTTGACTAAATCCTCGGCTAGTATTCCTCTACTGGCTAAATCTGCTGGGTTTGTACCTGAATCCACGTGATACCATGATGAACTTCCAACTTTGTCGATGATTTTTGTAATTCGATGCGCAACGAAAGTTGACCATGAGCACGGAGGTTTTCGTATCCAAGCCAGCACGATTGTCGAATCTGTCCACAGGTGAATGTTTTGTTGACCTAATTCAAGGTTAGCGCAGATAGATTCGGTTATCTCCGCTAATAATACAGCTCCGCAAAGTTCCAGTCGAGGAAGTGAGGTGGTTTTGACTGGAGCTACCCTTGTTTTTGCCAAAAGCAGATTCACAAATATGCCGTCGTTGGTTTCCACTCTTAAATACACAGCTGCACCATACGCTTTCTCGGAGGCGTCGCAGAATCCGTGGATTTCGACCTTTTCTGTTGGAGAAAAGGCTACCCATCGCGGTATTCGTATTTTGTCGATCTCCTTGTACGTATTGGTAAAATTTTTCCACCTGTCTAATGTTGAAGACGAAACTGTTTCATCCCAGCCAGTACCCTCTAACCAGATATTTTGCATAATCATTTTTGCCACGATAATTGTTGGAGCTAGCCACCCTAATGGATCAAAGAGTTTTGCGATAGTAGATAGTATCGCTCTTTTTGTGGGCTCGGTGTTTTCTTCTATAGGTTTTGCTATGAAGTAAAACTGATCGGAATGAGCATTCCACCTAATACCGAGCGCCTTTAACCTACTTGAATCTTCAAATTCTAAGAAATATTCGCTCAGTAGATGAGCTTTGGGAATACCCTGTAATATTTCACTGGAATTTGAAGTCCATTTTCGTCCGATCTTATTGAGAGTGAGCGCTTGGGCTCTGAAGTTTCGGGAAGCATCATCGTTTTAGATTGATAAATTGCGCCCACGGTAACTCTTAATATCGAAAGGCCCTGCGAAATCTACCCCTGTATTGGTAAATGCACGCGAAAAGGTGGTGCGTTCTTGGGGTAGAATTCCCATGAGCTGATTTTGAGATCGTTTCTTGAAGATCGTGCAGATCTTACAATTATGAATTACGGATCGTATCATGGTTTTAACTTTTGGAATCCAGTATTGAGTTCTAATGATACGCAGCATTAATTGGTTTTCACCATGGAGAGACATTTCATGGACAAACTGAACATACAGACGTGTAAACCTACAATTGTACCGAAGTATTATGGGATGGCGTTCAGATTCGGTAGTATCTTTGGATGCACCAAGTCGTCCACCCGTTTTCACTACTTCGTCTTCATCAAGATATGGGGTGAGAGACAGTATTTCGCTTTTAGATCCAATTGGTGTTTTAGATTGCAAGCTTGAAATTTCTGATCCGTAATATTGCTTCTGAGCAAGTTTTATTAAACGGGTTGTTGTTGCTTTAATTTCATCTGAGGAAATTAAATAAGATTCAGGTTGACTACAATGTTTATTTTTAGGATGCGTTCTATGAAAAAACCTGAGTATATATGATATAACTCTTAAAGTCCTAGAAAGATTTGAAAACCTATCGAGAATATCATTAATATTGCTTGAAATTGCGGTTGCATGTACTTGCACGCGTTTTTCTTCAATATTCGTATTAAAATCCAAATTTTGCGTTGGCCACTTTTCCTTCTCTTCTTGGAGCCAAGAAGGACCCTGAAGTGAAAGGAAAAATGACGTGTTGATCCTCGCAAAAATGAAAATCCGCTGCTGTTGGCACGCAATATAATATTTAAACACTGTGAGTTGTTGGTTCGCAAAATCCGCTTCTTTAATAATATATAAACAGTGGAATTGATGTGGTTCACAAAATGGTCGCTGGATGAAAAAACGGTTTAAGGACCAATGTCTTGGCCGGGCCACAGCTCAGGGATGGTGCCGGTCAAGATATAGTGCAAAAAAAGGAAAAAAGTGGTATTAGTATTTTAATTTAAATATAGTATCTTTATTTGAACTAAAGATTAAGGACAGTATTTAAATAATACATATATTTTTAGATTACCTTTTTTTGATGATTCTGGAATCGCTGGTGGGATACGTCCGTACACGATGATGTTAAAAAATCCAAGAAGGAAATAACAGAATTTGTTAAGCCCGCTTGCCAGTCGAACTGTTTATTTATTCCTGCGATGTTTATTTGCATAGTTAACATAAACGGTTCGACTGGCTCTGTTAAGAAATATAAAGCGAATGCGAGGGCGACCCAATATGTTTTAGAGTTTGGGCTGTTGGCCTAAACAAATGCGATGAACATGTAATCGATTACTCAACGCATGGCTACATGGCGCACGACATAGAAGTCTGTTGAATTTTGATTTTTATGTCACTTGCCGTATCGGTTGTCATTTTATTTTTTACATGTGTCATTTGATATTTTGAAAAAGCGGGAAAACAAGTGAATTCGAAAGAAAAAGGTAAAAATAAGCTTTGAACTAAAACAAATATAAAATATGTTTCTGTAATTTAACTATTAACAATTTTGGATTCATAAATATAATGTCTGTTTTTTCTCTGCAAGCCCTGTTCATTAATTAAAGATTTAATTTGTAAATAATCACATGGGGAATTAGTGCATATGGCGCCAGAAAAAATTGCTTCCCCATCCTCAGTACTAATGACCGTATAGTGATTCTTTTTGAAGCGATCATCCACCTTATAAAGAATAAAATGGTTTGCCACTAAAAGGATTCATAAAGTAAAGTGTCTTGCGCCCTGCTCATTATCGCCTGAAAAGCGCAAAGTCAGCAAAGCTAATTTCTCACTTGATACTACTTCAGGTGTTGGGAAAATTCATGCAGGGATTTTCTGATTAAAGATGAACACTCACGGACCGTGAATACCAGCATTGCACTTTGTTTTGTATCCTTGCCATCAAAATCAACAAGTGACTCCAGGAAAATAAAAACGATTTCCTCTAGGTGCTAATAATTCCCAATTTGGCCCGCATTCGCCACCAAGAAAATTAGACTCATCTTTTTCGCGCGCTTTCGTTTTGACTTCTTTAAAAACGCTATCAAGATTTTTTGAACGGCTACGTTGTGAATAGCTTGCTGAACTGGTGACACCTAATTTTGGCACTAAACTGGCCTTGTTTACGCGTATTATTATCTATATTGTTTCTTGTTTTAAAGTCTGAACATTTATTTAATTATTTAATTACTTCCAGATTTTTTTCGATTTTCGAAACTGCACAGCCAGCGATTTCTTCTTTTTTTGTTTTTTTACTTTCCTTCTAGTCTAAACAATAACTTTGAATATATGGACTCTCTTCTAGGTTTTTAGTTAACTATTTGCCATAAGCAGACGTGGAGGATTTCTAGTGATTTTGAAAAAAAAATGTTTGACGAGGAATTAATTGATTGTGTTCGACGACATGAGGTGCTTTATAATAAAGCCTTACTGTGATATAGATTGCCAGAAAAAAAGGAGGCAGCTTGGACACAAGTGGCCCACGATTTAGGAGCAACCGGTAAGTAAAATGTATTTGTGAGTTTTTCCTAGATTAGTAATGTGGTATTTATAGAGGTGCTCCAAACGTTGGCAGCCGTTGTGAGAAAAGTATTCTCGTGAATTGAGGAAGTTTGACGCACCATCAGGAAGTGGCGCGACAGAGATTGTCACTTGGCCATTATTCAACAATATGAAGTTTTTAAAGGAATTCCTTAAGGCCCGTCCGTAAGTTTTGTTGCGAAAATATTATACAATTTGTGTAAGTAGATGCAAAAGCTTAGCTAGTGGTAAATATAGAAATATATGCATAGTGAAAAGTAGATTTAGATAGAGACCGGGACCACAACGAGTTTTTGGGTACTTATCGTGATTTTTTTGTTAATTTTTCCTGTTAAAAAATCTATTTTTAACAGATTTAACTTTATAATTCGAGATACTTTTTAACAATTTCGGTGAGCAAAATATTCATCATCATCATCATCATCATCCTCCTCCTCAACTCCTATTGGAGCATAGGGCCTCGACCACCGACTTAAATCTTATTCTGTTAGGTGCAGTTCTTGTGATGTCATTCCACGTATATCCTGCGTCTTCGAGTTCTTTATCCACAGTTCTGCGCCAAGTTTTCGCAGGTGCACCAGGTCGTCGGCTTCCTTGTGGATTCCATCGCAAAGCTTGTCTGGCTATATTTACTGGAGGTCTTCTGAGAATGTGACCAATCCACGACCATTTACGCTTGGTTATTTCTGTGGTAGCCTTAGGTTGATTTGTTCTAGACCATAAGTCGTCATTTGAAATTCTTTCCGGCCATCGAATTTTCAGGATTCGGCGCAGACATTTATTAATAAAAACTTGTAGACGTTTCTGAATTGAAATTGAGCTTTTCCACGTCTCGCAAGCATAAAACAGTACTGATTTAACATTCGAATTAAACAGTCGAAGCTTCGTTTTTAAAGATATTTGGCTGGACCTCCACACGTTTGCCAGTTGCCCAAAAACCATTCTTGCTTTGTTTATGCGAGACTGAACGTCCTCATCTGCACCGCTCTTATTTGAGACAATACTACCAAGATAAACAACGGACTCTACACCTTCGATTTCATTTTCGTCATTTCATTTTCGGGTGGAACCAATTCTTCCAGATTCGCAAGATTATTAAAAGATATAATTTATTATAACCGCACTGCGTTACCCAGCCTTTACGCAAAAAACACACCACTGAGTGAAACTGACAGAGCAACTGTTGCTGAACAGCAGTGCCAATTGCATTCATCAATTGAAAAAATGGTAACTCAGAGTGGGTTGAAAACGAGCCCGATCGTATTCGTTTTGGACATTTGAAATGACCGGTCGTGGATGGAGAAGTTGTAGAACAGAAAATCTAAACTTAGAGGAAAATTAAAAGTTAAGTTTTTGAAATCGAATTAAGACTTTAAATTTGTTAAAATAAGAACGTTAAACATTTATTATAACCAAAAATATAACGGCCGCCCACGCAGAAACGTGTTCTGCACAAAAATACTATGGACCCGACCCCCGGCTTCGGAGGTACCCGCGGGTCTTTTTTCGGTTTTTCGTTAATATCTTTTGAACGCTTTAAAATTTTTGTTTTCCGCCTTCGGATTATTAATACCGATGTCAAGGCGCGTCGTTTGACACCTCTCTCGATATTTTTGGTAGCGTATTAACAATCGACCCCTCAACTGGACTATTACCCCGTATTTTTGCGCAGAACACCTTTCTGCGCTTATAAAAAATAACCCTGGGCTACGCCATGCCAAGTCCGGGTGTGTGGTATAACAGCGGCTACCGCCACGGTGATGCATAATTTTTTTTGTGGGTACAAACACAACAACAACCACATGAAAACCACCAACTTCAACTGCAAATATCTCTGGACAGAGAAAAAAATTTTTCTTTCCCGCCTTCGGATTATCGTTCTCGAGATTAATACGCGCCTTTTGACACCTCTCTCGTTATTTTTGGTAGCGTATTAGCAGTCGACCCCTCAACTAGACCATTATCCAAAGACTCGCTCTCATGGGTGGAAATGCGTCTTTTGACACTTTTCGAATTATTAAGTGGTATGCTGTCGTATAGAATTACCCATCATTTTAGGGGTAATATCTTTGGTAAAACAAACCCTCCATTAATTTGACCACCAAATTTCTTTAAAAATAACCAATTTTACAATTATTCATGCAGCCTACCTGATGTCTAGAGAAATATTTGAGGCATATCATTTTGTTTTAACAAAATCATAAGCTATTGCAACTCAGATTACCTTTCAATGAATTGCTCTTCAGTAGGCTGTAAGGCTGTATTACAAAGGGTTGGATTTTATATAAGGTGCCACGATTTTCAAACTTTTGCTGATTTGTAATGTAATGTAATGTATTTATTTATTACGGCTTTCCTAAGCCTAACTTAAATCTATTTTACATGTTTATAATTGTCTTCTGGACTATGCAATCTAGAATAGTTACATCTATGTCCTACCTTGGAGTACTATGGATGGGAGACTTCCAGATCATGCGAACAAAGCGTTGTGCTTGTGTAGTATGTAGGCATTTTACGCATGTTAGTAAAGCGCGAAGGCAACATCTGCACGGCGATGCACTGAGTTAATCGAGTGATGCGCTTCAGTATGTGCTTCGGCAACCTTTTTTGTATGCGTACAAGAGCTTGGAAGTCTTGGCGCTACATAGCAATATAGAGTATAGTTTCGCTGCACTTCTATCGATGCTATGGAAGTCCGCCTGTCCAGCACTAAATTGGTAGTGTTCTGCAATAATTGTACAATTTTTTTTTAAATTTATTGGAATGACATGATTTAATATCATTCGGTAGTTCATTATAGGATTTAAGACCTTTATAATACAGATTACATTTGTCTGCTTCAGTTTTATAAGCCGGCAGATTAAAATCATTTTTATTACGAGTATTTACAGAGTGTATATCTTTTACATATTTTATATTCGTCCTCAAATACGCAGGCAAAGTTCCTTCTATTATGTTTTTAATAAATTTTATGGTATAATAAAAAAGTTGCTGTCTAATGCTAAGCCAATTAAGAGAGCATAGCATGTCTCTGATAGGTGTGTCATACCGTTTTTTGAGAATGAATCTCATAGCGCGGTTCTGTTGCTTTTGTAGCTTGTATATCTGACTATCTCGCAAGATGAAAAATATAGTTGGGCAATAAATAAAATGAGGTTCGATTATAGACCTGTAGACGATGATTTTATACCTTCTATTTAAATATTTGCAGGTTCGTTGTGTAAAATATAACTTTATCGCTATTTTTCCTACCGTATAATCCACGTGCTCGTTGAAATTCAGCTTATCATCTATTTTTATTCCCAAGTATTTTAAGGTGCTGACTTTTTCAATTAGTTCGTTATTTATATTTAAGTTTTGTAGCTCACTGTTTTGAAAATTGCGTCTAGATATAACCATAAATTTCGTTTTATTGACATTCACTTTTAGTCTGTTTACGCATAACCAACCATATACGCTGTTAAGATCTTCTTGCAGCTTAGCATATATTTCAGTAATATTGTTCCCACTTATCATCAGCAAACAATTTTATTTCACAGTGCTTAATGGAGCTAGTTATATCATTAATATATATATTGAACAGTATGGGTGCCAGCACAGACCCTTGAGGTAGACCAACAGGTACCTCCCTTTTATCCGATACGGACGTTCCAATCACTGTTCTTTGGTATCTGTTAATTAGGAAGTATTGAAACCATTTTAGTTCTATACCAGAAACGCCAATGCAAGAAAGCTTTTTCAGCATTAAGTTTTGGTCGATCGTCTCGAATGCACGCTTTAAATCCAAAAACACAGCTAATATGTATTTTTTCCTGCTTAAGTCTTCTTTCCAGTTAGCTACAACCAAATTCAAAGCACTTTCACATGAATGTTTCTTTCGAAAACCAGATTGTTGAGGTATAATAATTACATTATCTTCAAAATATTTTACCAGCTGATTTTTTACCACTGTTTCCAAAATCTTTTCATCACATTGTAACGTGTTAATAGGTCTTATCTCCTCAGCTTTGATGGTATTTTTAACTTTTTCTAATGGCACAACTATAGAAGATTTCCATAAACTAGGAACGAGACCTTTATCTAAGCTCTCATTAACAAGTTGAGAATAGAAGAAACCTGTATACGTTATGGAGTATTTAACGACTCCTTCCGACACAAGTTTCTTCCCTCCAATTTTATTTTTAAACTTACTTACTATATCAACTATCTCTGAAGTGGATACTTTCTGAAACTTAAAAACATTAGGGCCATTTTGCTCATCTATAGTACCTTCATTACTAAAAGAAGTAGGAATATTGATGCTAATCTCCAATATACTATCAATGAAATAGTCGTTCAAAGACTGCGCTATTTCATTTTCCTCTGTGTAGAGTTGGTCGTTTATTTTAATTTTTTTAGTACCATTATTTTCTTTAGCCATGCTTATGGAATTTCTCAAGTTTTTCCACATGACCTTACTATCACCAGCACTATGGTTGATTTTGTTTTCCATGTACTTGGCTTTTTTATCTTAATTAGCCGTTTATATTGGCGTTTCGCACTATAATATTCACTCCATTCTCCAGTGGATAGGCTGATCTTGTAAAGATTTAGCTTACGTTTATTTAAGTTAGCCAGCTCAAAATCATACCACTTGTTCATAAGTTTGACACTGACTTCTTTAGAGTATGTCAGGGTGGTCACTGCGCTTGATAGCGTATTATATAGGAATGTTGCCTTATTTTCGATACTCAGATTTTCAAAGTCAGTGTAGTTAAGCTGGCGTAATTCATCAACAAGGCTGTCGCTTGTATAATTTTCCCAGGAAATTATTGTTCTCTTCGTTCTCATCTGAAATAACTTATGTAATTTGATTTTGAATTTAATCGTTTCATGATCTGAAATCTGAAACTCTTCTAATTTTAAACATGATATAGAGCTACTATCTGTAAATAACAAGTCGATCAATGTATCTGTCTTATCGCCCTTTCGTGTATAAAAATCTATTTTTTGCTCCATAGCAAAGAATCGAAATAAGTCAACTAACTGTTTACTATAAGTTGTGCTCTTGTAAAGGTTTATATTGAAATCGCCCACGAAGATAATATTATCCTGTGTTACGCAGTTATTATTTAAAATGTCGTATAAGTACGTTATAAATTCTGCATCACTTGAGCTCGGTGAGTGATATATCAGAGCTATTTGATATTGGGGGAAAATATTTTTAACTTTTAGTATAATACACCAGATGTTCTTGTTTAATGTTCTGTTGTAACTTATTGAGTATTCAATTGTTTCATTTATATATATTAGCACACCGCCTGTGTGCCTGCTGTGGGAATCGCACCGTACAAGTTTATATGTTTGTATCTGTAGCTCTTGATTCGTTATTTCTTCAATCGAACAAGTCTCCGAACAAAATATTAAATGTGGTTTATGTACATCTATCAGACGCTCTAGTTCAGCTTTATTGGCGACGATACTACTAATATTTAAATATATACAACTTAGCTCCTCTGGTATTCGTTGCTAAACTCGTGCCTTATTTCTTGGTTGCGAATATTTTTTATACGCAGGACAATCTTTGCTGAAGGCGTAATGGCTAACATCGACGTCAATAACTTTTTTTTGAACAAGTTCGCTACAGTTTACACATTTAACAATGTTAGATGTGCACTCTTTTCTATCATGGGGTCCAGCACATTTGCTGCAAGCTACTTTATTCGTGCACTCAGCTGCTTTGTGCTTATATCCCAGACATTTAAAACACCTCAGAACACTTATATGCTCGTAAGCGACGCAAGTATCCCACTCTATATATAGTTTCTTTTGTTGCAACACATTATCGAATGTTACTGCATCTGTTTCCACTAACGCAATATAGCTTACTTCTCTACGATTGGTATTTTCATACAGTTTTAACACTTTAAAATCCTTTCCGTTACATGAGTCATTTTGCTTAGTTAAGCATTCTACCAAACGCTCATTGCTAACTTTTTCAGTTAAACCAACAATTTTTATTTTCTTTTTTATTTCATCCTTATTTTTTGTTTTCTCTGCTTCGTAATCGTTTCCAATACCTTCTCTTACCTTTAGCTGGACTTTTTCACAGGCGTCTTTATTTTTACATTCTACAATAATCGCACCACTATTTACTTCTTTAACATTTTTAACAAGGCCTTCGGTAGGTTCGACAACTTTTTTTAGAGCTTCCTTGGTTTCCTTAGCTTTTTTGCCCCTCTTTTTCGGTTTAATGACAATTTTATTCTCATTTACAGAAGCGACCTGAGCATAAGATAGTTTTTCTGGCTGATCATTTGCCACGCGTAAATCGTTAAGCAATTCATTGCTCTTTTTTAATTCATTAGATAAATCTTTTACTATCTCATTCTTCATTGCAATCAATTTTACTTCTATGTTATGCTCTAAAAGGGAGTTGAAGTCCGTAATAATGCTACTTTTAATCTGGGAGAATTTATTACAAAATATCTGCTCGACTATCTGTTTAATATCAACGGCTTTCATTTTTGTTTCTTCACATTTAATAATCAAATGTTTGATTTCCACAAATTTAGTATTGGTATCCGATAATGCACATACATTACAGAACCATTTTATGTTCATATTATCTTCTATTATCTTTTTTTCATTTCTTTTAATATTACTGCATTTCAAGCAGAAACTATAGCCACACCCACCAGAGCATGCTACTATGTCATCTACCTGAAGCAGTTTTGCAGGACATTGTTTGCACTCTGCTGGCATTGTAAATGTATATCTTTATAAGAAAATGTAAAAGATATGCAACTTTACATGGCAACTTTGTGATACACAACTTTAAATATTCGCAAGACTGGTTTGAAAAAATAACCTAAAAAATATGTATAAATATATATTTTTCTAACGTGATGGCAGCCCTGTTTTAGGCTGACACTGTTCACTCTTTTATGTCTTCCACTTGCCCTTTCTATCATTCACCTTTGTAAACAAATTCAATGCTTATCAGGCGCTAATTTTTCGCGCTAAGTTAATGATAGCAAAGAAAAGTCAAAAACACAAAATAAAGAGCACAATTAGTAGCGACAGTATAGCAACAAAGCGGCTTGACAGGTTGTTGATGTTCTCACCCGTACTCAGCGTATCAGCAGGCGTTTGTGTGAAAGTGTGCTTGGCGATGTTTGCAGCGCGCCGACTGCGGTAATGGCAGCACAGCAGATAGCTTTTGCAAATTACTAACCACCTATGTAAATACTCCACTCTCCCAAACTATGTTTTTAGATTTGTCCACTTGAATACAGCTTCCCGCACCTGTTGTTAGATGTTGTACGTTTTTTTTTAGCGCTTTTGTATGTTGTTTACTATTTTTTTGTTTAATAAAAACACGGAGCACGTATCAAAACGACCGTCTTGTTCTTCTCTGTTCTGTAAAAGGGGTAGAGGGGGTCCTAAAAATCACAAAATTATCATCCGCAACTCTAGGAAACTCTTAGTTTATGAAATATAAGCTTTTTAATTTCCAAATTTAGTAAAATTTCAACTTAAGTCCTGCACTTAAAATTCGGGTCGCACATGTCGATAGCGGTATCAAAAGACGCGTATACTTACTAGGCTTATATTTCATAAACTAAGAGTTTCCTAGAGTTGCGGATGATAATTTTGTGATTTTTAGGACCCCCGCCACCCCTCGAAAAAAAGAAAAGTTGGAAAATCATGGCACGTTATTCTAAATATTCCTTCCTTTTCACCAGGAAAAGAATGATATTCTTCCTTTCATATCAATCACGGCTGCCAGACTGTTTTTATATCAGTTTGAAACTCATCCAAATTAAGACCAATAACTAAAAAATATGAATTAATACCCCTAGATACACGATAAACTCTTGCAATATTCGTACAAGACATGTACTCGTTACCTAATCGATTACTTCCTCGTCACCGATAACTAGGTCATCAATTTTACTTTCACTTATTTTAGGGTCAGTTATATTTACATAGCAGTGCATTGCATTGCATGAGTATTGTCACTTATGAAATCTGTTCAATGCGATGAATGTGTAATCGATTACTCAACGCATGGCTACATGGCGTACGACATAGAAGTCTGTAGAATTTTGATTTTTATGTCACTTGCCGTATCGGTTGTCATTTTATTGTTTACATGTGTCATTTGATATTTTAAAAAAGCGGGAAAACAAGTGAATTCGCAAGAAAAAGGTAAACATAAACTTTGAACTAAAATAATATAAAATATATTTCTGTAATTTATCTTTTAACAATTTTGGATTCATAAATATAATATCTGTTTTTTCTCTGCAAGCCCTGTTCATCAATTAAAGATTTAATTTGTAAATAATCACATGGGGAATTAGTGCATATGGCGCCAGAAAAAATTGCTTCCCCATCCTCAGTACTAATGACCGTTTAGTGATTCTTTTTGAAGCGATCGACCATTTGTCCAAGAATAAAATGGTTTGCCACTAAAAGGATTCATAAAGTAAAGTGTCTTGCGCCCTGCTCATTATCACCTGAAAAGCGCAAAGTCAGCAAAGTTAATTTCTCACTTGATACTACTTCAGGTGTTGGAAAAATTCATGCAGGGATTTTCTGATTAAAGATGAACATTCACGGACCGTGAATACCAGCATTGCACTTTGTTTTGTATCCTTGCCATCAAAATCAACAAGTGACTCCAGTGGCGCTTGAAGCGTAATAGTTGTTGATGAACATGCCATTCGGGACCAACTGCATTTGGAAAATAAAAACGATTTCCTCTAGGTGATAATAATACCCAATTTGGCTCGCATTCGCCGCCAAGAAAATTAGACTCACCTTTTTCGCGCGCTTTCGTTTTGACTACTTTAAAAACGCTATCAAGGTTCTTTGAATGGCTACGTTGTGAATAGCTTGCTGAACTGGTGATACCTAATTTTGGCACTGATGCTGATGACGTTGGCATTTAGCACCCCTCCTTCACCCCGATTAAGACATCGCAAAAGCGAAAGTGACATTAAACTGGCCTTGTTTACGCGTATTATTATCTATATTGTTTCTTGTTTTAAAGTCTGAACATTTATTTAATTATTTAATTACTTCCAGATTTTTTTCGATTTTCGAAACTTCACAGCCAGCGATTTCTTCTTTTTTTGTTTTTTTACTTTCTTCTTTTTTTGTTTTTTTACTTTCTTTCTAGTCTAAACAATAACTTTGAATATATGGACTCTCTTCTAGGTTTTTAGTTAACTATTTGCCATAAGCAGACGTGGAGGATTTCTAGTGATTTTGAAAAAAAAATGTTTGACGAGGAATTAATTGATTGTGTTCGACGACATGAGGTGCTTTATAATAAAGCCTTACTGGGATATAGATTGCCTGAAAAAAAGGAGGCAGCTTGGACACAAGTGGCCCACGATTTAGGAGCAACAGGTAAGTAAAATGTATTTGTGAGTTTTTCCTAGATTAGTAATGTTGTATTTATAGAGGTGTTCCAAACGTTGGCAGTCGTTGCGAGAGAAGTATTCTCGTGAATTGAGGAAGTTTGACGCACCATCAGAAAGTGGCGGGACAGAGATTGTCACTTGACCATTATTCAACAATATAAAGTTTTTAAAGGAATTCGTTAAGGCCCGTCCGTAAGTTTTGTTGCGAAAATATTATACAATTTGTGTAAGTAGATGCAAAAGCTTAGCTAGTGGTAAAAATAGAAATATATGCATAGTGAAAAGTAGATTTAGATAGAGACCGGGACCACAACGAGTTTTTGGGTACTTATTGTGATTTTTTTTGTTAATTTTTCCTGTCAAAAAATCTATTTTGAACAGATTTAACTTTATAATTCGAGATACTTTTTAACAATTTCGGTGAGCAAAATATTGGGTGGAACCAAGTCTTCCAGATTCGCAAGATTATTAAAAGATATAATTTATTATAACCGCACTGCGTTACCCAGCCTTTACGCAAAAAACACACCACTGAGTGCAACTGACAGAGCAACTGTTGCTGAACAGCAGTGCCAATTGCATTCATCAATTGAAAAAATGGTAACTCAGAGTGGGTTGAAAACGAGCCCGATCGTATTCGTTTTGGACATTTGAAATGACCGGTCGTGGATGGAAAAGTTGTAGAACAGAAAATCTAAACGTAGAGGAAAATTAAAAGTTAAGTTTTTGAAATTGAATTAAGACTTTAAATTTGTTAAACTAAGAACGTTAAACATTTATTATAACCAAAAATATAACGGGAAATTAGAACAGAGAACGTTTATTAAATTAATAAGAAAACAAGGACAAATAAAATTCACTTTAAATAAAACTAACTAAATATAAGCACAAAAATAAAAGAGAGTTTTTATTATAAGAGCGAGTGCGTGTTGGTACAGAACCCGACTTTTTAAAGGTCCGTAAATGGATCACTTTCATGGCGACCGTGGGCCGAAGGCCTGTAAATGCGGCGAGTGGCCATTATTCAAGCCTCCCAACAGGCGTGGGGGCACTAATTAAAGTGGGAAAAAAACCAAAAAAAAATTTTCTTTATAAAATCGAAAACCGACAAAAAATTATAAAATCGAAGAAAAAGGAAATATTAACAAAATTACAACAAATACACATATTCACAAAAATTTAAAAATCTACAAAAAAAAAACATAAAATCAAATAACAATCCAAAAAAAAAGTTATAAAAATGCAAAAATCTAACAAAAAATTAAAAACTACACAAAAAAATGTTTCTTTAAAAAAGTAAAAATTACAAAAAAATACAAAATTTAGAAAAAACTCTATAAAGAGGGAGAAAATTAAAAAAAAAAATTTAAAATATTTAGAAATCTACAAAATTTAAAAACCCTTACAAAAATATATTAAATTCAAGTTGGAAGAAATATGTACAAAATACATTGAACATTTAAAATTTCTAAAGCATGGTGGAATCACCAGTTAAAAACATTTAAAAACTTAAACTATGCAAATATTTATATGAAAAACTACAGTTACATCAAAAATATATATGTGGAAAATACAAAAACTACATAAATTAAAACTATATGGAAAGATTTTTATTATAAGTTTTGGTGGAAAACGGCACTAGCCACGCCATAACGGAACCATTATACGGCATATATTTGTTGAAAAACGGCACTAGCCACTCCACTTCCATAACGGGACCATAAGAAGAAGAAATCCAGCAACAAAGTGACGCCATCAAGCAGCAGCAGAACAGCAAGCGCAGCGGCAGAACTGGAGGCGCAGCAGCAGAACAGCTAGCGATGCAGTAGGCAGCAGATGGTATGACGCACAGTGTGCGAAATAATTCTCATTGTCATATAAATTCATACTTATATATATATTTCATTCGATATTCATACCTATTAAATTCTTTTTCAATTTTCATACTTATATACATATTTCGATCGACATTATACCTATTACAAATCTATTTTGAATTGTATTCACAATTGGAAAATATAAAAATAAAATAATAATAATAATAAAAATGGGTGAAAAATGTGATGAATACTACATAGGCACAACTAAACGGCAACTGGGTATACGGCTAAACAAACACAGAACAGATGCGAAAAATAAAAAGATGACAACGGCTCTCGCGCACCACCTTACAAAGAGTAACCATACAGCGGATTTTGACCATGCACAAATATTAGACATAGAAAAAAGAGAAAAAACACGACTAACTTTAGAGAGCTTAATAATACAACAAAAAATACACCAGGTTATGAATTTCAAACAGGACGCCAACAATATAAGCAACATTTATACCGCAGTTGTACAAAGAGCGAAGAGATAATCACAAATCAGTGATAGTTAGTAATATGTAAATATGTTTGTTTGTATTATACTGTGATATTGTAATTAGTTAAATAATCAATGTAAGTAATAATTGTCAAGATTGAATTTTCGTGTTTATTGTTGGAAAAAGTGGTTAATTTTTATATACATATTTGATATATTTTCAAATAAAACAGCTTTCTGAAAATGACGGTGTAAGCGTCGAAACGCGACAAAGTAACACAAAAACAACAAAGTGCACTTATTTAAAACGACCACTAAAGCTCTACCCAGCAAACCAAATAATAAAAATATTTTACTTATGTTAATTTTCCCCATTTGCAACGATAATTTTTCATAACTACGCCAAAATTACATTATACTTAATTAATTACATGAATCACTACAAAAATTATAATTTTCCACATACATATGCATAAATATACAGGTAGGCACTGTGGGACAAAAACGGAAAATTTTTATTAGCTTTAATATTTGGTCAGCAAAAAAAGGTTCCAAAATTAATAATTAACCATTTAAATAAAATTTTAGTTTTAGTCCCACTCTGCCCTACAGTGGGCTCCATCAGTGGACGTCCGCGTTAAAAACAAAAAATACATGATTACACTTTTCTTTAAAGCGGTGGTTCCGTAAATAACCAAAAGATTTTTTTGCGTGAACGGTGGTTCCGCGAAAAACCAATGAGATTTTTTTTGACTTAAAAGCGGTGCCTCCGTGTATAAATATAACATAACATTTTTTTTTATCCCGGTGCGTCCGAGGATATTTATATTACAAGTTTGGAAAGATGCGGTGCGCCCGTATCTATAAAAATAAAATCATACAATTTTGACTTTAAACGGTGCGTGCGTGAAAAAACATAATTTGATAATACTTTGGGTTTCTTTTACAATACATACTTGCACAAATTTCTTTTTACAATATCTTCATAAATTTCCTTTAAAAATACTTTCATAATTTTCTTTTGAGCTCAACTTAAATCAGTTTTATAATCAAAATTCAGATTTTCATTAAATTACCTGATAATTCTTTAAATTTGACTCTCTCAAATTCCGCTTGCCTTTCATTCTGCATAACTTTTTCTTCAAGCATGATACATTTTCGAATAATTTTCTCGTCCAAATTCAATTTTCTTTAAATTCAATTTCGATTCAATCTTCATAAATAAATCCCACACATCTTGCTCAAGTAAAGTTTGAATATTTCGTCTTTTCGTTCCAATATATATGTTTCTTAGAAACAAGAAAGTAGTTCCCAAAATTTCAAAGCAAGACTCAGATTACGAAAATTCAGATTCCAATTTCAAAAATTTTAATTCCGAAAGTTTCGATTCCGAAAAATCTTGATTTTAAAAGCCCAGTTTCCGAAGGATCAACCACATATTCGCCCAGTACAATCAAAAAGCTTGTTGTTAGACTTTCTTTGTCCGGAGAATTTCACGGATTTGAGGAATTGCCCGAAACACATATTTCAACTCCTCCTAATTCCGATACAAATATGGCAACTCCTGAGGAAAAAAGATCGTTTATCGGCATGTGCGCTGGTATAATTCGTGAAAATTATAGCGGTGAGCCCCTGAGTCTTGAATCTTTCATTAATAAAATTGATTTAATCGAAGAATTTGTCGACGGAAATTTAACTGGCACTTATATTTCATTTATTAAATCCAAACTCGATGGTAAAACTCGAGAAGCTATACCAACTCAAATACTTTCAGTTAATGATATAAAACTAGCACTACGTAACCGTATAAAACCCGACAACTCCAAAGTTGTGGCCGGAAAAATTGCAGCTTTGCAAGTTAATAATAATAAATACACCGATTTTGCAAAACGCGTCGAGGAATTGTCTGATTCTTAGAGAGTTCGCTCATTATCGAAGGGATTACTCGGGCCAAAGCCCATAAAATGGCCATCGAGCAAACAGTTAACGTTTGCTGATGGAACGCAAAAACCTGTTTAGTCAAATCAATCCTCGCTTCAACCAATTTCTGACGTAGTAGCTAAATTGATTGTAAAGCAATCAAATGAAATAAAAGAGCGCCATGTTTTAGCATTTAAGGCTCGGAACAATAACAATTTCAGAAATTTTCAAAGTAATAACCAAGGTCGAAATTTACAAAATCAAAGTCGTAACTTTAACAGTTATAGACAAAAAGGACCATCTTTTAGTAACAGTAACTATGGAAACAACTTCAATCGCGGCAATCAAAGGCAAAATTTCCGTTCCGGAGGCGGAAATGGGCATCAGTCTAATAATAATAATAAAGCAGCAATGGTCGTACTAGCAATAATAACGGTTCTAACACTTCCAATAATAGAGGTAGAAATGCAAGTGTCCGGACTTTAAACAGAGAAGCCCCTCATGAGCGAACACTGAGGGACGACGAGACAAATTACTAACTGATTCAACTCACAGTTTTTCTTCTAAAAACGTTTATTGTCTTAACTTAAATTATTCCGATTTTATACAAATAAATATAACTGGCTCTAACAAATTTTGTACATGTTTAGTCGATACACAAGCCGACATTTCGTTAATTATAATTTCTTCTCTCAATAAAAATTTGTCAATTAATAACAATGATACAATTAATATTACTGGAGTAACTACAGATACAGTTTCTACATTAGGTACTTTTACAACTAACTTACACTTTTAAAATTTTTATATCAAACATACGGTTGACAATGATTTCAACATTCCATCAGATGAAATACTTGGTAAGTATTTCTTAAAATCAAATAAATGCGATATCAGCTATGCAACAAATTGCATTTCCTTCTGGATAGGCAATGAAAAGATCGCACTTCCCATCCTTCACGGAACGGAAAGCGATACATTTGTTATACCACCTCGTTGCGAAGTTTATAGAATTTTCGCCTTGGAAAAAGACTCAGAACCACTTTTCGTGGATTCTCAAGAGATTTCTGACGGTATTTTCACAGCGAAATGTATAGTTGATACTAGTAATCCGATCATTAAAATAATAAACACCACAACTAGCGTAAAATACGTAAAAAACTGCAACATTCAAAGAGAAAAACTTTCTAATTATCACGTTTATAAAATCAATAACCCAGCAACACAAGATAGTCGTATTAAAGAACTTAAAAGCATCTTAGAAAAACAAATACCTAATTAGGCTGAAAATAAGCTTATGAACTTATGTTTACAATATTCCGATATTTTTGCGATAGACAATGATAAAATGACAATAAACAATTTTTATGAACAAAAACTAAGACTAAACAATACGACGCCAGTATACATTAAAAATTAACGCCTGCCGTACTCTCATCGCGAAGAAATAAATAAACAGGTTAATAAATTATTGGAAAACGATCTGATCGAAAATAGTTGTTCGAATTATAACACTCCCTTGATTTTGGTACCGAAAAAAGACCTAAATGGCCAAAAATCGTATAGAATGTGCGTTGACTTTAGGGCTGTAAATAAAAATTGCCGATAAATTTCCTTTGGCACGTGTAGACGATATTTTGGATAACTTTGGCCGTGCGAAATTCTTTTCTACTTTAGATCTTTTTTCGGGTTTTCACCAAATTCCACTTCACAAAGATTCAAGAGACATAGCATCTTTTAGTACTGACCGCGGAGCTTTTCGATGGAAGGTGTTACCATTTGGTTTAAACGTGGCTACAAACTCATTTTCAAGAATGATGTCAAATGCATTTTCTGGTATTTCACCCAACCAAGCCTTTATGTATGTAGACGATACAATAGTAATTGGATGTAGCGACGCACATCATCTCACTAATCTAAAAAAAAAAGTCGAGACCTGTAGGAAGTTCAACTTGCGACCTAACGCAAAAAAATGTAATTTCCTTCGACCTGAAGTAACTTTCTTAGGGCATAAATGCTCAGCAAATGGGTTGCTACCAGACGATTCAAAAATTGAAGGAATTAAAAGGTATCCTAAGCCACGCGATAAAGATGCTGTCCGAAGATTCGTGGCATTTGCAAATTATTATAGGAGATTTATTCCAAATTTCGCTTCATTAGCAGCTCCATTGAATCGTTTAAGTAGAAAAAAGGTTGAATTTAATTGGGATACGGCATGTGAGTTAGCTTTCGATAAACTAAGAAAAAGTATGATTTCTTCAAAACTATTACAATATCCAGATTTTACCAAAGAATTTTTAATTACGGTAGATGCTTCAAAGTTGGGTTGTGGTGCGATACTGAGTCAAAATCATAATGGTAACGACTTGCCAATTTGTTTTGCTTCAAAAGCCTTTAGCAAATCGGAAAAAATAACGCAATAATAGAATTAGAACTTTTGGCAATATATTTTGCAATAAAGCAATTTCGTGCATATATCTATGGCACTCACTTCAAGGTTAAATCAGATCACCGTCAACTAGTTTACCTATTTAATATGAAAGATCCGTCGTCGAAACTTTCCAGAATCCGTTTGGAATTGTCCGAATATAATTTTACCATAGAATATATTAAAGGAAAATCTAACGTAGGTGCAGACGCATTATCGCGAATTTCAATTCAAGAACTTAAAAATTCCAAAAATAAAATTTTAGTAGTACAGACGAGGTCTATGACGAAACGTCGCGAACAACTACAACAATCAGCTGAGGACATAAACGAAAAAAATATTAAATTTAATTAAAATTAAAATTTAATTCATATAATTTTTCCAAGAAAATCCATAGGATAAAAAGCCAAATTTGTCATGACAACGATAATGATAAAATCAATATAAAAATATATGCGCATTTAAAACTAAAAAACCCGAGTTACTTAATATTGTGTGTACTAACAAAATAATGCAATTAGATGAATTAGTTTTGAACCTTGATAAAGAAGCTAGTAAACACAATATTAGGCAAGCAGAATGGCAAAAGGATGATCAGTTATTTAAATATTTTTCTATTTCGAATTTTAAAAGTACAGGGAATTCAATTTTAAAAAATTTACAAATACTATTAATAGAGCCTGTCGAAACAGTTACGGACAACGACAAAAAATTAAACTAATGGAAATTTACCACAATGACCACATATCAGGTGGTCACTGCGCAAATAAAAAGCTTTACGCAAAAATACGTACAAAATACTATTGGAAGAACATGAGTCGCGATATCATAAAATTCGTTAAAAATTTCGAAACATTTTTATTAAATAAGGCAAAGCCAAAAATATAAGAAAACTTGGTGCTTACACCAACAATTAAATAAACATAAAATTAAAAATAAGGATCTATATGGTAAGAGGGCGCGTCCGTTAACTATTAATATAAACGATAAAGTAGTAGTACAAAAAGAACCTAGAAATAAATACGAAAATATTTACCAAGGACCATATATAGTCGCAAAAATTGATGGAGTTAATGTCACGGTTTTAGATGAAATAAATAAAAAGGAAAAAATATATATAATACATTAATTTAATACAGTAGAAATTAGAAAACAATTTACACATAAGTAATTTAATTCATATTATAATATTAACAAAATTTCATATGTAAAAAGAAAAAAAATTGTTCTGATTGAACGAATGAAAAAAAGGGGAGGAACACCCTAATACCATACATTCATTCAATCAAAACAATTTAAGTCATAGGAGCAAGAAGAATATGACAAATCTGATCAACTTGTCAGATTCTTCTTTTTTCTAAGGAAGGGTGGTATAACCGCACTGCGATACCCAGCCTTTACGCAAAAAACACACCACTGAGTGCAACTGGCATCGCTTTCAGCTGTTGCTGAACAGCAGTGCCAATGCACTCAGCAGTGCCAATTGCATTCAGCAATTGAAAAAATTGCAACTCAGCGTGGGTTGAAAACGAGCCCGATCGTATTCGTTTTGGACATTTGAAGTGACCGGTCGTGGATGGAAAAGTTGTAGAACAGAAAATCTAAACGTAGAGGAAAATTTAAAATTCAGTTTGTGAAATTGAAAGCCTTAAACTAAATTTGTTAAACTAAGAACGTTAAACATTTATTACAACCAAAATTGTAACGGGAAATTAGAACAGAAAACGTTTATTAAATTAATAAGAAAACAAGGACAAATAAAATTTACTTTAAATAAAATTAACTAAATCTAAGCACAAAAATAAAAAAGAGTTTTTATCATTAGAACGAGTGCGTGTGGTCACAGAACCCGACTTTTTAAAGATCCGTAAATGGATCACTTTCATGATACATTATTACTAAAAGCTATAATTATTACATATATATGTGGAAAACTTATAAGTTATTCACTTTATTTTACAGAATTCGAAGCACAGCCAACACTTTAAGAAATAAAACAATTTCCCCTTCTACACCTCCATCTTCCATATCACCTGCTTGTTTGGAGTCACCTGTCTTCGATTTTACATCAGACATGGAATATTTGCAACCGACACCGGCTCAAATATCCACCCCGATACCGACAACTTCTAGAAAAAGACAACTGCTTGATAGCGATGGGAATGGAGAGTTTCGTGAGGTATGCCACCCTGCAAAAATTGATGGATTACGTGTTCCATTTTTTTCATGTTAAAGTACCCTAACAATACTCCTTTGCAATGCGTTTGCGGACCACCATCAGCCGATCATTGCTCGTGTTTAATGTGATCACTACACGATGACTATCGAACAGAGTTTCCAAAAGTAAAATATTGCATACAAATAACTGATAATAAAATTTTACTATGGCAACTCTGATAAAATGCAACCGCGCAACTGGTTTTATGTATACATACTATAGTATAGAGAAATATTCAAAGAGGAATTCCGTCGGAAAGAATTATCGGAGTGAATTTAATTTAAAAGATAAACAATTTTATTGGTGAAAATAAAATAAATTAAATAATTATCACCAAATATATAAAGGTAAAATATGGAATACAGCGCCCGTCACAAAAGACGTATTTAGAAAATGGAGAGGGAAAAGTTTGCGCGTATATTCAAAAATGGAGAAAATGCGACGCTCCAAATTGAAACTCCAAATTATGCCGCAGGATCAGAGGTTGTGGAATTGGTCAACTCTCCTAGCATAGTATCAGAAGGCAATCATTTTATCATTTAGCATTTTCGTGAATAAAGAAACTAATATGATTTTTTGTTATGGAATCGAATTTTTTATGGGGGCAGCAAGGAAGGCAGTCGGCATGACATCGTGGTGCACTGTGGCTAGTCATGTCGGCTGGACTGGGTTCTTGCCAACCTTGCTGTCCTGCGCCATACACAGAAAAAAGGTCATATCATGCCTTTAAAAAAAACTGACAAAATCGCAGAGCTGGCTCAAAAACGCTTATATTTCAAATTAAACCAACCGGCAGAACCGGATGCCACGGACAGACAGTTAAACATTCAAAATTTAAAATTCAAAAAAATCTATCCCAAAAAAATTACCGAGCCGGACATGACCGGTTGCTAACGTTGAAAATCAAATTAAAAAAAAAAAACTGGAAAATGGGGAAAAACAAAAAGGCTGAAAATGAAAATAAAAATAAAAAGGCCGAATATACATAGGGGGCACCGCGGGTGTTGTTGCGACGCCCGGTGCTTATTCCCACCTTCAAAAACCATGACCACCGACGCACCTAATTTTCTGTGTCCCTTACCTGTATACATACGTGCCTTCTAAATAAATAGAGAATTCAGCCTTCCCACTATTACAAACTTTAATTTATAATTCTTTATAGAAATCATTTCAGAAAAAAAACTTATTTGAAAAGCAACAGTATATATATTTACCAATTACCTGGTAACCCTCAGAAGATTAAAGCTAAGTAATGGTCAGTCTACTGAAATCAAAATCAAAAGAGAAAAAAACTTGGTTCATCATGGATAGTTAACTGGGTTCTATCTCTTCTTCACATATTGGTTAGTGACGATAAAGGTTTGATCTATGAAAATTGTTTTAATCTGTTTTGATATTGATTTTGTAGGACAATATTCCTCACAAACAATGTAGCTAAACTTTTGCTATAAACTTACTTACGATACCTTAAGAAAACACTAAGGCATAGAAAATTTCTCAAATTTTGTGTGTTACAACAGGTAGTATTTAGTGAAGTGTTTTGGTTATTTTCTAACCTTACCTGTCGGCAACCCTATCCACAATTCTATCACCAAAACAGAGTGGCAACAAAACAACTTGCAACATCCACGACGAACATTTAAAAACGAACCCAGCAAAAATCTAGTGACTTAAAATGGCGACCAACAACAAAATATCCCACATTGTTCCACAATTGTTAGTATGACAGAATGAGATGGCCTAATTGAAATGTCCGATCCATATATGCTTGCCTTTTCTTACATGCTATGTACCCTCAAATATGTCACAAAAATTTTCTGCGAATCCGCCATTTGTTGTTTTCAGCTTGAAACCACAAGCGCAGCAACAGCAGAGTAATAAAAATTGATTTAAAAATAATTTCGGATATAATAAACACTAAATTTAAATTAAGTGTTGTGTGCGCTACGGTATTAATAAAAAAAAAAAATAAATGTAAGGCGCGATAACCTCCGAAGAGATCTAAGGCCGAGCTTCTCTTCCAATTTGCGTCGTGCTCCTCTTGATTTTCCCTACAAATTGGCCGGACGGGACCTACATGTTTTATGCCGACTCCGAACGGCATCTGCAAAGCAGATGAGTTTTCACTGAGAGCTTTTCATGGCAGAAATACACCCGGAGTGCTTGCCAAACACTGCCGAGGGGCGACCCCGCTTAGAAAAATTTTCTTCTAATTGAAAAATCTTATTTCTAAAATTTTGATGTTGCTTTGTCCGGGAGTTGAACCCAGGGCATACGGTGTGATAGGCGGAGCACGCTACCATCACACCACGGTGGCCGCCGCTACGGTATTAGCATTTTATATTAATAATACGTTTATATTTTCCACAAAGGAACCAAAATCAAGTAAATTTTAATGCGATAAGGGAAAAGCCATTTTCTGGGAAATCTAACATCATTTTGCCATATCGCTACACATCCATTCATTCATTTTCATTACTGGTGCTACAAAAACTGCATCGTTCAATCTGTTATATTGTAGGATTTGCTTTAATATAATTTGAATTAATAAAAAACTATTATTTACAGGATATCGAAAATGTGTCCCCAATATCACCAGAGGTAATTTCGCGTCAGGCAACAATCAATATTGGCTGGTTTGGACACGGTAAGTCCACTGTTGTGAAAGCTATATCCGGAGTTCAAACGAAAAGCCATTTTTTATGCAATGCCACGACAGAAGCAGCAACAAGCTATCTGCCAATGCCACACACAACCTGGTCCACCTGATTGCCCTCCACAACCTCAACATCCAGGCTATCCTCTAAAACAACCAAGTGCACCAGGTGGTTACATGGGTCAAATGATGCCACCAGCACAACCTGGACAGGCGCCAATGCCCAGTCAGCCACCCATGCCGGGTCAACCCCCAATACCCGGACGTCATGGTCATAATGTATGCTAATACAACTAATATATTTAAAATATTACTGATGATTATTTTTGTATTATTTTCTTTAGCAACCGCCTGCACCTGGTATTGGTATATATCAACAGCTGCAACAGAAGCCCAACGCCGTTTAGATCCCGATCAGATGCCTAATCCGATAAGCGTTATCGTTGAAAATCAAAATAGCGCTGGTGGTGCTTTTATTACTAATGAACAGGGTTTATTACCACCATTGGTGACCACAAAATATGTGGTACAAGATCAGGGTAACTCCTCGCCACGTTACGTTAGGTATTGATATTCAAAATTAATTTTTTGTTTGGAAGTTACATTGATCGTTCTCGTTTGCACGCCTTTTTTATTGCATACCTGCAACAGCTGATTTATTAAAAACAAGAGCTTTGTCCTTAACACTTACCATCTCACCAATGGCATGCACGGTTGAGGGTGAATATGAGCCACCCATTGTAAATTTTGGTGAAATGGGTCCAAATAGATGTAATCGTTTGCAAGGCTAAAATGAAATTTGTAGATGCTGTTCGTCGTTTCCAATGTCTAATGTGTAAAGCAACAACAGATGGTAAAAAAAATCTTTCACTTTTACTTGTGTTCATTGATAAATATTTTTTCTCAACAGTGCCAACTGAATATTTCCAACATTTGGGCCGACAGCGTGTCGATAAATATGAACGTCCTGAACTTGTATTGGGTACATGAGGTTTTGTGTAAAAAATATTTGGGTACCGATAGCTCTCAAGGTAGAGCCTCAACTCATATCCAACATCAATGCCTCGCTTCAATTGTGGACGCTGTACGCAAGACATTGGGTTCACACAGTATGGACAAACATATTGTTGATTGCAGTGGTAGGGCCACAATTTCAAATGATGGGGCAACCATTATGAAACTATTGGATATTGTGCATCCAGCCGTAAAACTCTAGTCGACATCGCCAAATCTCAAAATGCTGAGGTAAGTTTTTTATTATATTAGAATGTGTAAAAATGTTTTTATCAGGTCGGCGATGGCACCACTTCAATAGTACTTTAAGCATGTGAAATCTTAAAACAAGTTAAGCCATATGTTGAGGAAGGCGTGCATGCACGTATCATCATTAAAGCTATACGCAAAGCATTACAATTATGCATGACCAAAATATGACATGGCTGAAGATGTCGAAGCGCCAATCAAAGGAACAACAACGTGCTTTATTGGAATAATGCGCTGCCACAGCAATGTCCCCCAAACTTATTCATCAACAAAAATATTTCTTTTCTAAAATGGTTGTGGACGATGTACTTTTCTTTGGTGGAGCCAACGTCATACAAAAATATAAAATCGCAATTTTAAATATAGAATTGGAATTCAAGGCTGAGCGTGACAATGCTGAAGTACGTATTGATAATGTTCAAGACTATCAGAAAATTGTTGATGCTGAATGGCGTATTCTGTACAATAAACTAGCCAAGTACGACGCCAATGTTGTGTTATCAAAACTACCAATTGCTGATGTTGGTACACAGTATTTTGCACATCGTGAAATGTTCTGTTAGTGTACCAGAAGAAGATTTGAAATGTATAATGAAAGCTTGTGGTGGTGCTGTTATAACTGCAGCTAATGATATTAATTCAAGTTTTTGAGGTCAATGTGATTACTTCGAAGAAGGTCAAGTTGGTGGTGAACATTTCAACATTTTTCAAGGTTTGATAGTGGGTTTGACATTAATTTTATTTTTATAGTTTATAATTATTTAAAGGTTGCGTTAAGTCTGGAACATATACATTGATTTTACGTGGCAGTGCCGAACAATTTTTGGAAGAAACTGAGCTTGGTTACATGACGGTACAATGATAGTGCAGCGTACAATTAAACATGATTCTATTGTTGCTGGTAAGTCAAAATACAACTTGAAAAAAATTTCTAATCTTAAATTGTTAAGTAATATTATGAAAAGATTGTGTCCAACTACGGAAGAAAAAAATATAAAATTTGTGTCAGTGAAAAGATAATTATTGCTTTTGGTTGTTAGTTTTTAGGCATCGTCTTCGAGTGCCTTCAGATGTTGTTGTTGTAGCAGTGCTTCGCCCCGTTCAATAGGTCTGACCAATCACAAATTGTCATCAATGTCCTCCAACGGGAGTCCGATGAAACTTGTTGTTTCAACAGGGGGGGACCATAAAGAGAGGGGTGTTAGAGGAGTTGGTTCCACATTACAATTGAAGAGATGGTTGGTGTCATGTGGGGACACATTGCAAGCAGGGACATTTTGTATGTCGGGGTTGATTCTGGATAGGTAAGAGTTTAACCTGTTACAGTATCCAGATCGAAGTTGGACTAGAGTGACTCGCGTTTCCCTAGGGAGCGTGCGTTCCTGTTCTGCAATTCTAGGGTATTGTTCTTTGAGTACTGAATTCCTGACATAGAGGTCCGACGCCTGTTTATGGAGTTCACCAAGGACCTGCTTGTGTTTTCTTGCTTTATACGGCTAAGTTCTCAGGTGCCGTATTTCCTCATAGTGCTTACGGAGGTGACTCCTTAAGACCCTGGGCGGTGTTGGCTCATCAATCAGATGTCTGTTGGAATGCCCAAGTTCTTGGGTATAGGAGACAACCCGTGGCGGTTCTGAGGGTAGTATTTTGGCAGGCCTGTAGCTTCTTCCAGTGGGTAATCTTTAGGCTTTGGCGACCATATGGTGTAGGAAACAATAGTGACTCTTTCTGGTGGTAAAGAGAGCTATTGATATGTAGAAGGTAAACAGAAGTATAGATATGACACCGGTTTGAATGTGAGTTTTTTTGAAGTTATTGCAAAAAAAGCGTTGAGAATTTTCAATATCTTACGAGGCACCTTCTTACATGTTTCTGAGAATGAAGATTGAGTCCTATTCAAACTCAATTTTCACCAGGACAAGGCCGCTGGGACTTTGCTATACTTTAACATACAATAATTTACCCCTTTTTGGCACAACTATCATTTTTGATTTTATTAAATTTTAAAAATGTTTCTTGCTCTACAGTTCAGCATATCTTTTGCCAACACAGGTTGGTGGTGTGTTTGCGCAGGACTGTGCCTTCGCTACTTTATAATTGTTTAGGGGAGCTGGCAATACAAATTTACCTTTTTTTTTCCTGGCGGGATGTAGCTGTGGTGGTGATGGTGAGGATTGTGGCGGTGGTGATGCGATGGTGGTATGTCCCTGCTGCTAACGCCGGGAATATAAGTTTCACTCTGGTTTATTGGAGGTTCTCTTTGTGCACTGAGATTATGTAGAAAGGGGCGCTGGTAACCGAACGCGTCTCAACTGGCGAAACTATGCTTTCGACATGAATAAAAAGAGCACTTTATAAAATTTAAAATTGTTTCGTTTTAATAAAAAAAGGGTTTGTACAATTCTTTGTGTCACACACGGGATGGATAAATTTCGAGTGAATAATAAAATATGAAAAGAAATGTCAAAACAATAATATAAATGTATGTATGTACGTACATAGTCACATCTGTCAACCCATTGTTGGGGTTGCCAGAGAGGTGAAATACGCTCGCGCGTTAGCGTAAAATACAAACATTTCAAATTCTTAAATTTAATAAATATGTACGTAATATATGATATTACGTATTTGTACGTGCAAATAATTCAGAATGCGTACTTATACGTAAAAGGTACATATATCAATAAATTCAATATAAAATTCAGGTAAATTCAGGTTTAGGTTTCCTTAAGCCTAATTTCTATTAAATAGAAGGGTTGGCTGTTGGCGACTACGACAGTCGCTCAAACATCGTCCCCGCCCTAGGCGCGTTCAGCGGCTAGAGCCTCCTGTAGCTCCTTAAGGGTCCGCAATGCATCTCGAACGAGGATTTGGGACACTCTTCCTCTAGCATTGGCGGTTTGCAGCCTTTGTGCGGTGCATCGAATGGTGCGTCGTGCGATGCTGGGTGCTGCTGAGGGAATGTTGTTTCCCGGGCGAAAACGGGGTTGCCCGGTGGCGGCAGGGGGTGCCGATACGGCGGATCTGCCAGGCCGGGGTGCCTGGATGGCGCGCTGGGCGCTTGGGGTAGCGTCCCGCCGATGGAGTAGGGAGTGATGTCGCGCTCCACAGATCCGGCATCTGTCGTACGAGCTGCACTCGCTGGTGATGTGAGATAATGCCAAGCAATTCAGGCAAAACTTATGGGCTCGTGCAAGCATCCATCTCTGGGGTGGTTTCATTTTTTTGAATATGACGCAGTTCCGAAGAGCGTGCTGACGGGTGCATATGCGGCACCGTCGGTAATCCGTTATTAGTGTCGAGCTGCGTGATTCATTGGCGCGGTTGGGAGCAACGATCTCCGACCGCACTGGTCTTCGTGACGACGACTGATTTGCACGATCCATAGCGATCTGTAATTACAGTTGTAAAAGTATTTTAGTGGAGAGAAATACTGATACAGGGGATTTCAGCTGGCATTATGTTGCAAAATACGACATATTAGTGACGGTGATGTGGTAAGAGTGGCCAGAGGTAGTTTGAGAGTAGCTACGAATTCTCCGGGGTTGCCCGAGAGGGTGGGCTTTCAGTCTGAGGGAGGAAACAGAGCTTGACAAGTGGTCGTGTGAGGGTGCCGGTTTGAGTACGAACGTCAACAACACGTATATGGCCGTCAGGACCTGGATGTATTTTTTCAATACGTCCAAGGCGCCATTCAGTCGGGGAAGTGAGTCGTCGTGAATGCAGACACACTCACCGACCTTGGGTTCGGGTTGTGGATTTTTCCACTTCTGCCTTTTTTGGAAATCCTTTAGGTAGTCTTCCTTCCACCTTTTGCTGAACTGATGATGTAAACTTTTTACCCTGTCCCATCGGTTTATAAGAGATAAATCCGCGTGATCCACTTCAGGGATAGCGAGGAGGGGGCTACCTCGGAGAAAGTGGCCGGGGGTCAGCGCGGTAAACTCTGTGGGATCTTGGGATAAAGGTGAGATAGGACGAGAGTTTAATACGGCTTCAATTCTTACCAAGAGGGTGGTAAATTCTTCAAATGTGAACTTGTGGGCTCCTGCAGTCCTCTTGAAGTGCAGTTTGAAACTCTTCACTGCAGACTCCCACAAGCCGCCCATGTGGGGAGCTCCGGGCGGAATGAATTTCCAATTAATGCCCTGGGGAGAGTATTTTGCGATTACTTCTTGAGAGGCAGTTTTCATGAAGTCAACGAACTCTTTTTCCGTCGCTCTTTTAGCTCCAATAAACGTTTTGCCGTTGTCACTCATCATTGTGGCAGGATATCCACGACGTCCGACGAAGCGAGCGAATGCTGCGAGAAAGGCATTTGTTGTTAGGTCCGAGCACAGCTCAAGGTGGACAGCTTTTGTCACGAAACAGACAAAAACGGCCACGTAGCCTTTCAGTAAGGTGTGAGACCTTAGCAAGGAGGCTTTTACTTGGAAAGGCCCCGCAAAGTCGACACCGGTAGTGGTGAAAGGCGGAGCATATGTGCATCGTTCCGGGGGTAAAGCCGCCATGATTTGCGATCGCATTTGCTGCTTGTGGAGGGTACAAGTTTTGCACTGATGTATGCATCTCTTTATGAGGGGTTTAAGTCGTGGAATATAGAGATCCTGTCTGAGGCATTGCTGCATGAGACGTATTTCGGCATGGAGAAGAAGTTCATGGAGGTACTGTATATAGAGGACAGCGAATCTTGATTTTTCTGGGATAATAACGGGATGTTTTTCATTGTAAGTCAACGTCGAATGAACTAGTCTACCATGAACCCTGAGGAGCCCGTTTTCATCGAGGTATGGGTTGACGGTTAGTAGAGAGCTTCTTTGATCAATGGGTTTTGCATTTTCCAAGCATGCTCTTTCGCGAGGAAAATATCGGGTTTGTGTTAACGTCACAAGTTTATTTTTCGTTTTGCGGAGATCTTCATGAGACAGAGAGGGAGTGTAAGCGGGTTTAATGCCTCGAATTCGGTCCTTGAGATTATTAATGAACCTGAAGGCATATGCCATGACCCTGAGGGCGCGAGTAAATGAGGAAAATCGATCCAATACATCGGGGTCATCTTCAGCTGAGTATAGTGCTTCGACTCGGCGCATTTCAGGCGGGTTGATGCTGCGGGTAGATGGGTTTGGCCAAGCTTCGGGGGGCTGGGTCAGCCACGCAGGGCCATTCCACCACAGCGAAGAATTTGCCAGGTCCATGGGTTTGCATCCTCGTGTGCCCATATCTGCTGGATTGTCGCGACTGCCTACATGCTTCCAGGAGGCGCTTCCGACGAGATCCATAATTTCAGCTGTTCGATTGGATACGAAAGTTTTCCAAGCGTGGGGAGGCTTTTCGAGCCATGCTAACACAATTTCCGAGTCAGACCACATGTAAAGATTTTTAAAAGAGAGCTCGAGATGGGATTGTACGACGGCGATTAGTCGGGCAAGGAGTAGAGCTGCACATAGTTCTAGTCTTGGAAGACTGGTAGTGCGAAGAGGGGCAACCTTGCCTTTAGCGACCAGAAGGTGGGACGACGTGGTGGCGCCGTGGGTTGTTCGCAGATATATAGTGGCGCAATATGCCTTTTCTGACGCATCGCAGAAACCATGCAGTTCAACCTGCTGGTTCGGCATGTAGTCAACCCATCGAGTTATCTTTTTCTCTGAGATGTTGGGTAAATTGCGAACTGCGTCCATTTAATGAAGCGGATGGGCTTCACTGGTTCGTCCCAGCCAGTTCCGTCTATCCATAGCTCTTGGAGTAAAATCTTGGCCTGAATCATAATCGGCGTAAGCCACCCTGCGGGGTCAAAAAGTTTTGCGACCGAGGAGAGAATTTGTCGTTTTGTATTAGCGGACGAGAGGGGTATTGAGTCCACTGTATACGAAAACGTGTTGGTCAGAGCGTTCCACTGTATGCCGAGAGTTTTGGTGTTGCTTGCTTTCTCGAATTCCAAAAGATTGGTATCTAGCAAGTCCTCTTCTTTGATGTTTTTTATTATACTGGGGTGATTGGCTGTTATTTTCCGTAATGGAAATCCTGCTGACGCTGACACTTGGATGACTTGGGAGAGAGATGTTTCAGCAAAGAGAATTTCATGGCTGCCAGAGAGAATGTCATCTACATATGTTTCTTTCGTCAAAACAGGGACGGCTTTGGGGAAAGTTTCCTCTACATCTTTGGCCAGTTGGTGAAGAGTACGTATGGCGAGGTAGGGGGCACAGTTCACACCAAATGTGACTGTTTTCAGACGATAGTCTTTTATGGGGTCGCTCGGAGATGAGCGAAAGACGATCCTCTGATAGTCTCTGTCGTCTTCATGCATTATGATTTGACGATACATTTTTTCTACGTCTCCGTTAAAAACAAATTGGTAGGTACGCCACTTGAGAATCAGAAGCATCAGATCGGGCTGGAGGGTAGGGCCGGTATAAAGAACGTCGTTGAGCGCATGTCCAGATACCGACTTCTTTGAGGCGTTAAACACGACCCGCACCTTTGATGTATTTTTCTCGGGTTTGACAACTGCGTGATGAGGAAGATAAAATGAGAGGCATTTTCCTCCGTCAAATTTTTCATAGGAGCCGGTTTCCTCCATATGATCAAGGGTGAGGTATTCTTCTAGAACACTATCATATTGAGTCTTTAAATCCCCTTTCTTCTGCAGACTTCTCTCCATTCCAAGAAACTGGCTTAGAGCTGAAGACCGAGAGTGGGATAATGAGATTGACTCTGGGAAGCTGGGTTTAAACGGCAGCCTTACGATATAACGACCGTTATCATCGCGTGAGGTTGTGGCTGCATAGAAATTTTCGCAAAACTCGTCTTCTGGGATTATTTGGGGTTTGGTGGGAACTTCCTCCAATTCCCAGAATTTACGCAATAGAGAGTTAAGATCTTCGTTCGACACTTCTGACACTTGCATGCAGAAAGCGTTTACCATCACAGGTGCTCTACCGCTCAGAATCCATCCAAAAATGGTTTTCTGCGCTAGAAGATGGGGGGAAAGTTTCTCAACGCCATTTTGGATGATTTGCGGTATTACATCACTGCCTAGGACGAGATCTATTTGCGAGGGGGAGTGACAGTTCGAGTCTGCGAGGTTGAGGTGTGCCCATTTTGCTTGAAGCTCGCTAGTGAGCTTAAGCGAGGGGAGCATTTTTGTTAGCCGGGGTAATACTATTGTCTCTGCACTTATTCTGGTTTCAAAATCGGGTGATACCAAAGTCAGAGAGCACAATTTGTTTGAGGTCTGAACTACCTTGCCGCCCATCCCTGATATTTCAAATCTAGAGGGTTTGAATGGGAGCTTGAGTCTATCTTGGGCTCTGGTAGAGATAAAGGTTCGTTCAGATCCCTGATCCACAAGAGCTCGGCTTTTCTGCGAGCATGAAGGGCTTTCATCCAGAGCATTGGCTTGATCGGGAGTATTACCGGGTGAGACTGTGGAATTCGTGGTGGTGGCTTGTGAGGCTGTCCTTTGCAGTCGTGAGGGTTGTCTTTTCGGCACTTGAGATGAGTCTTCGTGAAGAACTGAGTTGTGCCGATCTTGACATTGATTGCAAGTTTGAGTACTGGAACAGTCTTTCAATATGTGTGACTGAGAGAGGCAATTGAAACACATATTGTTTTCTCTCACAAACCTTCTGCGATCAGAGGTCGACAGCTTCTTAAATTTGAAGCAACCTATAAGGGGGTGAGATGAGGTTTTACACATAGCGCACTTGTACATTGTTCGCTGCTCTGTCATATGAGACTGGGTGTGGGAGGTCGATTTATTTGGAAACGCATGTGACTGTTGGGGTTTAAATGGAGGCCTAGTTTGAGGAGGAGTGAATTTACTTTTACTTGGGCGCCATTGATCAACTCTTTCTACCACTTCGTATCGCGTTGTGAGGAACTGGTCCATTTGGGACCAGTTGGGAAGTTCTCTTCTTGAGGTTAGACATTGCTCCCACAACGTGACTGTATTTTCTGGGAGTTTAGAGGTCACGAGATAAATAAGTATGGGGTCCCAGTTATCTGTGGAGACTTGTTGCGTGGCGAGAATTTGAAGGCAATTATTTACCGACGATTGCAACCTTTGAATGTCTTCACTGTTTTCGGTAGTGATAGTTTTTAAGTTCATTAGGGCCCGTATTTGATTATCTACGAGAACTCGTCTGTTCTCGTATCGGGCCTTTAGGGCTTCCCACGCTAAGGCAAAGTTGTCGTCAGTCAAGGGGAATTGATTGACTATTTGAGCTGCCTTTCCTTGGGTTTTGTATCTGAGGTGATACAATTTTTGCGCTTGGGAGAGTTTGGGATGGTTAATATAAACGGCTGTGAACATGTCACGAAATGAGGGCCATTTTTCATAACCACCATAAAATATTTCGGTATCGCAGGGAGGGATTTTCAGCGAAATACCGGAGTTGTCAGATGGAGCTGGTGTGACGGTAGGGGGAGCGGGGGCATTTGCTTGTTTAAGCAAGTGAAGCTGGTCTTCTATCTGGGCTTTTGTGTCTTCGTATGCTATGAGACAGGACCTGTATATGCTATTAGCAGATGTTGGAAAATCTTCGGGCAGGTCCTGATCTGGGGTTTCGACAATCTTATCGAAGACTGTTTGGACTCTATTCCAAAATTTGTCGCGTTTTTTATTTTGAGTGAGGACTCCGTGTTGTCTTGGAGCGACGTCGACCTAAACCGAGCACAATATTCCAAAAAATTGTCCGTTTCGGATGTAAATTTTTTGGGGGCAGACGAGATTTTAAATTTTTTAACTCCTTGAGTTTTGGAGCCACCTTTTTTGGTTTCATCGTCACTCATTTTTGAGCTTTGTTTTATGTCGCTTAGAGTTGAGAATTAACAAAAAATTTAACTTCAGAGAGAAAACTTTTTTTTTTTTTGAAGAGAGAGTATTTGCTTTTAACTATGTGAGGGAGTTACGTTTAAATATTCACGTTAAATAGCAAGAGAGAATACTTTTCAAAACCAAAAAAAGTTTTTAAGTTAAATTTATTTGAGGGTGAGACTGAGAAAATTTTACCACTGTGCTGCGTTTGCACTATATTTAATATATGTATATGAGGGTGGTTTAAATATACGTGGGAAAAATACAAATATATATATATGTAAATATGAGTAATTCTTTTTTAAGATTTTCACTATCGATATTTTTGTGGACTGTATAAATGGGGATACAGAGTGAAATACTAAATTACTCGGGAAAATTTTTTAGCTTTACACAAGAGAGATATATTTTTCAAACGCTAGTGTACGCACTGAACCACTCTTGTACCACTGTATGAGATTTTGTTTCACCGCTTATGTCGCTTTCTTGTATACGCAAATGAGGAAACCGAGAAAATTTGCTTGCGTTTTTTTTTTTTTTTTTATTAATTCAATGGGGAGAAATCAGAAGTTAGCAGAGGTTGTGCAATATATTTAATTAACGACAAGAGATATTTTAATTTAAATGAGGAAATTTTAAATTATTAAGAGATTTGTCGCATTAAAATATAAGGGGTGCTTTTAGCAAGTCTGCCCACTGTAGCTAACTACTGAGTTTTTCTTATTTTGCTTTGCACATACACCGTACTGAGTTTTGCAATATGGGGTTATTGCTATATGTATATATATATATATATATATATACGAAATGGTATGTGCAATTTTAGTGGGAACTTGAGAAAATTTGGCGGGAAATGAGGATTATTGGCGGGAAATTCTAATCCTCGAAAATGAAAATTGCCTTGATTTTTCTCTTTTATGTATATTTTTTCCGTGATTGGGTTGTATTATATCTCATTTAATACTCACGGTTTACAAAAAGGGCGAAGGTACTTGCGTTTTTATTGCGCTGGTTTCCTTAGTGGCGTCGAAGGACCACTGTTTAGGGGAGCTGGCAATACAAATTTACCTTTTTTTTCCTGGCGGGATGTAGCTGTGGTGGTGATGGTGAGGATTGTGGCGGTGGTGATGCGATGGTGGTATGTCCCTGCTGCTAACGCCGGGAATATAAGTTTCACTCTGGTTTATTGGAGGTTCTCTTTGTGCACTGAGATTATGTAGAAAGGGGCGCTGGTAACCGAACGCGTCTCAACTGGCGAAACTATGCTTTCGACATGAATAAAAAGAGCACTTTATAAAATTTAAAATTGTTTCGTTTTAATAAAAAAAGGGTTTGTACAATTCTTTGTGTCACACACGGGATGGATAAATTTCGAGTGAATAATAAAATATGAAAAGAAATGTCAAAACAATAATATAAATGTATGTATGTACGTACATAGTCACATCTGTCAACCCATTGTTGGGGTTGCCAGAGAGGTGAAATACGCTCGCGCGTTAGCGTAAAATACAAACATTTCAAATTCTTAAATTTAATAAATATGTACGTAATATATGATATTACGTATTTGTACGTGCAAATAATTCAGAATGCGTACTTATACGTAAAAGGTACATATATCAATAAATTCAATATAAAATTCAGGTAAATTCAGGTTTAGGTTTCCTTAAGCTTAATTTCTATTAAATAGAAGGGTTGGCTGTTGGCGACTACGACAGTCGCTCAAACAATAATGAATATCTATTCCCATCACACCTTTGAGTATTCTTGATCTGAAAATTAATATGCAACGAATTTGTACAACAAACGAACAACACACACTGAAATAATCCTGGTTAAAAAGTATCTAAGAATCTAATAATTCTAAGCTTTTTCCTACGTTCGTATTCTAAGCTTTTCATGCTCTAATTAAAAAAAGATATTCAACAATCGCATAAAGTTTGCAAAGATTTTTAAAGCAATTAAATTGCAACGAATTTGTCAATAATTTTTAACCAAACTTTGTAAACTAGATGTATAACAAGAAAATATTTTGAATTTAATATTTGTGATGAATTTAACTGAAAGTTCCAATACCATCAACTAAATGGTCCTTATAAACATTGTAATCACCTTATAGATACAATAGTTAGAAATCAATCTACTAAACATGCTAACAACTTATCGATACTTCTTAGTGCCAACACGTCGGAAAACGCTATCACATTCATAAAAGCATTCCGCGATTTACAACCAGGTTGACTGAATTTTTGTATGGGTGCGTGTCGGGTATTTGACGCTTGCCCCGCGACTATCAAATAAAAAGCCATTAATCAACATTTGCATTGAGAAACCGTAGCGTTCGGACGTGAATATGCCGTCATCGGATGATGACTTTTTTTTACTTGCAACTATAGCAGTTTTATTAAATAATAAAAAAATTAATAAAAATTTTATTTAATAATAATAAAAGCCTTACATTCCATAAAGCTGCTAAACATTGATAATTTTCAATAAATTTTAATATGAATTGCTGTTCTTCCGCGCACTTGTTCATTTTGAATGTCGACACAAACTAAATACAACACTGCGTTTTGTCAATCACACCCCGCGACTATCAAATAAGCTAGCGTCAAATGAGAAAATCAAAAATTTTTGATTTTCATCAACGTGTAGCCGACAACAAATACGTGTGTCACGAAGCCACCCGACTGCACTAACACACACAAAATTCAGTCAATCTGGTTGTAAATCGCGGAAGGCTCTAATACCTGCTATTCTCCCTTTTGCACACTGTCTACACATAGGCAAAGGAAATTTTGGAGAAATATTTTTGGCTTCGGATAATATCAGCATTCCGGTAACCAACGAAAATGCAAAATTCGTGGTAAAAATCGAACCACATTCAAATGGTCCTCTGTTTGTAGAATCCATTGTTTAATGAACACTGCCAACGACGAAGGTAAGAATTTTTCTTTAATTCATAGAAAAAATAAATAAGAACTCTTGTTTTATTTAGCAAACCATTTAAAAGTGGAAAATTTTAACTTGGGTAAACAACCAAATGTTACAGCATCACTAACCCAACTTCCACCTACGGGTATACCCAGCTACATCGCATCAGGTTCTCATTATTTTGGTGATGCTCGTTACCTTTTTCTTGTGTTACAGCGTTTTGATCGCGATCTACATTCTTTAATTAAAGATTGTCGTGTCCATTAAAAGTATGTGCTAACACTAGGCATACACATTGTTAACATTTTGGAAAAATTACACGATAAAGCTACTGTCACAATGATGTGAAAGCCCAAAATCTTATGATTTCCAAGTGCAAGTATTATAAAAAACAAACTGTTACTGCTCCTGTTACCACGGGCAATACGAAATCTTCGCGTTCGGCTAACATAAAGTCCTCAAAATACGATGAGCACTATGAAGAAAAACAACAGACTACAGATAGCGGCAATAGTTCAGAGCAGGAGGCCAATGATGACGATGATGATTCTGATTTTGTTAAACGTAACACGTATGCGGACGACGATGATGAGGACTTTTATGATGGATCAATAACAAATAGCAACAATAGCAACAGTGTTGACATTTACGAAACATCAGTAAATCGTAATCGGAAGCGTCGCCCACGCAACAAGGTGGAATATAGTGGATCAAATCCGGTATATAAATAAAAGAAAATGTTTGCTATATTTATATTAATATAATTTAAAATGTATTGCAGGTACGCGCATGACGCCAAAAGAGAAATTCTATTTATGAGGAAATGTTGAAGTCACATTATTTACGTCCAGCAAAACGTATTAGTTATTCAGAGTTCTTCAATGAGGATGGTATTTCAGTTAAGGAAGACACAGGTGATTCAAAGGCAGTTTAATTCATGAATAGACATAACGGCAACGCAGCATGGAGTAATATGAAGAATAGGTCAGTGGGCACGCCATTCCATGAGCGCACACTGACCAATCGGGTGTCGCCTAAAAACCTAAGATCCAAATCTGACAAAAAATGTATGAAGAAATAAAAGTGTTCATGGGCTGAAGTTTTGTCACAGCATCCTGACCAAATTGCACGCGAACGTGCAGAAAAAGAATTTGACCATGAAGAGGAACTGAGTGAAGTTCAACAACCAGTGGTTCGTAGATATGAGGGTAATCCAACATACGCTATACTTGAAATACAACAGCGCCTAAAAATGAGCGGGTGACTTGGCGAGCACACAACATGAGAATGATGACAAACAGTCCGGTGAAGATGGGGTGGACGAAAATGAAGACGAAGACGAAGAAGAAGTAAAATGCGATATTTTTACGTATTAATAGTTTGATGTAATTTAAGAAAAAACGACCTTTTTACAGGAGGACATGGAAGTTGATGACACAGATGAAATGCAAGACAATGAAGAAGAATCTGATGACGACGGCGATGATGAAGACGACGCAGAGACGGATGCAACCGAAGCCACTGAGCCGCACATAAATGGTGGACTTAAAATTGTATTCTAATTAATTACTCTAAGCTTTTTATTCTCTTTATTAAAAATATTCAACAATGGCGTAAAGTTTGCAACAATTTTTAAAGCAATTTAATTGCAACGAATTTGTCAATAATTTTTATCCAAAGTTTATAAATTAGATGTATAACAAGAAAATATTTTGAATATAAATAATTGCTGATGAATTTAACTTACAGTACCAATACCATCAACTAAATGGTCCTTATAAATATTGTAATCACATAATTCAAAACAAAAAATTACTATGAGTACCTACGTTTATTATTGCAAAATCTCGAAAAAGAAAATTGCATGAAGTACCCTCGATGTAAAATTATTCCACTGAATGTGTATATCGCATTTTAAATTAAAAAATGTGAAAAAGAAAAATTTAATCGGTATTTAAGTGTAAATCGATCCATGAAAGCATCGTAAAATAACTTATGTTTTTTTGGTAGTTAACGTTATCGTTTAGCCTGGTTTTGTTAAGAATTTTGTTATTTTTGTGGTATAAATCAACATTCAACACAAAGCTCCTCTGATTATGAGTTGCAATACTTTTTGGTTTAGGTTGCGATATGTAAAATTACATATTTTTGTACACAGTTCTAAAATGTTAAGGAAAAAAATGTATATTTGCCTATTAATGAAATAATTAAAAAGATATTGTTATATTAATGATATAGAGAAGCACCAACACGAATGCAAGTGGTTTCAAACCTCTGGTAGGCAATTCACCACTTTAACTGTCAAAAAAAATGTTAAATTGTTCATTTTCCAGGTTCGATTCGAGCTCAAGGCCAGAACAATAATTTTTTTCTAATGATAATTATTGTTATTTTTTAATTTTTCTAAATTTGAGAAATTGTATTTTGTTTTTGGAATAGTAAGTAGAAAATTTTTCAGACAACCTGCCATAGCTGTGCAGATAGATCCATTTTGAAGGGTGCTAAGCCTTCATCATCAGTACGCTTTAGGCATGCTGCGCTAACCATTTAGCTATACAGCTGTGGTTTGTTTGACTGGCAAATTTGCTACTTCTATTCCTTTTTACCAACTATATTTATTCAGTGTTGCGCCAACTGGTGCAAATCACTGATAATGCTGGATTTTTTGTTTATTGTCAATTACTTTGTCTGACATTCCAAGTGCTCATGGTTTATTAACAATTTTTTTTTTTTTTGTTTTTTTTTTTATCGGCCTATTGATAAATGATTCAGGTTCGATTCGAGCTCAAGGCCAGAACAATAATTTTTTTCTAATGATAATTATTGTTATTTTTTAATTTTTCTAAATTTGAGAAATTGTATTTTGTTTTTGGAATAGTAAGTAGAAAATTTTTCAGACAACCTGCCATAGCTGCGAAGATAGATCCATTTCGAAGGGTGCTAAGCCTTCATCATCAGTACGCTTTAGGCATGCTGCGCTAACCATTTAGCTATACAGCTGTGGTTTGTTTGACTGGCAAATTTGCTACTTCTATTCCTTTTTACCAACTATATTTATTCAGTGTTGCGCCAACTGGTGCAAATCACTGATAATGCTGGATTTTTTGTTTATTGTCAATTACTTTGTCTGACATTCCAAGTGCTCATGGTTTATTAACAATTTTTTTTGTTTTTTTTTATCGGCCTATTGATAAATGATTCAGGTTCGATTCGAGCTCAAGGCCAGAACAATAATTTTTTTCTAATGATAATTATTGTTATTTTTTAATTTTTCTAAATTTGAGAAATTGTATCTTGTTTTTGGAATAGTAAGTAGAAAATTTTTCAGACAACCTGCCATAGCTGCGCAGATAGATCCATTTCGAAGGGTGCTAAGCCTTCATCATCAGTACGCTTTAGGCATGCTGCGCTAACCATTTAGCTATACAGCTGTGGTTTGTTTGACTGGCAAATTTGCTACTTCTATTCCTTTTTACCAACTATATTTATTCAGTGTTGCGCCAACTGGTGCTAAATGGTTAGCGCAGCATGCCTAAAGCGTACTGATGATGAAGGCTTAGCACCCTTCGAAATGGATCTATCTGCGCAGCTATGGCAGGTTGTCTGAAAAATTTTCTACTTACTATTCCAAAAACAAAATACAATTTCTCAAATTTAGAAAAATTAAAAAATAACAATAATTATCATTAGAAAAAAATTATTGTTCTGGCCTTGAGCTCGAATCGAACCTGAATCATTTATCAATAGGCCGATAAAAAAAAAAACAAAAAAATTGTTAATAAACCATGAGCACTTGGAATGTCAGACAAAGTAATTGACAATAAACAAAAAATCCAGCATTATCAGTGATTTGCACCAGTTGGCGCAACACTGAATAAATATAGTTGGTAAAAAGGAATAGAAGTAGCAAATTTGCCAGTCAAACAAACCACAGCTGTATAGCTAAATGGTTAGCGCAGCATGCCTAAAGCGTACTGATGATGAAGGCTTAGCACCCTTCGAAATGGATCTATCTGCGCAGCTATGGCAGGTTGTCTGAAAAATTTTCTACTTACTATTCCAAAAACAAAATACAATTTCTCAAATTTAGAAAAATTAAAAAATAACAATAATTATCATTAGAAAAAAATTATTGTTCTGGCCTTGAGCTCGAATCGAACCTGAATCATTTATCAATAGGCCGAAAAAAAAAAAAAACAAAAAAAAATTGTTAATAAACCATGAGCACTTGGAATGTCAGACAAAGTAATTGACAATAAACAAAAAATCCAGCATTATCAGTGATTTGCACCAGTTGGCGCAACACTGAATAAATATAGTTGGTAAAAAGGAATAGAAGTAGCAAATTTGCCAGTCAAACAAACCACAGCTGTATAGCTAAATGGTTAGCGCAGCATGCCTAAAGCGTACTGATGATGAAGGCTTAGCACCCTTCGAAATGGATCTATCTGCGCAGCTATGGCAGGTTGTCTGAAAAATTTTCTACTTACTATTCCAAAAACAAAATACAATTTCTCAAATTTAGAAAAATTAAAAAATAACAATAATTATCATTAGAAAAAAATTATTGTTCTGGCCTTGAGCTCGAATCGAACCTGAATCATTTATCAATAGGCCGATAAAAAAAAAAACAAAAAAAAATTGTTAATAAACCATGAGCACTTGGAATGTCAGACAAAGTAATTGACAATAAACAAAAAATCCAGCATTATCAGTGATTTGCACCAGTTGGCGCAACACTGAATAAATATAGTTGGTAAAAAGGAATAGAAGTAGCAAATTTGCCAGTCAAACAAACCACAGCTGTATAGCTAAATGGTTAGCGCAGCATGCCTAAAGCGTACTGATGATGAAGGCTTAGCACCCTTCGAAATGGATCTATCTGCGCAGCTATGGCAGGTTGTCTGAAAAATTTTCTACTTACTATTCCAAAAACAAAATACAATTTCTCAAATTTAGAAAAATTAAAAAATAACAATAATTATCATTAGAAAAAATTATTGTTCTGGCCTTGAGCTCGAATCGAACCTGAATCATTTATCAATAGGCCGATAAAAAAAAAAAAAAAAAAACAAAAAAAATTGTTAATAAACCATGAGCACTTGGAATGTCAGACAAAGTAATTGACAATAAACAAAAAATCCAGCATTATCAGTGATTTGCACCAGTTGGCGCAACACTGAATAAATATAGTTGGTAAAAAGGAATAGAAGTAGCAAATTTGCCAGTCAAACAAACCACAGCTGTATAGCTAAATGGTTAGCGCAGCATGCCTAAAGCGTACTGATGATGAAGGCTTAGCACCCTTCGAAATGGATCTATCTGCGCAGCTATGGCAGGTTGTCTGAAAAATTTTCTACTTACTATTCCAAAAACAAAATACAATTTCTCAAATTTAGAAAAATTAAAAAATAACAATAATTATCATTAGAAAAAAATTATTGTTCTGGCCTTGAGCTCGAATCGAACCTGAATCATTTATCAATAGGCCGATAAAAAAAAAAACAAAAAAAATTGTTCATTTTATGTAAAAAAAATTTGAAGGTTGCAATTGCAGTTCTGAAAGCTCGGGAATTTCAATTGAAGTTCAAAAAATTACAATTGAAGTTCACAATTTTCAATAGAAATTTTCATTCAGAAAATTACCATTTAAGTTCAATTATTATTTTCTGAATTAAAAACAGAAATTGTGAATTGCCTACACGCGATTTGATGGCTTACTGCAACCAATAGTTCTATTAGTTCTTCTCTTTTGTCTTCTATATCATTAATTAACTTATTTAAGTTTCCCTTAACTTTGTATACATACAATCGCATACAATAAAATTTGTATTTATGGCTCACCAACAAGACTGAAAAACTATTCCTTCCTTCAGACTTATAGTTAATAATTTACAACTATTACAAATAATCTAATATAAAAATGTTGAATAAAAGAAATGTTAATGGATTTGAATTAAAGAAATGTTTTATTTATATAGCAGTATAATCCAATTAAAAAGCGGTCATAATACTAGTGAAAAAGAGGTCATACTAACGTAAAAAGACTGTAAAAACACTCGTAAAATTACAGGTATATAACTTAAAAAATGAGTGCCATAACGTGAATGTAAGGACAGTACAGCACTATAGTTTGTTTAAATTTCGATAACCTAATACCGCATATGTGCGAGCAGTATGGACAATCACAGAAATAGGTACGACGGAATGGACTGACATACGAAATGTATGTCCCGCTTGCAATGTGTTCCCACATGACACCAACCATCTCTTTAATTGTAATGTGGAACCAACGCCTCTAACACCACTTTCCTTATGGTCCACCCCTGTTGAAACGGCAAGTTTCTTTGGACTACCGTTAGAGGATATTGATGACAATTTGTGATCGGTCTCGGTTGTTAGGTGGGGCGAATTATTGCTACAACAACAACAACGGAATGGACTCGTCACAAAAGTGCCCGACGCCCTGTACAAATGCTACTTAACGATTTACGTGTTCTATCGACACAGATATTAGCCATTTTACTGGTCAATTTACGGGTACATTTTTGCTGGGAATCTGTTGAGAAATGGACGTGAGTAAAAGACCTTAAATAAAACAAATCGGCGCAAAAATAAAGCAAATCAGCAAAAATAAGACAAATCAGCATTGAAATCATATTTTGTCTTAAATTACATCTATTATCAATTTCAATAAATATTAATATTTAAAAGCAAAACAAAGAACGCTTTCGTATTTCTGTGCCGACATTAACAGCCTCATTCTGTTTGGCGAACGATACGCTCAACGAACGATACCTGCTTGGACGATATCGTGTGCTTATGGTATTCTGAATCTTACGTTGCCGTTTATCGTGTAGCTTTACGTCGTTCGTCAACTACACGATAATCAACTGTCAAACATGCAACTCTGTGCACATATGTTTTGTTTTTGCGCACTTCCATAAAGTTAACAAAATAAGTGAAATAAAAATAAAGTTCCTAGTGAAATAAATACAGTGATATAAATATAGTAAAAATGTACCAAGCTATTGCTCCATTAGTGTCCCAAGAAGAAGAATTAAAAAGCCAAAGGCGGATATTGAGAGACCGCTCGAAGGTTCTTCACTTACCGGACGCTGAGTAAAATAACAAATCGCGCCTGTGTTGACATTGTTTACAAAATAATTTTATTTGTAGATTTGTTCAAAATTTTCGCGTTAACAAAGAAATATTTCATTATATCTTTGACGAAATACAAATATATTTCAAAGATATATTTCATAGCACGCATTTACCACTCCAACTAAAATTATCCACGTTCCTGCGTTTTTTGGCAACAGGCAGTTATCAGAAATCAGTTGGAAATGAAGGCATTTCATCCATGGCCCAGCCTACGGTAGCGAAAGTCATTGATGAATGCTTATCCATTTTTGAGAATCATTTTAGCCAAAAGTGGATAAATTTTGAGAGGAGTGAGGAAGAAGAACGTGCAGTAAAAGAGCACTTCTTTACTAAATTCGGCATACCGGGTGTTGTTGGCTGCGTGGATGGCACTCACGTGCGGATCAAGTCACCTCCTGCAGATATGAAGCACCTATATTACAACCGGAAGGGCTTTTATAGCTTAAATGTGCTGGTTGTAAGTATGTATACTAATAAGCTACGTTCACTATGGTGACAGCTTTTGTTTGTTTCCTTCTATAGATATGTGACCACAATATGGTCATAACGTTTGTGGATTCAAGGCATCCAGGGGCAAACCACGACTCATTTATATGGAAGCATAGTGAAGCAGAACGGCATATGAGAACACAATATCAAAATGGAAAAAGGAATTTTTGGCTACTAGGTAATTATAGTTTTTAATTTCTCTATGATTCAAGAAAAAACAAACAAACTTTTTTTGGCAGGTGATTCCGGATATCCTCTGCAACCTTATTTAATGACCTTATTTAGGACCCCTTCAGAAGCGGTTCAAACTCGATACAATGAGGTACATTGTAAAGCTCGAAACCTTATCGAACGCTGCTTTGGAGTGGTGAAAAACCGATTTCGCTGTATCAGAGGGTCGGGGGGACTTCATTATTCGGCTGAAAAAGCAATAAAAATAATAAATGTTTGCTGCGCAATCCATAATATTTGCGTTTCGTTTAAGCATGAACTGCCTCTGAGTTTGAACAGCGGCGATCTCTCGGAAGTACATCACGATCTCCTACCCGATGAAGAAGCGTCGAGTGCAGCTTTGAATGTAAGAATGCAAATAGCTGAAAACCTCATTTAAAAGAGATTCCGCGTGTTTTCGTGTGTTTAAAGCAACGAAATCGCCGATGGACCCATGGCGGAACGATAGAAGGTGGCAGCTTGGTGAAATACCTACAAACATAAATAAAAATTCCATGTACTTTGTTTTTGTAAATTCGATGGACAAATGTCAAAATCGTACTGCGTCGGAAGTTGATGTATCAAATCAAATAAAAAAGCGTATAATCACCTGTCCCACCTTGTATCGTTCCGCCATGGATGGACCTATGCACTTTGATGTATTTAAATGACTTAAACTCAAGTATCTGTTTTTGTTACATTATGGACAAAAAATATCCACAATTTAATCTGTTTGGTCAATGCATAATATGTTCATTTACAAAATCTATTTTACAACAATAGCAAAATAAGTTGTAATATTTTGAAATATAGCAAGAAAGCAATAGATTTTCTTTGCGAAGTTTCAGCCAAATTCTACTATATCTTCATGCCTTTTGAATACTTTATATAATCAAGAGCCATATGGTTTTATGTAAGCGAGTTATCCGCGAGATTTACCTAAAAAGGAAACCAATAAACTCCCAAGAGCCTAATATTTTTTGATCTCACACGATTAATTAAAAAAATCAACCCAATTACGAAGTATACAAAATCTGCTATGAAGTACTATTTCTTGTATGTCTTATGTTCGGACACCATGAAAATGATTTAAGACTTTCCTGGTTTATAATTAACTACTTGTTTATTTGTTTTCGAAATGATACCGTCGCAATATACCAGTAAATGCTTCTTTCTTTTCAGTTGCTCTTAAACAAACATAATAATTCATATTCAATAATTATAAGCTGGCGTTAAGCTTATGAATTCTTAAATATTATTATTTTTGCTATTGAACAATTTTACGCCTTTTTTGCACCCAACTCCTAAATTGATTTAACATATCTGATGGCAATGAAAGTATACAAAAAATAACCTTGGGGAAAAAGTATTTAGTACTGAATGGAAAAAAAGTGTGCATTCATTTCAAGTTTACATTCATTAAAAATATTTTACCATTCAATAACACACACACTTCAGCTTTGAGTTGAACTATTTTAAGCCATTCAGGAATGGAGATTTATAATATGCAACAAAAAAATCACACATTTTTATAAGAATGCTGATAGAATGCACACTCAATTGATTCAATCTTTTTACAGCTCTGATTGATAGCTTGTATCAATTCATAAAAATCATTTCATAAAAACAAGAGCATTTATATCGATGTTGATGATAAAACTTGCAAGATTTAACGTTAAATCTTTTCAGAGGCCTAAATCTCGAATAAAGCCTAGGTGGAAATATGGTCTGAGTATGTGAATGAATAGTTATGATTGATAATGAATTTCTACAAATTTCATTGTTTTATTGTTTTATTTGCATAAGCTATTAAATCCATGTTTGTAGTATTACTTATATCTAAATCTTTATATCTATACTTTATATAAAATAAATATGATGTGAGATCCATGTTTTATAGTACATATTTACTCTTCAGTTGCGAACACAAAAATACCAGTGCCATTTTTTGTCAAATTTCAGCTAGTTTCGCTTCAGTTAAAATATTTTTGCATTTTTTTTTATAAAAATATAGGTCAATATATAATTAGACGAATATAAGTTGGAGCTTAAAACTTTACTCAAAAATCGGGAAAATCCAGCGGAGTCTCATGAAAATTTGCAACTTTTTACCAAGAATTTTTAGAAATTTTCCGAGAATTCAGTTTTTTAGCTCATTCTATTTTAGTATTGGCAATTTTTTTTCTAACGGACCATCGTATTTTTTTCCTTTTATAAAAAAAAATTCCCTTCTAAAATTGGAAAAAAATTCGAAGGTCCGTTACAAAAAAAATTGCCAAAAATGAGGAAGTCTTTTTATCGAAATAAGATTAGCACATTATTGGACTAAAATAGAATGAGCTACAAAACTGAATGCTCAGAAAATTCCTAAAAATTCTTGGTAAAAAGTTGCAAATTTTCATGAGACCGCTGGATTTTCCCGATTTTTGAGTAAAGTTTTAAGCTCCAACTTATATTCGTCTAATTATATATTGACCTATATTTTTATAAAAAAATTGCAAAAATATTTTAACTGAAGCGAAACTTGATGAAATTTGATAAAAATTGGCACTGGAACCGAGACTTGCTAAAAGTGCCACTACTATTTTGTGTTCACATCTGTATATCGAAATTGTTCAAGACTTTTATTCATTTACTATCACAAAAAATAAATTAGTGGGAAAAAACTTTTTATCTATCTTATTAAGGTATTTATGCTTTCATAAAGCTTCGTTTTAACTTTTTAGGTACTTCTGGTTGAATACTTACGTCTGGAAAGGCCGAACCATTGTTTCTAGGTCTCGAATCAGCTCCTCGACGTACGAGTAACAGAAGCATAAATAGAAGCAGCAACAAAAAGAGTATCAACCCTAAAAGCGGAAGAAAAGCGAAAATTAGTCGAAGAAATCAATAGTGGATATGCCAAAGAAGTAAAAGTCGAAATTTCCAAATGAAGAGGGACAATAGTTTTAGTGAATCGCAAGGATCAGCTCAAAATATAATCTGAAACAGGACGTTCTTCAAACAATGCATAGTTAAGTTGTTCTTGGGAAGTGCACTGAATTAGCAAAAATCTCGCGATTCACTAAAACTATTGTCCCTCTTCATTTGGAAATTTCGACTTTTACTTCTTTGGAATATCCACTATTGATTTCTTCGAATAATTTTCGTTTTTCTTCTGCTTTTAGTGTTGGTACTCTTTTTTGTTGCTGCTTATTATTAAGCTTCTGTTACTCATCGTTTGAGGAACCGCTCCGGTACCTAGAAACAATAAAGTTTACAACAATTAAGTTTAGGACTCTCGTACAAACTCTGTAGTCATATTTGCTAGTATAGCTTCTAACGCCTCAGACTGCCGAGAAAAAATAGCAACTAGCTGCTCTAACGACTTGGCAATGGAATTTGCAGCATCTGCTTGTAGCATAGCTGCTTCAGCTAAATTTTCCATTGCCTTGGCCTGTGCCTCACCCACGTCAACTAGTGCTTTGGTTGCATCGGCTTGAATTTTCGCCGAATCGGCAATGCGGTGTTGGAAGGTTTGAGTCTGAGTGGTTCTGCGCTGCGCTCTGCTCGGTGTCACTACAGCGGCCGTGCTGGTATTAACTTCCTCTGTGGAATTTGGCGTTGCACAAGCAGATGGTGGCGCCGGGGACACTGGGCCTGCTATAGCACTCACTCTTGCAAATTCAACTAGCGCTGCAGCTGTGGAAGACGTTGTCCTCGATGGCCTTGGCACACCAAGTGGCATTCCGGTTGGCGCTGCTCCTTTCGTCATCAGCAGCATTCTGCCTATAATCCCCACCACTTCGTTGAGTGGAGACGGCTGAAATGGTCCGCCACCTGTAGCACTCATATTTGCCACGTTTTCCGCAATTTTGTTTTTTGGTGCGGCATTTGAGGTCGGCAAAAATCTATAAAATAACATGAAATAATAATATTTGGATATACATATGTATGTACATATAATACCTTTCTCCATTCACTCGCTCTTCTTTGAGGTGGACCGTGGGCATTTACTTTTTGCGCAATTTTGGCCCATTGCTGATCAAATAAAGTTTTATTTGCGCCATATACCGGTGCTTCTCTGGCCAGATCATTTTCTTCCAGCTCATGAACAAGCACGAGGAATTGGGCGCTAGTGGTATTTTTTGAGTCTTCTAATATAAAATGCAAGTTTTTTTTATACAATAATAACTAATTAATTAATAATACTAACTTTTTTTGTTTGTGTCGCTCATTTTAAACCAAAACGATAGGTGAATACCTGTTGTCTGTTTTTGACACTTTGTTTTCGTATTGGTAGCAGCTTTTCGTGATACAGAATACCAATCGACGAGCACTTTCGTTACGTAAGAGTCAGCTGTTATCGTTTTGTCTATCGTATTGCAATTCATAATACGAACACACGAACGATGATCGTTTTGGAGGCGATATCGCCAAACAGAATGAGGCTGTAAGTTTTTATTTAAGTTCTGGTCGCGCCTGCATGGAATTTGAGGAAAACAGCGACCATGGTTCTGAAGAATTAAACACTGCTATAGTAAATATGCCTGACAACGGAATACATTACTACAAAGTATTGCACGCTTGCGCGAGTCTGTGCAAGAATTTGGACTTGAATCAAGCCGTGGTCAAAATGAATTCCAAGAACTTCGAAATAGAATAGATAGTGAGGTTAGAGACGAAATTCAAAACGCTGAGTTGCAACGTTTACAGCCTACAACTACGCAACCAGCAACACTAATACCAACGTCCCAGCCAGCAACATTCACTACGCCACTGTCCCCGACAGAAGTATATTCTACGCCATTGCCGCAGCCAGCGGCATATACTTTGCCTTCGTCACAGATCCACCACGGCCGCTATATGCAACATTTGGATTGCCACAGCAACAGGTTCCGTTACTTACGCCGACGCCATCGTTACCACAACATATTTCGCCACTAATGCAGCATCATGTACCAACACTTACTTTTTCTGACGACTATGCAGTGAAACTGTACCCACTGCCGCCTTTCGATGGCAATCCCGAAGATTGGCCACTATTTTTTGCCAATTATACTGACACGACTAGTGAATTTGGGTACAATAATAAACAAAATGTAATGCGCTTGCATAAGGCATTAAAAGGTGACGCTAAAAACGCTGTTGGTTTATCCCAACGACGTGCCTAAAGCCATAGAAGAACTTCAATTTAATTTTGGACGCCCGGATATGCTTATACGCTTACAATTGGAAAAAGTAAAGAATTTGCCAATTTTTAAATCCGCAAAATGTGAACACCACCTCATGAACACTACGTTGTTGGATCAGCTCGAAGACGAAGTTTTCCGCTAACGTTTCGCCATTTCCTACTGTAGAAACATTTCGTTATGCGTTAGTGAGATCGCAAAGGTTGGTAGTCTCATACCAACCCACGTACCAAACGCGCAACGTTTTGGACCACCATCGACTCCATTGGGATTCCATCAAAATAATGCCAACAGTAATCGCCAACAACCCACACCAACTGCAAAAAGAGTTTTGCATAACAAGGAGAGAGTAGTCGAAAATTCAAAGACAGTGTGCTTGCAGTGCCAGAAAATCATAAACTGAGTAGTTGCCGCCAATTTACTACTATGGACATAGAAGATGAGTGGAAATTTGTGAAAACTAATCGTTTATGTTTTTCATGCTTACAGGTTGGACACAGTCTAACCGATTGCTTCAGAAAGAAATCGTGTGGTATCGATGGGTGCGCACGACAACATAATCAACTAATTCATTCCGATAACAAGCCGCCAGTAAAGCCAGTCACGCCGAACAACGAGGATAATGAACACGTACTAAATTGCCGTGAAGAGTGCGACCTTTCAAATATATTTAAAATCTTGCCAGTCAATTTATTCGGGCCACTAGGAAGAATTTCCACTTACGCCATGTTCGATGAAGGGTCATCGATCACCATATTAGAGGAAAAAGTAGCCAACAGCTTGGGTCTTAAAGAAAACACTTCACCACTTACGCTACAGTGGTATGAGAACAACAAAACAACCGAGAAGTCACGTAGAGTGGCATTTACCATAAAAGGGAATGCTGAGGAGTCGCCGACGTATGATATTAAAAATGTCCGAACAGTAAAAAATTTAAATCTACCAACCCAAACTTTCTGTCGGGAGGATCACCAACATTTGAAACCACTCCCAATAGAAAACTATACGAACATCAAGCTCTTGGGCTTAGACAACAGGTTCCTTGAGATACCTGAACGCGACGTGGAGAATGGGCCATACAAACCCATCGCAGCATTAACCAGGCTAGGCTGGACCGCATTTGGTCCCACTGATTCACGAAACAAAGCCCAGCCACGAGTACTTCTTATGCGTGAGGGTCAAGCGCTTAAGGAGTTAGAAAGAGTGGTTGAAGACTATTTCAAAGTTGACAATTTTGGAGTAAGCAACACAAAAGTTTTACTCGAATCTGATGCAGATGCTCGAGCGAAGAAAATTCTCATTGAAACAACCAAAAACGTCAGGAACAAATATGATGTTGGGCTGCTATGGTGAGAAGAGGATGTAACTTTACCTAGCAGCTATGACATGGCCAAAAGGAGGCTGGTTAAAATTGAGAGAAAAATGTCATTAGATAAGGAATTCGCCGCCAACTACATAAGAGAAATTGACAAATATATATCCAAAGGATACGCCAGACGTTTGGAGCAGGCTGGAAAGCCCTACGACTTGGTATCTACCCTATTTTGGAGTAGTGAACACAAGCAAACCTAAAAAACTCCGTATTGTGTTCGATGCTGCCGCCACAAAAACAAACGTTTCACTAAACTCCGCGTTACGAAAAGGGCTAGAACACGCTCAACCACTTTGGATGATCTTAGCCAATTTTCGCCAGGGTATTGTGGCCGTAGCCGGTGACATCGAATAAATGTTTTCGCAAGTCCGAATCAGAGCAACTGATCAGGACTCACAATGCTTTATATGGAGAAATGGATGTGATACAGCTCCGATAAAAATTTACCAAATGTCGTTAATGATATTTGGTGCCGCCTGTTCGCCATGCTGTGCTGAATACGTAAAGAACATCAACGCTAATAGCCATGCTGTCGTGATGCCAAGGGGAGCAAAAGCTGTTATTGAAAACACATATGTAGATGACCTTGTTATTAGTTTTGACAGCTCTCAAGAAGCCGAAGAGGTTACCTTTGAAGCCATTCGTATAAATGCCACCGCCGGTTTTAAACTCCGGAATTTCGTTTAGAATCGCAAGGAGTTGGAGATCAAGCTTAATAACAGTAAAGCCGCCCAAGAAAATGCGTTTAATCTCGAAAGAGGCAACAGCACAGACAAAATACTAGGAATGTATTGAAATACTAACAAAGATACCTTCGAGTTTCACTTCAAGTTCCCTAAAGTGCATAATGACGTTTTAGTATGTAAACGGCCGCCAACTAAACGAGAGTTACTCGGAATTGTAATGTCAGTTTATGACCCGTTTGGATTTTTAGCAAAATTTATGATATATACTAAACTATTAATAATTCAAGAAACCTGGAAGATGCAAATAGTGTGGGACGAACCGTTGCCTTGTGAAATGCAAACTTACTAGGCAGCATGGTGGAAGGAGTTTCAAGGGGTGGAACAGTTTTCTACACCCAGATGTTTTTCGCCATTATTAGTGTCAGGCGATAGTGTACAATTACACGTTTTTGTCGATGCGAGTGCCACTGCCTATGCTGCAGTTGCTTATCTACGCATACAAGAGGGAAGTCAAATTGCCGTCGCATTTGTAGCTGCCAAAACACGATGTGCCCCACCAAAAGGCATGAGTGTGCCGCGATTATAATTACGAGCTGCGTTACTTGGTTGCCGGTTGCTGATTACAACTGCCAATAATCATGACATACGTATAAGCAGTACCATATTTTGGAGCGACTCCAAAACGGTGACACTTTGGATTCGATCAAAGGAGCGTCGATATAAGCAGTTTGTTGATCATCGAATTCCTGAAATTATTACTAATTCAGAGCCGTCACAATGGCGGTGGTTGCCTACGTCATTGAATGTGGCAGATGATGCTACACGAATTGTAATTCCACCAAAATTATATTTAACAAAGCGATGGATACTGGCTCCCGAATTCCTTCGTCAAAGTGAGGAGCTGTGGCCAGTCGAAGCCCCACTGGTATCTGAACACTGTCAAGGCGAGGAGATGCCGAACCGAACTCTTATAATTAATTCAGGTGAGCATGTTGTCGAATTTACTAATTTTTCGTCCTATTTAAAGCTAGTACGAACGACCGCATGTGTCTTACGTTTTGCACGTAGCACCAAGCATGGTAAACAAAGGAGAGGTGAACTAGCCGCAACAGCAGAAGCCGAGTCTGTAATTTGCCGTATGGTAGCCAAGGAGGTGTATGCGGAAGAAATACGTCTATTAAAAGCAGAAACTAATTTGCCCAAGTCGAACCACTTAAGCCCGCTAACACCAGTCATCGAAAATGGTGTACTTAGGGTAAAAGGAAGAATTGACGCCGCGTACTGTATCCCAATAACTGCACGACGTCCAATCATCATGCCACAAAACCATTCTGTTACGAACTTGATCGTGTCACATTATCACCAAAAGAGGCATCATCAAAATGACAGTCTTATCATTAACGAAATTCGCCAAAAGTTTTGGTTGCCTCATGCACGTGTTGTACTACAGCGCATCTAGAAAACTTGCCCGAGTTGCACAATAGCGCGCGCCAAACCTGCTGTCCCGCTCATGGGTAAACTACCGCCAGACCGTTTAACACCTTTTGTTCGCCCATTTAGTTATACGGGCATCGACTATTGTGGACCATTTCATGTAGCCATAGTTCGCTGTCGTGAGAAGCGTTTGATAGTGTTATTCGCTTGTTTAACGACGCGCGCGATTCATTTGGAAGTCGCTGAAGACCTGTCAACGGATGCTTTTTTAATATGCCTGTGAAACTTAATGAATCGTCGAGGAACGCCTGTCAAAATCCGAAGCGACAAGGGGACCAATTTTATCGGCGCCCAAAAAGAATTGACCACCGAAAACCGATGGTTTGACATCAGTGAAATTCAGCGTAACATCGCTAAGGAAAATATCGAATGGACCTTTAACTGCCCAGCTAATCCGAATGCCGGTGGTTGTTGGGAACGACTAGTGCAGTGCGTGAAACGCTTATTTTCAAAGGTATTGAAAGAGAAAGCGCCACGAGTTGAAACATTTCGTAGTGTCGTAATCGAAGCGGAAAACGTTATAAACAGTCGCCTTCTGACTTAGCTGCCATTGACCGCCGAAGAAGATGAGCCGCTGACACCCAATCATTTTTTATTGGGGTGTCTCAACTCTACTCAAACGCCGGTTGAAGAAGACGCTAAGATATGCTTGCGAAAACAAAGGCGAATTGAACAAGGCTTGAAAGACAGACTATGGAAACGCTGGACAAATGAATATCTGCCACAATTACTTCAACGCTCTAAGTGGAGGGATCAGGTACCGCCACTGAAGCCAGGTCAACTAGTAATAATTTGTGAATCCAATATGCCGAGGAGCCAATTACGGAAGAGGATCATCAATAGAGTATTTACAGGCAAAGTTGGTCATGTACGCACCGCCGAAGGTCGTACCAGCCACGCTACCGTACGTCGTCCAGCCAGTAAGCTAGCGGCTTTGGAATTCGGTTTATCTCTTCGTGGATTCACGGGGGGTGGAATGTCGGCAAACCTATCCACAATTCAATCACCAAAACAGAGTGGCAACGTAGCAACTTGCAAGACCACTGGCAACATCCACGACGAACATTTAAAAACGAATCAGTTGAGAAATGGACGCGAGTAAAACACCTTAAATTTAATTTATTTATTTATTTACGATCTTGAAGATCTATATAATTTAATAAGGTACAAAGTATTTTTAATGTTTACATATTTGTTTCAATTCATTGAATTTCTTTGACTTCAACTATATAATAATCTATAAAATATTTACTAAATAAATTTAACTACTTTACAGGTAGCGCTTTACAGTAGCTGTATAATAACTTTCTGAATTTTTTGGTATTATTACAGTTTTTAATATCAATTGGCAGATCATTATATTCTCTAATTCCTTCGTAGTATATACTTTTTTTATCGAATTCAGATCTCACTACCGGCAAGTAAAAGTTGTTATTGTGTCTTGTTTGATAGCTATGGACCTCTCTGTTTAGTCTGACACGTTCACTTAGGTAATTCGGCAAGTTTCCCAACTTTATGTTGTGTATAAACTTCAATGTGTAGTAAGTGATGTTCTGTTTTACACTAAGCCAGTTTAAGCTGTCTAGTAAATCCTTAATTGGGGTATCATACCGTTTTCTTAATATGAAACGCATAACTTTGTTTTGTTTAATTTGTAGCCTGGATTTTTGCGAATCAGCTAATGCGAATAGGATTGTAGGACAGTAAATAAAATGCGGCTCGATAATGGATCTATAGACCATTATTTTGTATTGCATACTAATATGCCTGCATGAACGAAACATGAACCCTATTTTTTTGGAAATTTTCCCTTCGATGTATTTAAGATGTTCATCAAATTTTAATTTGTCATCTATAATTATTCCCAGGTATTTTATTCGGGTTACTCTTTCTATAGGGGTATTTGCTATTTTTAGCGATACATCATCTTGAGTCACTCTAGACCCCATTATCATCCATTTTGTCTTTTCTATGTTTATTTTAAGCATATTTTGGCACAACCACTTATATATTGCCTGTAGGTCCGATTGTATTTTTGAGGCTGCCTCATCAATTGTGTTACCGCTTATAGTCAAAAGTGCATCATCAGCGAATAATCTTATTTTGCAGTATTTGATACAGTTTTTGATATCATTTATGTAAATTATAAAAAGAATTGCTGCAAGCACCGATCCCTGTGGCAATCCTATTTCAATGTCCACTTCGGGGGAAATCTTATTTCTTATTACAGTTTTCTGTTTTCTTCCACTAAGGTAACTTTTGAACCAGTTAAGCGCTATGTTTCTTATGCCAATTTTATACAGTTTTCTTATAAGAATATCTCTGTCTACTGTTTCGAAAGCTCTTTTTAGGTCGAGGAAAACTGAAATTGTAAATTGTTTCTTCGTTCTACTTTCTTTCCATTCTGCAATTACCAGGTTAAGTGCAGTTTCACACGAGTGTTTTGATCTAAACCCCGACTGCTCCTTTATAATAATTTCGTTTTTATTTAAGTAATCCAGCAATTGGTTCTTAACTACAGTTTCTATTATTTTCTCATCGCTAGGTAAGGTATTTATGGGTCGTATCTCCTCTGGTTTAATTGTTCCCTTTACTTTTTCCACAGGTACAATTACTGAGGTCTTCCAGCAGTCTGGAAATACACCAAATTGGAAACTTTCATTAATTACACATGTGTAGGTATATCCTAAGTACTCCATGCTGTCTTTTAATACACCTTCCGTTACTAATTTTTTTCCTCCGTACTTGTTTTTTAATTTCGTTGTAACTCTCATAATTTCTTCAACATCTATTTCCTTCAATTTAAACACGCTTCTGCTTATCTCCATTTGATTTCCACCTGCTTCGAAGATTTCAATGCTATCTCTGATTCCGATTATGCTCTCATTAAAGTAACGGTTTAATTCAGTTGCTATTTCATAGTCATCTTCAATAAGAGCACCATTTATAGAAATTTTTTGAATTTGTGCTACCTCACTACTCAAATTTATGGCGTCTTTTAGACATTTCCACATTAACTTTTGGTTATTAGTATTTCTTGAGATTTTGTTTTCCATAAATGTTTTCTTTTTTATTTTAACTGCTTTTTTGTAATATCGTTTTATTGTAATATAGTTATCCCAAATATTGGTTCTCTCTGCTATTTTAAATTGTTCATACTTCAGCTTATTCAACTCTGTTAGTTCATGGTCGTACCATTTATTAATCAATTTAACTTGAACTCGCTTTTTATATGTTAAAGTGGCCATTACGTCATTAAGGATGTTGTTTATTCTTTGGACCTTTAGGCTTACTTCGCAGTTGTTTAGTTCAGCTAAGTTGTAAGTTCTAAGGAGATTTACTAAGTGGTCTTTTGCATAGTTATTCCAACACACGCGGTTTTCAAAGATTCTCATTTGGTACTTCTTTTGAATTGGTAGTTTGAATGAAATAGTTTCATGATCCGATATTTTATGCGAATCCAAATTCGATACTTCAACTTCAGCTTTGTTACTAAAGAGTAGATCTATTCTCGTTTGCGTTGTTTCTGTTATTCTTGTATTAAAATTAATTAATTGATACATTGCTAGTGATTCGAATGTCCTAATTAGCTGTCTCGAGTATGTTGTGTGTGTATTGACATTTATATTAAAGTCGCCAATAACGATATTGTTGCCGCTTTCAGAAAAGCAATCTTCCATCATCTCATTAATATGTCTTATGAATTCGGCATCACTGGTGTTTGGTGAGTGATATAACGCACAAACCCTCCACTTAGTTATACATCGTATTGTTTCAAACACAATACACCATATATTATTACCTATGCTCCTATTGAATATAACTTTGAAATCAATTTTCTTATGAATATAGGTTAAGACACCACCGGTGTGACGACTATGCGAGTCGCATCTAATATGATTGAACCCAGCAATCTCCAGTTCCGAGTCATATACATCCTCCGTAGTATGTGTTTCTGCACAAAGTACAATATCTGGATTTTCTTCCTCGATCATTATTTCAACTTCATTTTTGTTAGCTGTGATACTATTTGTGTTAAGATATATACATTTTAGTTTATTTTTGGGTTTCTTGAATTTGTCATTATATATTTTTTGTGAGCTTTCTGCATCTTCATTTAGTTGCTAATATCCTAATTTTTGTTTTTTTATCTCTAGTTTATTATTGTAGCAGTGACAGTTCCTGTCAAATGTATCATGATTTATGTCTAAAGCTAGGTTTAAGTTTGTGTTCGCTTTTATGCAATTTAGACACTTGTTAATTGGATTTTCTTCACATGTTTTATCGTTGTGTTTTCCGTGGCATTTGTGGCAAGCTTCTTCGTTTTTACAGTCGGCTGATTTATGATTAAATCCTTTGCATTTGTAGCACATTAGTACACTAATAGCATCGAAGACTTTACATCTATCCCACCCGATATTTATTCGCTCTGCGGAAAGAACCTTTGTAAAATCCTCTTTATCTATTTCGATGATTGCATTATACACCTTTATGTTGCCTCGATTTCTTTCAAACTGCTTCAATACTTTTAATGAGCCTTGGATCAGGTTAATATTTTGCTTCTTTATTGATTCTATTAAATCGCTGTTTTCGTATTTAAAATTCATTCCTGTAATTAAAAAGCTTGGGCGAATTGAATTTGGCACTTTTATTTCATATTCCTTGCCAATGTTTTTTTCAATGGCATCTTTGATTTTTTTGCGTTCATCATTATTTTGACTATGAATCACCATTACACCATTATTTTTTGATACAATTTTCGAAATATTCAAATCTTTGGGATCAACTTTGCTGTTCAGGTCTATTTTGGTTTTTTCAACCGCTTGCTTCACTTTGGGTTTCACAATTATTGCAACATCGTTTTTTAACTCTGGCAATGCCTTTTTCTTTATATTGTTTTTAATAGTTTCTGCATATGACATTTGTATTTCATTAGTGTTGTTGTTCAGCTTTTTAATTTCACTATGCACCTTTTCGTTGTCTTTGCCGATTGTTTCAGTTTTGTTTTTTACTTCTTCAACCATTTCATATAAGTTTTTTACTTCTCCAATTTTTTTTTCAAATAATTTCTGAGATTTTTCCATCATTGCAACACGCTGTGTATACCGCGTTTCAACTGCTTCCAATAATGACTTTATCTCATTTTGACTTTTTTTCATAGTTTCTTCGAATTCGCTCTTGTATTCATTTAATATAGAGTTATTTTTTTTTACACTCATCTGCATATCTTGTAGCACCAGGTCGACGTTTTGTATGTAAAACAAATCGGCACAAAAATCAATCAATTCAGCATTGAAATCACATTTTGTCTTAAATTACATCTATTATCAATTTCAATAAATATTAATCAATATTTAAAAGCAAAGTAAAGAACGCTTTTGTATTTCTGTGCCGACACTTACCCTTTGTTCGTTCTATTCTGCCTTACGCTATATTTTGCAAATTTTTTTTGCGCATAAACGTACATACGAAACTACCACGCTGAAGGGTGTGTATTTCAAATAATAAATATGCCGCAAGACTGCTAAAGGCAAACTGCTAAAAGGCTAAAGGCATGCTAGGTTCATCAATGAAAAACTCAGATTTTTCAACACAAAAAAAAAAAAAAAAACCTAACGATTTAACAGGCTTACCGCGTTTATTTTACTTACTTTTACCATGTACTCTTTTAGTTGGTTGCAACGTTCAAAAAAACTTGGTATTTATATGCATATATATACAGGTTACATGGAAAAACCAATACCTTTAATAAAGGTAGTCGTGAATATGTGGATACGTAGTAATGCTTTTAAATAAATGAATCAGCTGGAGTTGAACTCCAGTAGAGTTAGACTGTAATATCTTAAAAGCGTCACACGCGACAAAGTGCATCAAAATTAGACGCATGTACTATCCTTATATATATATACATATATAAGCCAATTCCTAATGTAGTAAAACTAAAAGTAAGTGTTACATTCTTACATGTCTAGGAGTTATGTTGTCTAATCCTACTTTAATTTAGTTAAGAAAAGAAAATTGTATTCATTTTTCATTCACATTTGGCCTACATTCCAACATTTGTGTAAAAGTAATCTCACACATTTCGTTGATTTAGTTTTGTCTTATAAATATCTACGTACACATGTATGTACCTTATGTATGTTTGTAGCAATTGGCCTTGGTATATATAAGTAAAGTAAAAAAAACTTGACTATTTTCCTTTTATTATCTACACACTTTTAGAAGTTTAGGCCGCTTAAAATTGAATTGTTTGGGTTTGGTTTGCTTACATTATTTTAATATAAGTATATGTGTATGTAAGTATATGTCATTGTATATGTATGTGTACTTTTATGAATGTATTTGCTTATATATAACTACATTTAATATAAATATATATGCATGTATGTATATGTTATTGTATACATATGTGCATTTCTATGTATGTATATGCTTATATATAACTATATTTAAACTCTCCTTATTGGGGGTTGGAACGGACTCACCCATTACATGTGGTTCCTGTTGTTGTGGCCGGGTTCTGCAGCAGGCCTATGGTTGGCGGCCCTGCTGTTGTTGTTGTAGTTGGTGTTGATGCAGCAGGCCTATATTCGGCGGCCCTGCTGTTGTTGTTGTAGATGGTGCTGTTACAGCAGGCCTATGTTCGCGGCCCTGCTGTTGTTGTTGCAGCTGGTGCTGTGGCAGCAGGCCTATGTTTGGCGGCCCTGCTGTTGTTGTTACTAAGGCTGGTGGTAGTGGTAAGCCTGGTGGCATGGCTTACGATGTGGTTGGTTTCGTTGTTGATGGTGGTAGCTGCGCTCGCGGTGTTGGCGCTATTGCTTGGCGCGTGGTGGGCGCGGGGTTGGTGGTAGCGCGCGGTGGTTATTGTGGCCACCTGGTTTTTGGGTGGTAGCGCATGGTGGTTATTGTGGCCGCCTGGTTTTTGGTGGTTGCGCACGGTGGTTACTCTGGCTGCCTGTTTTTTGGTAGTAACGCGCGGTGGTTATTGTGGCCGCCTGGGTTTTTTTCTTTTTCTTTTCCCGTTGCGAATAACAATAGAGCAAATGGATGTTTTTAATGCCGACACAATTGTTGAAACTCAAGTCCACTTTTTAGTTGATGAAAACGATCTCTGAATCGCAATATAGGCACCTTTGCTTCAATGAGACTCCAATTTTCGAATTCGGCTAGATGGTGTTCGAAAAAGCGATACAACACACAGTAAAATGGATTCGTCAGCACTTTTATAAAAAAATTACATATTAGTGTGATTTTGATTTCATTTGCACTATGGAAGTATGTACACGTGAACAGAGATACCGAAACCCTGTTGGTTATTTTTAAAAGATTTTGAAGTGACAAGCAAGTCAAATGGGGGTGCTGCGTCTTCCACAATTTGTTCAAGATGCAGCTGCCTAACGAGCTGTGCACAACGGAGCGCACTTATTCACACTTAAATAGCTTTCACAGCATAATTTCCAACTTGCGTTTCAGCTATGACTTCTCTGATGTATCAGCTATTTTTTTCAGCTGTGGGTTTTTCTTTTACCAAAATGCCTTTATTGTGTATATTCACATTCTTATTGGATTTAACAAAATTTCTTCTTGCCTGGAACCTGCAAGCGGCGGCGGCGCTTCGATTTTTCGGTGAACGAAAGCAAACAAACTGCCGTTTTTCCAAGCGCGACGCACATACACTCCAATGTAAGGAAAATTGGAGAAATCTGTAGAGGCGCAGCAATGCAAGGCTACTCAAACCAGATGAAAGCACGCACCAATCTTGGTAATCTGTGTTACTGCAACCCAAATTTTGTTTTTTTACTAGAAAAGTTCCTGCCGAGACTTTGGCACGGGTTACTTTATTGTTTTATATAAAATTCCTTTTTAAAACGTTTTATTTGCTTTTTTGCGACCACAACCGGCGACCACTTTCACTTTTTCTTCTTCCAGAAAAAACCAACTCACGCCGACAATGGCCATCCACTTAATGATCTTTCAAAAAATCTCCACCACGCAGTCATGCTGTTAGCAAAAAAAAATTCCATTCCATTATAGGGATGGAAAAACACAGTTATCTAACTGTGGCGGCTATTATCGACTGGTTCACGAATCTGGTTGGCTCATCTTTACAGCGTTAACACATACCGTGTTCAGACTGTCAGTAACTTCGTGCTGATGTTTGGCGGAAAGAATGTAGAGAATGCGTACAACTTACAAGTCTTGTGTGTTGTGGGGAATTTATGCGCCAACACTGATCACCACGCAGTAAATAGTTGCCAATGTGTTGGTTACATTTTGCGCTTTTCATCTCCGTTTGACAATATCTATGCCAGCACAATGGCAGAAATCCAAGTCAGCTGATGAGATGGGACACCTACACAAGTGAGCCATGTGATATTGAAAAGTCGTCAATGTCATTGGAATTTTTGGCGATGCCACTAGTATGAAAAAAAAAATATATCGTTTTAACCAACCCAGGCAGACAAGAGTGAGGTGAATCCTGACCCTTTCACCTATCACTAGCCAACCAGTACGTTCCAAGGGTGAATCTCCCAAGTGGACCATAACATTTTTTATAAATTTTATGTTTTATTTTGGGTGGCTTCTTCTCTAGTGCAATCGTCTTTTATTTCCAAATACCGACTGTCCTTATTTCTTTAGATTTTATTTAAGCAATAAAGATCACACAACTTTGCCAGCTCGCTGTCACAGGAAAAAGAACAAGTAACATGGCCGTCTTCTCCATACAGGGCAATTCCGTGTATCGTAAACCGAAAACGACATTGTTTACAGGGTAGTTAATATAAGTTTGAAATGACAAAAGAGTTGCCAGTATTATAACTCGGCCAATCTGACTAAATGATTGACCTCAATCAGCTTATAAGTAGTGTATATTTTATGTTAAGGTTGTGTGACCTGTTGCCATTGGTGACTGAAGTGCGTCATTTTCTTCATTGGTTGGTGACCGCCATTTACGAATTTTTATCGCTCCAACAATACCGTCATATGGCAGATGTGTCAGTTATATATATCCCTTATGATGTAAAGATCATTTGGCAGCACTTTGTGTATAACGTATGGGCCCTTATATTTCTGAATGAATTTCTTATTCGTTTCCACTGTGGTATCAACATGCCTTATGACTACGAAGTCCCCTACCGAATATGATTTAGCAGGAACGCTATGTTTTAAAAAGTATTGGTGATTATACTCCTGTGATCTTTCTATATTCCTAAGTGCATTTTGCCAGTTCTCCTCAAAGTTCCTAGTACTCTCATCCAAGAGTTTGTATTCAATACATTCCGTAAATTCATCTACTATACAACCCCTTTGGTTCACCCCAAACAGTAAATCACTTGGTGAGTATTTTGTGGTACTGTGGACACTGTTGTTTAAAGGATATTCTACATGCGATAATTTAGCAGTCTAATCAGAGTGTTCTATAGGTTCAGTAAGTTTGCTCAACATTGTTTTCAGAACGCGATTCACTCTCTCAACCAGGCCATTGGCTTAGGGCAAGGCCACCGCAACTTTGACATGGCTTATATTTCTTTTCAATAAATAGTCACTAAACTCGAGTGAGGTGAAACAAGTTCCTCGGTCAGTTATTATATGTCGGGGGCGGCACTCGAGTGGGGCGGTTAATGTATTTATCGAGTGAGCAACATACTTCTTTGGTACTCGTGGAATTAACCGGATATAATTTAGCAAACTTCGTGAATGCATCTACCACTACTAAGATGTGCTTACGCTTTGATTTGATTGCCGGCAGTGGGCCAAAGTGATCTAGATGTAGAGTATCAAATAGTATTGGTTTCGTAGGAATGCTAAACATATTATGCTCGTTAGACAGCGCTGGTGCAGAAATTACGATACACTTAAGGCAAGTCTGAATCAATCGATTAATTTTATCTCTCATATTTTCAAACCAATAAGTTTTACATATTTGGTTGTAGCATTTATCTGTTCCCAAATGACCAATTATTTCATGGGCTGTACGAATCACGTTTTCTTTCATCTCCGAAGGCATACAAAGCATAATCTTTTCCCCAATTCTCCTGCACACCAATCCGTCAACAAGTTCATAACCAATGACCTCTTCCTTCTCTAATTTGCCCATGAGCTCCCTTAGCTTATCGTCTCGGTTCTGTGCTATTTGGATCTGAACGTCCAAGTCATCCAGGTCTACCGCTGCTAGCAGCTCACTTTTATTCTCTGTACTTATCTCGCTTCCTTTACTGAGTGATAGCTGAGAATCTGTGATTTCATTACGCTGACTACTAACAATGCCAATTTTATCATATTTTGCAATTAAATTTACAGAAGCAGGTTCTTTTCCTAATAATGGGTTTCGACTTGAGGAGTCTACATGACCGAGATTAGCTGCAGCCCTGTGCTGGATGGAGTAATCGAAATTTTCTAACTCTAGTGCCCATCGCGCTTTTCTGGGGTTGATTTGTATATTCTAAATCTGCGAAGAGCGTATAAGATTGATGGGGTTTCCAGCTCGAAACTGTTATACCTAGACTCAGCCGGAATCGTGGTTTTAGAAAAGTATGCAATTGGATGAAATTTTCCATCGTTTTGCTTTTGTAGCAGCACAGACCCAAATCCCTGACTGCTCGCATCACAATGTAGCTATGTCTCACGCTTGCGATCATATATTGCTAACAGCGGTGCCCTCACTAAAGTATTTCTTAAGTCTTGAAATGATTTCAAACAATCCTTTGAAATATAAATGTAGCATCTTTGCGTAACAAATCCAGAAGTAGCTTAGCGATTCTCGAAAAGAAGGGACAAATTTTCGGAAGTAAGAGAATAAGCCGATATAGGAACGAAGCTCTTTGTGGTTCCTTGGAATAGGATAATATGCAATTGCCTTAATATCGGACTTAAATGGTTGTATTCCTGACTTGCACTTCTTTAGTTTAAGTTATAGATTTTTTTCATAGACTTGTACACAAATCACACTCAGAAGATTACGCATTCACGAATTCAAAATTGCTTCGTTCTGCGCATCTGCGTCACACTTGACTGCTTGAGCGAATGAAATAAAGGGAGAAAAAACAAGAGCTAAAGGAAAATTACGCTTGTAATAATTTAAAACCTACAAATAAAGATATGCAGTTAACATCGGGTATTTACAATGACATTGTGAATTCACCTTCTCTTTAAATCCGGAAGCCGCAGCACATTGCATTGTTATTAAACGTAAAACATTTCGTAGAACACCTTTTTTAGCTATCATATCCTCAATATAGGCACTAACCTTTTATATATCATCGCACATCATAAATTCTTGCTCAGCGGTAAGATCATCGGAAAATTCAAAGTCGTCCAATTTATTACGAATTAGTTCAGCAATGGTTGTATGAACTGTATAGATTGCTTCTGTACCAGTAACGCCGGTAGCGTTTACAAAACGTTTCATATTCTGCACCGATGCATCAAAATTTTTGTCTCGTTTTTTCCTGAATTCATAAAAAGCGTATTCTGTCCAGCTAAAAGTTGTGATTGCACTAAACATTGTTCATCCGTATGCATGTTGTTTTTTTTTTTTGCGGAAAAAATAAATTGTCATTTCCCTTCATACATCAATTTTCACAGAAGAAATTGAAAGAAAGATTGACATTTTATGGACGGTCGGCAACAACAAAATACACATCAGTGTTGCATTTTCACTTCTTCTTCTAACTGGTAATTGTATCATTATTTTATCTGTACTAGATTTTCTTTAGTTATCGAAAAGTGATTTGGTGATCTCTAGATTTTGGTCAAAGAAGTTTTAATTTGTATTGATTATATATAGTATTTTATAAGAAATCAATGCAATCTTTTATTGTTAGGGAATAATTAACCCTACAATTGGTGTCCCCGAAGTGATCCCTACAATTGGTAAGCACGCAAAATCATCATACAGGCGCAAATTCTAAAAGTTGGCAGAACAGTCGGCAATAATATTTGTACACAAGGCAAATTTTGAATCGTTCCAGAGCTTTCAGCACACGCCGTAGTAGTAAAATAAGTATCAATTTATAAAAAATTTACAATAAATCATCATGCCACAACTCAATGCTGCAGGTGAAACACAGAAAACAAGTCCGCATCAAATGCAAGCGGCGCAGAACACATGGTTGTACGATTGCATAAGTTACCCGAATTTTTCCCAGAAGACCCAGAAACTTGGTTCCAGAAATTGGAATAAATTTTTCACGTCAACAATATCAGAGCGAAAATACAAAATTTCATCATATTTGTGGTTTTGCTCCACCTGAAGTCAATCCATACGCAACAAGTGTAAATAAAGAAACCATACCTGAGGGCAAAACCAAGTACTCGGTGCTACGTGAAAGAATCATTCAAGCTTTTTCTAGCTCCGAGGAAACGAAACAACGCAAACTTTTCAAGGGTCAAATGTTGGGAAATCGAAAGCATACACAATTTTTTATGATTTTAAGAAATGCTGCTTCAGGCAGTTGAAACAACACGGTCTTAAAATCTCTTTTTTTGGAATACCTGCCAGATTCCGTACGAGCCTTTCTCGCTGTTAGCCCATCTGAAGACATCGACATTTTGGCATTAATAGCCGACAAAATTATGGAAAATCAAACCCCATCAGTCGTCTTTAAAATAAAACAAGGCCACAGTTCGTCATCGCCTAATACATTAAACAAATTGGTTGAAGATGTATCGGCTTTAACCATCAAAGTTGAGGAACTTGCTTCTGCAGGCAAATCCATCCAAAGCTTTCGTAAAAGTTCAAGAGCCCCCAGTAGGAGCAGTGATAATAAGCAAGGAAAGGATAGTGCTATTTCACGAAGACATAACCTATCAATCTGTTTCTTTCACAACAAATATGGCAGCAAAGCAAAAAAGTGTAGCAATCCATGTCTAATTAATGTGGAAGTTAAATCGGAAAACACAAAGAAACCATCACGCGTTCAGGCGGCACTTGGTGGAAGCTACAAAACCGTCTGATAATAACTGATAAACCGGGTCAACGTTTCTTATAGATACCGGCGCTGAACTTTCTCTTCTTCCAGCTTCATACTCACTCAACAGAACACAAAGCAATTTCAAACTTTATACAGCTAATAATACTACAATTCCTACGTACGATGACAAGCATCTTGTTCTCGATCTCGGACTTCGTCTGCCAATCGAGTGTTTTGTATCGCTGCTGTACCCTATGCAATTATAGGTGCTGATCTCCTTTCGCACTAATAATTGATCTTAAAGGCCCATGGGCTAGCCCGATACATTTGGTTAAAAATAAATCTAGAGATTGGAGGGTGTGCGGTGATTACAGACGGATGAACGATGTCACTGTAACTGACAGATACTCAATACCCCATGCTCAGGACTTCACAAATAGTCTAAATGGGAAAACCATATTTTCCACACTGGATCTCGGGCTAGGTTTCCAGCAGATTCCAGTAGCTGAAGAAGATGTGCCGAAAACTGCGCTTATAACACCCTTTGAGTTTTTGAAAGTCTGGTCATGCCATTTGGTCTCCGTAGGGCACCGCAAACATTTCAAAGGTACATTGACGACATTTTTCGAGGATTAGCTTTTGTTAAAACAACCATCCATGACTTGTTAATTGCATCATCTTCAGCTTAAGAGCACAAACAACACTTGACGACAGTGTTCCAAATTCTGCAAGAATGTGGGGAAATGTATTTTTGGATCCAAAGAGGTAGCATTTTTAGGTTATAGAGTTTCCAGTGGGGGTATCGCGCCTCTACCTGAGAAGTTGCAGGCAGTACAAAATTTTCCAAAAACCTAAGACATTGGTAGAGTTAAGGCGATTCCTAGGAATGATTAATTTTTACCACCGCTCACTTCCAAAAGCAGCTATAGTGCAAGCTCCGCTGGTTCGAAAAAGAACGATCGAACTCCTATAGTTTGGACGACCGAGGCAGAATCTGCCTTTGAACAGTGTAAGGCCGATTTATCTAGGCCGACACTTCTGGTGCATCCGTCGGCAGATGCAAAACTTCGCCTAATCACAGATGCCTCTGGCACAGCGATGGGGGCGGTCGTCGAACAACAAACGAAAGGTTGCACGTGGGAGCCACTTTCATTTATTTTCCGAAAAGTTCTATCCAGCTCAATGAAGAAACAGTACCTATGATCGTGAGCTTACTGCAATTTAAGAAAGCATAAAATATTTTCGGCATTACTTTGAAGGATGTAATTTTGCGATTCTTACTGACCACAAACCTTTAGTATGTGCGTTCAAACAACGGATTTACAAAATATCTCCTCTTCAAATGGAATATATATCGCAGTTTTCAATAAATATATGCCATGTCGCCGGAGCTGATAATGTTGTGTCGGACGCACTTTCGCGAGTTGACGCATTCCATATGCCACCCAATTTCGGTATTACAGAGCTGGCACGGTTACAACAATCCGACAAAGAGTTAGAGGAGCTTCTTAAATCGACAACTACTTCGTGAAAATTTACCAAAATATATTGGGGTGCCGAAAAAACACCTATTGTGCTGGAAACTTCTACGGAAGTTGGACGACCTTTCCTTCCAGAACTTTTACGGCACCAAACATTCAATAGTTTCCACCATTTGTCACATCCTAGTGGTAAGGCTACGCTACATATTATCCAACAGCGATTTTTCTGGCCAAATAAGAAACGCGATATTGCTGGATGGGTTCGTAATTGCGCAGACTGTCAACAATCCAAAGTAAGCCGACATGTACAAAGGATACCGAACGTAATTCAGGCGCCAGACGGCCGTTCCGACCACGTGCACATCGATATTGTTGGACCTCTTCCGCTCAGCCAAGGATACAGGTATTGTGTAACTTTTATTGATCGTTTTCCAGGTGGCCACAAGCGATACCCACAAAAGATCAAAGCGCAGACATCATCACTAGAGCATTCTATACTGGCTGGTTGTGCAAATTCGGCTCACCGAAATTAATTACAACAGTTCAGGGTCCGTAGTTCGAGATAGTCAGCTTTGTTCACTGCACTGCTCAAGTTTATTGGTACCCAACGTATTAGAACTACATCTTATCACCCCGCGTCTAACGGTCTCGTTGAGCGTTGGCACCGCTCCTTAAAATCGGCAATAATGTGTCATGAATCAAGGTTCAATTGGGTCGAAACTCTTCCAACGGTACTTCTGGGTCTTCGAACTTGTATACTAGAAGGGCTAAACGCATCTCCAGCCGAATATCTGTATGGCATGATATTACGGGTTCCCGGAGAATTTTTCAATCATGACATCGCGCCTAATTCGCAGACTTTTCTCGGTGAATTTAAAAAACATATGCGTGAGCTTAAACCGGTTCCAACAGCGCATAACTACAAACGCAAACCATTTTGTTTCAAGGATTTGACGTCATGCACTCATGTTTTTCTTCGCAAGGCGAACACACGCTCTCTTGAAAGACCACACGAAGGGCCTTTTGCAGTCATTGCTCGACCGTATTTATCACATTTATCAGAATGGCAAATCTGTGAACGTTTCAATTGAGCGACTCAAACTGCTCTTTTGGAGCAAGTTGAACCAAACAAAACCTTTTCTAATCCAGCTACGCAAACACATACCGAGACAGCTCCAGATAGCTTTGAGCAAGATTGATTACCGATGTTAGCGGAACAAAATCATTCTGCTCTTCAACCAGTTGTGCAACCCCACGATCCATACGTCGTTCGCAAGGACCATTGCTATGCCAAACCCAACAGTTCCAATGCCTTACTTGAGGACCACAGCTATGCAAAGCAACAATCAACCAACCAGTCACAGGGTAATAATCCTACTGCAAAGAAAAACACTGTAAAATTTTGTAAAATTAATTTTAATTCTGTCAAATATTTTTCTATTTGAAAACTTTTAAATTTTTTTTTTCAATGTTCATACATAGAGTAAACCTTTCTAAAAATTAAAAGTTTAGGGGGGTGCACTTGTCGGTATTATCGATTCGTTTTCAATCTATTTGGTACCACACCCACCACAAATTACAGCACGAGATTGCGCATTTCAAATATAAACAAAAGATAGGCTGTTTTTTATGGGCAATTTTTAAGTCATTTTCCTTTAGCTCTTGTTTTTTTCCCTTTCTTTCATTCGCTCAAGTAGTCAAGTGTGACGTATTTGCGCAGAACGAAGCAATTTTGAACTCGTGAATGCGCAATCTTCTGTGCGTGATTTGTGATTTGGTACGTTAAGTTGAATTTTATCTGTACTAGATTTTCTTTAGTTATGGAAAAGTGAGATGGTGATCTCTAGAATTTGTGCAAAGAAGAAGTTTGAATTTGTATTGATTAAATATAGTATTTCAAAAGAAATCAATGCATTCTTCTATTGTTAGGGAATAATTAATCCTACAAACTCTTTTAAGCACTTTACGTAAAGTCTCAACATGACGCCCGCGGTCGCTTTACGCTATTAATATGACATCGATGTATATGATAATTTCTCTAGCGTCAATTAGGTCTCGAAAAATATTATAAACGTATCTCTGAAAATTGGCCGGTGAGTTCTTTAACCCAAATGGCATTCTAAGGTATTCGGGCATGTGGTGTGACAAAAGATGTTAATGGAATAGGTGCCCCATCCATTGCTAACTGATTGAATCCACCTTTCAAGTCTAGGAGCGTAAACCACTTCTCCCTGACATATAATCGATACAGTCTTCTATTAAGGGCAATGGGAAATTATCGCGAACTGTTTTCTAATTCAAAGCTTTGTAATAGATGCGCATACGCATTTCGCCACTTTTTTCCTTTACTAAAACAATAGCGGAAGCATAGGGAGAGTTGCTCGGCCGTATAATTTGACGCTTTATTAAGTCATCAGTGATCAGAGCACCTCTTCTTTATCCCTAAACGATAATCGTCTGGGTAAGCAATAAAAAGATGTATCATCTGTTGTTCGGATATTCATTTTATTTTCATAAGGATTCTTCTCAGTTTTTGTAGGTGATAGATATTCAACACTCAATATTTCCATTACTAGGTCTCTTTCTTGTTTTCTTAAACCAGGATCTATATCTACTTCCGACTGAACAACAGTTTCATCAATTACCCTCCTCTACTGCCAAGTCAAACAAATCAGTTACGCCACGGGGATAATCACTTCTTTAAAATGTTCTTCCCTACCATGCTCATGATCACATCTGTCACATATTTCCCTTAATTTGAACCCATCAACCAATTTGTCACTGCAGTTACCATCAACAAAATTATTAACAATCGAATCATTAGTGCGATTCACTAACTTATATCGTTATGGAAGTCGTTATGTATATCGGCCAAATTTTTGGTTTGCTGTAACGAATGTGCGATTCAGTAACTTATGTATAACGAGTTCAAACAGCTGACTTTTCGTATCTATTCAAAACGTTAAAGTGTGGCATCTCTGCTCACATCAGTCGTTCGAAATGTCAAAATATGCGAAAATCACAAAGAGGAATAAAAAAAGCTATTTGTTCGCGCTAATTTGATTTGATTCTTTAGTTTAATATATTACATTTCAGTTTAATAATTAATTTTTTATAAGTGGAATTCACCATATTAGATACTGAAATCAAACTTCTTTGTTCAGTGTACAAAAGAAAAGTAATATTAAAGGAAAGTATTTTTAATTATTCAGTAACTTATGTATAACGAGTTCAAACAGCTGACTTTTCGTATCTATTCAAAATGTTAAAGTGTGGCATCTCTGCTCACATCAGTCGTTCGAAATGTCAAAATATGCGAAAATCACAAAGAGGAATAAAAAAAGCTATTTGTTCGCGCTAATTTGATTTGATTCTTTAGTTTAATATATTACATTTCAGTTTAATAATTAATTTTTTATAAGTGGAATTCACCATATTAGATACTGAAATCACACTTCTTTGTTCAGTGTACAAAAGAAAAGTAATATTAAAGGAAAGTATTTTTAATTATTACGATATTACAACCTTGTTTAAAAAAAAAAATATATAAGTATTGTTCAGGAGAAAACATTTGCTATGAGTCTATCTTGGACCCGTTTTCCAGCTGAAGATATCGAGTTAAAGGTTTCTTCTGAGTTGGTCACAGCATGTTCCACCAAAATTGGGTCGATGTCATCAATCTCAAAGCTCTGCTCACGCAAACGAATATTGTGTAATGTTGAGCAGGCATTTACAATTTTCTCGGCGAAGACCGGTTCTCCAAGTTCTTTTCAAAACACCAAAGAGTCTTTCGATGGGATTTCGAGCTTTGCAGAAAGCCTCGTTATATCGAAACTTGGGAGTACCCTCAGGCTGGTTCGGTAGTGGTGTCATAAGCCACGGCTCTACTGGGTACCCAGAATCACCTGAAAGTTGCATATTTCAAATTATGAAAAATGTTAAGAACAATCAATAGATATTACCTATTAAAAACATATGACGATTCCCATTTTCTCTGCATTGCTCGCCGAGCTGCACAACTACTCCAAATATATGCGTCATGACGTGCTCCCGGAAACTTGGCATTCACATTTAAAATTTTTAAATTTGGGTCACATATCTACAAAAATGTAAAAATTATGTAGCAATGCACTTTATTATTAAATAGTTAAAGTAGTTAACCTACCATTTGCACATTTATGGAATGTTATCCATGATGATTAACGTACGCTTCCTCATGAAATTTTGGAGCTAAAATGGAAACGTGCGTACAGTCAATCGCTCCTATCGTTCCTCCAACGAAGGGCGCAGGTGCTGACGAAAATACCTCTTTGGCAGCTTGTCGTTCTTCCTGCGTCATAGGAAACTTGATTTCGTCGAAAAGCACTTTCTCATTTATTGCATCAGTCACCCTATGGATACATCGGCTGATGGAAGATTGGCTCATCGAAATTCCCCACTGTTCTCCTACAGGCCGTTGATAACATCCAGTGGCATAAAAACTTAAGGCACACAAAACCTTCAAAGATACCCCAGCGGGTTAGGGGATCAGAATATACCCGCGGTAGGTATGCCTGTCGTAAAAGGCGACTAAAATACCAGATTCAAGGGGATGTGTAGCGCAACCTTTCAGGTGGCCAGCGCAATATATAGCTTCTCCAAACCCAATTGTCAACCTCACCTATCCTCGGCGAATCCTGTTTCACTAACCGATGAGGCTCTGGCGACCCCAAGCTCCTCATGGAACTTGGGGGTAGGGAGGGAGGGAATGGCCTGAAGGTTTAATGTGGCCACATAAATCGTTCCCGAGATGGTCGGGCTAGCACCTTAATGGTGCTATGGTACCGGAGCGTACCGGATTTGTATTCGGCAAAGGACCATCACATCGATAACACTCCCCAAAGCCTTCGGGGAGCAACCTTATCGCTACAACAACAACAACAACTTTCAAAGATATCTAGTAAGTAAAGACACTGCAAATTTTCAATGATTTTAGTAGCTTTACCTGTTTCTCTTCCGCTATTGCTGAGATCCTCTGTCCTCTTAGATTTTCGTGTAGCCGATCAGCAAGTCCCATCACAATATCCGGAGATACGCGGTACAGTTTTTTGAATTCTGCACGCGTAAGCTCAAAAGGATCATCGATGTCCCTGAGCAAGCGCCTATCTACTCCTGATGCACTCGACGCTGTTACATTTTGCGTTAAATTATTCGCTACAAACTCAAATGCCATTATTTTTTTTGTTTGAAACACGAAAACACCGAAATATTAATAAATTTTGTTAATTAATTATCTTAACCACCTATAGCGTGAAAAACAAAACCGACGATATAAGTCTCTTGTCAAATCGTTATAGAAAACAGCTGATTGTTCTATATCGAGTTACAAATAAGGATAAGTTACTGAATAGCAAACTCGTTAAAATTGTCGTTATGATATTATATCAATACTGAAAATCGTTATAGAAGTTAGTGAATCGCAGTACAGATGTATATAATTCACATTTTTCTTTATTTAATTCAGTAGCCTTAGAAAATATATTTGGTTTCGCTTTGTTTTTAAATTCATTTGAAATTTCTTTTAATTTAATTAAGTGTATATTAAATTTCTTTTAGAAATCTTGACCAAGCGCAACAGGAATAGTTAATCTTTCATCCGGAACTATTATTATATTAATGTTTCCAATTGTTTTGCGAAAATAAATTGCACACACTGCTGTGCCAAAAGAATGAATACGACTTTTACCGACACCAACAAATTGTGTAGGGTTTGCGCAAGGTGAAATCTTTAGAAACTTTTCAGCAGCTGATTTTTGTACCAGACTAATCAAACTACCGGAATCAAAGAGGGAAACAATATTTGTAAAAGCTGACCATCTGTTTCGATTCTTATTATAAAAGGCCACACTTACCTCCTGCTTAGATTCTAAGGGTGTAAGTTCATCTATGGATACCGCAGCAACTTGAGACATCTGATTCTTCTTCTTCGGGCAATCGCGGTGCATATGTCCGAGTTGGTGGCAAATAAAGCATGAACCCGTTGGACGTTGTGGCTTTGGACAGACACTTTAGGAGTGTCCAAATCGCGAACAGTTAAAACAGCGTATAGTAGAGAGATCTTCGGTGGTGTTTGTCTTTGTGTTTGATACCCCTGCACCCAATTGCTTGCGTACCGCAACGCTATGATGCCGTTGTTCGTATCGCTCCATTCGACGTATTAATTCGCTCACTGTACTGGGGCCATACAAAATACTTATGTTGTTTCTGTTGTCAGGTATTCCGTCTATAATAAAATCAACCAGCTCTTGCTCCATAATTTCTGATTGGAGGGCGATTGACTGCATTGCGATGACATAGCTAACACAAGACTCTGGCGAGTTTAGTTCGCGTGAACGCAACTGGGCTGTAAACTTCTTGTCGCGAACAATTACGAGGGAACATTGCGCAATGTAATGACTTCAGTGTTGCGTAGTCTGACAACCCTTGATTTAATACAAATTCCTTTGCTGTCCCGGTCATGCAACGGCGCAAGGCTAAACATTTATGCCTTTCGGTGTAATTATTGGCATCGCCATAGTCTTCAAATTGTAAAAACCAGCGGTTTATATCATGATGGTTGTCACCACTAAACTTAGGGACTGCTGCGTCAAGCTAGTCAAAGTGATTCCAGGACGCACAGCCGAGCCCGATTCCACTTGCCGGGCTACACCTTGGAGTTCCATTACCTCCCTGCGTAGTTTCAGTAAGTTTAGCTGCTCTTCAAGCAATTTCGTTTCAACAATCGGGGCAGCAATATCACTAGACATTACAATGGCAACTGGGACATCAGCAGCGGTGTTAATCGAATTTTAAGCAAGCGTATTATGTAGAGCGGCAGCGTACCCATCAGGTGAAACAGCAACAGATGAATTATGTTTAGCAGAAACAGGAACAGCAGGCAATGTAGTGCCAAATACAGCAGGTACGGGTACAACAACGACTCCGAGGTCTGTACAATTTTCTGTGGTGTTGAAGTCGATCGATTTCGGCACATCTGTTAACGGAGTAGAAGTTTTTCCAGTGGAGCGTGTCTGCGGCATTTTTAATGAAATTAACTGGCTTATTATGGCATTTCTTCAAAATAATTGTAATGCGAATAGTAGGCAGCACCCCACACCTGAGGTGTAATTGTCTTTTATTTTCAAATACCGATTGTCTCTATTTCTTTAGATTTTATTTAAGCAATAAAAATTACACAACTTTGCCAGTTCACTGCACAGGAAGAAGAACAAGCAAAATGGCCGTCTTCTCCGTACAAGGCAACTCGTATCGTAAACCGAAAATGACATTGTGTGCAGGGTAGTTAATATAAGTTTAGAATGACAAAAGAGTTGCCAGCATTACACTAGCGATGGTTTTAAAAGCACTCTTCCATAGCTGCTCCAAGGAGTAATGCTTTGAGAGTACTTTCTTAAGTAATCTCCTGTAGGTAATCCATCGAGGGTGGTTTAACGAGTACTCTTTTGCTAGTATTCCAAGGAGTAATGTTTTGAGATCAATTTCGCAAGTAATCTCTTGTCAGTACTCCATGGAGTAATATTTAAGGAGCAGTTTAGAACGTACTGTTTCGCAGATACTCCATAGAGTAGTTTTTCTGGAGTTTATTTCGCATATGATCGTCTGTGGGTGCTCCATGGAGTACTACAGTGAAAGTACTTTGGAAAGTACTCTCACGTATGTACTCCATGGAATACTCACAAACAAAGCGAGATTGGGATCACCTACTCCTCTCCTAGGACATCGCAATGTTAATTGGAGCATATTTTTTGTATGAATACAGATTAGTTTTTGAGCACTCCTATCTCCTTTATGAGTACTCCTTACACTATTTATGGAGTACCCTTCAAAAAACGCGAGTACTCCATAAATAATGTAAGGAATACTCCTTTGGGAGTATAGGAGTATTGCAAAACTAATCTGTATTCATACACAAAATTTGCTCCAATTAACATTGCGATGTCCTAGGAGAGGAGTAGGTGATCCCACTCTCGCTTTGTTTGTGAGTATTCCATAGAGTACATACGTGAGAGTACTTTCCAAAGTACTTTCACTGTAGTACGCCATGGTGCACCCACAGAGGATCATATGCCAAAGTATTAAAGAGGAATTATGTCGGAAAGAATTATCGGAGTGAATTTAATTTAAAATGAAGGTAAATGAAGAGGGGAAATACAACTTTTATATTTTTTACTACGAATATTCTTATGTTATTTAGCATTTGCGTAAATAAAGAAACTAATATTTCTCTATACTATAGTATGTATATATAAAACCAGTGCGCGGTTGCATTTTATCAGAGTTGCTATAGTAAAATTTTATTATCAGTTATTTGTATGCAATATTTTACTTTTGGCAACTCTGTTCGATCGTCATCGTGTCGTGATGACGGTCGTTAAAAAACGAGCAATGATCGGCTGATGGTGGCCCGAAAACGCATTGCAAAGGAATATTGTTAGAGTACTCCAACATGAAGAAAATGGAACACGTAATCCAACAATTTTTGCAGGGTACTCGCGTTTTTTGAAGGGCAATTATATAAAGATATGTGTAAAAATCGAATGGGGCAAACAGCAAATGAGACAGTACGAGGGTTCAGCTAAATGACAACATCCATCCTAACAGAGATGAGCGAGAAAAAGCAGATGAAAGCCATCCAAGATTTGACCAATGCCGTCATGACAATAAAATATGAGCCTGAGGGATAAGGTGATCTATACTGTTGAAATATGATACATAAAATAGCAACCCTAAATTTGTAACAATGCGTATGTCAGATAATCTCACTCTTTTATTGTTTTTGACACTTTGAGTCTCTTATTAAACGTTGAACAGTACACTCGTGTTTTACTTATTGATCTTTGGGAAAAACCTCAACATAACTTTTAACAGGTTATGAGCCCAGTAAGCGCATGTTCAATTGAAAGTTAAAAAGTATATTTTTCGTAAAATGAGTTCGATGTACCAGATCGAGAAGCTGGACGATAAGAATTATGATTCTTGGTCCGTTCAGATGCGCAGTGTGTTGGTGCATTCTGAGCTATGGAAAATAACTTCAGGGGAGTGCAAAAGAGACGACACAGGTGATGCTGACGAAGTGGAAAAGTGGATTGCTCGCGACGAGAAGGCTTTGGCAACGGTCACATTAAGCGTGAAGCCAACGCAACTGAATTATTTGCGGCATTGCAAAACGTCGGAAGAAGCGTGGAAAAAACTTAAAGAAGTTTATCAGCCAAGTGGTCCGGTAAGAAAAGTTTCACTTTATAAAAAGTTATTGAGCCTAAAAATGTCAGAGGGTGAAAACGTTGCGGCGTATTTGAATGTGTTCACCACAATTATGGACAAACTAGCTGAAGTGGGCATAGAGCTAAATCAAGAGCTAGTTGCCATTATATTATTATCTAGTTTGTCAAAAGAATTCGAGAATTTTGTCATTGCGATGGAAACGAGGGACAATCTTCCAGCGGTTGACGTGCTAAAATTGAAGCTTCTAGAAGAAGGCGAGCATCATGGTAGCATGCATGAACATACAGCTAACAAATTTAGCGGAGAGCAAGCGTTTGCAGCGAAGTCGACGTCTAGCGGCAACAGAGAGAAGAAAAAAGATAATTACAACAATGTTACTTGCTATCGTTGTGGAAAAAAGGGCCATATAAAAAGCAATTGTTCGGCGAAATTAAACAAATCTACGAAAGAAAACGATTCAGCTAAACAGCAACAACAAAGCTCCTTCACTGCTTTGAGTGCAATAGATTGCGAAACATTCGACAGAGGAAAGTGGTGTTTAGATAGCGGCGCGACAGCGCATATGTGTTGCGACCGAAAATTGTTCTCGAACTTTGTGAATCATACAGAGTGGATCGCATTGGCCGGTGACAACAGCATTCGTGCAGAAGGTAAAGGCGATGTCAAAATACAAACGGACATGTATGTTGTGACACTAAAAGACGTTTTGTTCGTGCCTGGTATGAGAGGCAATTTTATATCAGTCGGTCGTGCAGTCGAGATGGGCTGCGCAGTAGTTTTTGGCAGCGAATTTGCAATAATTAAGAAAAACGGCGCCGATATTTTGCGTGTAAAAAGAACAAAGCATTTGTTTATGCTGAGTAATGAGAAAAGTGGTTGTTTTGGTGCTATTCAAAGTGACGCAGTAATGTGGCATAATAGATTTGGCCACATAAATTATGCGAGTTTGAAAGAAATGTCAAACAAGTGCATTGTAAATGGTTTAGAAAATGTAGATTTTTCTGTGAAGCCATCGTGTCAAACCTGTATGCTTAGCAAAATACACACACAACCATTTCCAAGTGCAGCAGAAAATAAATCAAAGAATTTGTTAGAATTGATACATACGGATGTATGTGGGCCATTTGAAACAACTTCACTTGGTGGTGCGAAGTATTTTTTACTATTTATTGACGACATGTCAAGGCGAGTTTTGGTTTACTTCTTAAAATCAAAAGATGAAGTTTTTGATAAATTTGTATCGTTTTGCTCAATGGTAGAGCGACAAACTGGCAGAAAAGTGAAAGCAGTTCGTAGTGACAATGGACGTGAGTACGTCAACAAATCATTTAATGAATATTTTGATAAGCATGGCATAGTGCGGCAATTAACAGTTCCCTACACTCCTCAGCAAAATGGGGTGGCTGAGAGGGCAAACCGCACGTTGGTTGAAATGGCCAGGTATTTATTGGCACATTCGGGTATGTGTGCGGCGCTATGGGCAGAGGCAGTGGCAACTGCCGTGTATTTGCGGAATCGATTGCCAACTAAGGCATTAAATAATATGACACCACATGAAGCATGGTGTGGTAAGAAACCTACAATAAAACATTTGCGAGTATTTGGCTCTACGGCAGTGGCATTAGATAAAACGCAGCGTAGCAAATTTAAAGTGAAGGGTAAACAATACAAAATGGTTGGTTAGTCAATGGTTTCAAAAGCGTATAGACTATACGATCCTGATGTTAGACAGGTGGTTGAAAAACGCGACGTATTATTTGATGAATGCCATAGCGTGGAAGCGTGTAACGACGAACAAATAACATTCGATTTTTTTGATAACAATCAGGTTCAAGCTGACACTGGTACTGCTGGTGATGTAGATTCTGATAAAGAAATCTGTAGCGATGATAATGCAAGCGATATGTATGCGAGTGCTGAAGAAGAAGTTGAGCACATTGGGCGTGGTAGACCTAAGCTCGTGCGTAATGGTAAACGAGGTCGTCCACGAAAAGTATTTAATGTTTTAAATGCTATGAGCACTAAGGAGGTGCTTGTTCCTCAAACATACGAGGAGGCAATTAGTAGCGATGAAGTTGATTTATGGAAGGCCTCCATGAAAAAAGAACACGATTCGTTGTTTGGAAATAATACATGGTCTTTGGTAGACTTACCAAAGGGCCAGTCAATAGTAGGGTGCAAGTGGGTATATACCCTAAAGCGCAACGAACATGGTGACATTGAGCGATATAAGGCACGGTTGGTGGCAAAGGGGTGTTCACAGAAGTATGGAGTGAATTACTCGGACACTTTTTCTCCAGTATGTCGGTTTGAGACCATACGGTTGGTATTGGCATTAGCAGCAGAGATGAAACTACATGTACACCAGATGGATGTATGCACAGCATATTTAAACAGCGAACTAGATGATGTCGTATACATGAAACAACCACAAGGTTACCGTGATGAAAGTCAACCAACAAAAGTCTTAAGGTTGAACAAGGCCATATACGGTTTGAAGCAGTCTGGAAGAGCTTGGAATTTCAAGTTAGATGAAGCGTTGAGAAGTTTAGGTTTCAGTCAGTGCGAGAGCGAACGCTGTTTGTATAAACAAGATATAGAAGGTAACCTTTGCTTAATCCTTGTTTATGTTGATGATCTGTTTCTAGCATGCCAATCGAAGGAAATCATGACTAGGGTCAAGGCGAATATATGTGATATTTTTGAATGCATTGACAAGGGTCCCCTTCATATGTTTTTGGGTATGCAGATTGAGCGTGAAGGTGAACTAGGTGATATCACCATTGTTCAATCCCAATATATCAAAGATTTATTGACGCAGCATGGTATGGAAGTATGTAGGTCAGCATCGACACCATTAGATGCTGGTTACTAAATAGCGTGTGATGATGAACGTTGTACTAGGGTTGATCAGACATCATACCAATCTACGGTTGGGGCGCTGATGTGGCTGGCACTTTCGACAAGACCGGATATATTCCATTCGGTAGCCAAGTTGGCACAGCGAAACAAAGATCCACATAGCGAACATTTGGCGGGCATAAAGCACATTTTAAGATACCTAGCATTAACCAAAAATATGAAGTTGCGATATAGAGCATGCGGTCAAGGGTTGAAGGGTTACGCAGATGCCGATTGGGGCGCCAACAGAATTGATCGAAGATCATACACCGGCACGTGTTTTTCCTTGCAGGAGGGGCGATTTCCTGGAAGTCAGAAAAACAGGATTGTGTAGCCTTAAGCAGTACCGAGGCCGAATACATGGCCATGTCATCGGCAGCAAAAGAAGCACTACATTTAAGACGTATTATAATTGAGATTGGATGTGGTAACGGTCAAACTCCAACGATATTGTACGGGGATAATATTAGTGGTATTCATTTGGCAAAGAATCCAGTGCATCATGATAGATCGAAGCACATTGATATCAGATATCATTTTATTAGAGAGGTTGTTGAGAAAGATGAAATAAAGTTAGAATATGTATCAACTAATAACATGACTAATAACAAATGAATTTTAAAAAACGAACAAAGGCAAAAGAAGAAAATAAACTAGAAGAAAAGGCATACTTCATAGCAATCAGCAAACCGCAATTACCACGCATATAAAAGGGTGGAATAAATATAATATCTGACTGACGGCCGGAGACCAACTATAGCAAACCAGCAGGACCAGATGAGCAGTAGGACTGGCAACAAGATTGGCAACGAGTTTTACGTATGTTAAATATATTAATTTTTAGAATAAATTGAGCGGCCTTAGGGACGCTTACCCATTACCAAAAATTTTTATTTTTGCTTGGGCAATAAAAAAAAAATCAGGAATGTTAATTAAAAACAAAAAGAATATTTCAAATTTATAATGTTAAAAGTTGATTAATTTATTCAGTTAAAATCTAAAGAAAAAAAAGAATTAATTAAATAATTTAAGTTCGTAAATTGGAGTGCTTAGGGCGTTTTCATAAAGTTTCTTAAATACCCTGCTAACTTCCGGTACATATACACAGTTTCAGTTATTTCCTTTGTTATGAAGGAAATAACAACAGAGGAGGAATTCCATAGAAGTTTTGAGAAGTGTGAAAACACAATCAAAGATTTTATAAAGATTTCTAAAAAAAATTTTATAAATAAAGCAGATAAGCAAGGTCCGAAACCGATCACTATAGAAGAGTATCGGCAGAGGAACAAATTGAATAAAACAGAAGAAATACCAGAAATACCTGCCCCGAAACTCCAAAGAAGGAAGCGAGGAGGAAAAAAATAAAAAAACGGAAATAGCTGAAACTTACAAAATTTTGAACGTTGCAACAAATACAGCAGATAGGATTAAATTAAAAGAAAATATCCAAGAACTAAGGAAAATAAACTAAACTAAAAAAAAAGTTTCCTCTTTATTCAATTTATTCAATTTGATAGAAAGTGGTTAGGAAAATTCATTAAAATGCCTTGGTGGACTAAAATAGCTCAAGGCATAATGATAGCAATATCTGGCTATGAATTTGGTAAGGAAAACATTTAAATAAAATGAGGAAATGGCAAGAAATTCACGAAAAATTATCAAAAGAAAAAATTAAAGCGGAAAAAGCATATAAATGAATAAATAAAAATACAAGGATAAAGCCAGAAACTATAATTAAACACTCAAACACAATCGTAGAAGCCCGAAATATGATAGGACAGGTAATCAATAAGGTAAATAATATGCTCACTAAAGAACATCAAAACGACGCTTACCAATTATTTTCACATGTACGTGATAAGTAAGTATCTTCATTAGCAAGATACGACATGGAAATACCCATACCAACTACGATAGAGGAAAATCTTCAAGTTGATTTTAGCTCAGTTCTAACCGAATCCTCACGAAACCGCACCCCTTCAACAACATTAAGCCAAAATTCATCAGTCGAAAAACATAAACCACTACTTATCCCACTCGTAAACGTTACAATGGCACAAACAGTAGTAGAATTTATCAAAATTGCCTCATCAGTGCTGCCAGAGTTTGATGGTAAGCCTGAAAATTTGCACAGTTTCTTAAATGCCCTTCCCTACAAGAATACTGACTATCATATGACTATCATCTGATTGCCAGCAATGTCAACCTAACGATCAGCGCCTCACTGTGTACGTGTGATTTTTTGTCTCCTTCTTATACACCAATATGGCCTACTGATTAAGTATATAGCCATACTGCTCACTCTCATTCATTTTCCTGGATCAGTGCTGACACTCTAACTATCAAAAAGTGTCATAAATGATAGTTTACTGTAGATATCAGGTTTGACTGTTATACTATCATAAATGACCATTGTTATATTCTGCCAAAAATGAAACAATGCTTCTTGCTTTTTATTTACATTATATCATTACGTTTTTAACTTCGTACGTGATAAAAGCATGCGTGTTTCTTATTTGTTTAAAATAAATAGTTTTATAAGAATTCGAGTTCAGAATGTTCAATTTAAATTCAGAAAATACAACAACAGAAGAGCGCTTTCCCCATGCGGAAACACATTTAAAAATGAATCACCACTAGCCACTATTATTTTTCGCGTATCAATTTGTTGAGTGCGCCCCATACATTCCGACTGCTTTTGGTATTTTTTAATATTATTAACGATTTTTTTTTTTAGGATGGAGCTTTGAAATGCTCTCTTTCATTTTTTAAACTTATTTTTTATATGGTTTTCGTCGGTTGAAAATGGCGGAATTTAAAAAATAACAAAACAACTGTGATAATCATTTGATTGTCATATGACAGTCAGTAGTGACAACATGATTAAATCGGATAAACTGTTCTCGCATACATAAAATTCCGTTGAGAATTATGTATCTGTCTCATATGCTTAATGGTATCTGCTGTATGTTCTTTTGTTCTGTACCAGGTGTCCGAAGCTTTCCCCGTTTGAGTCCTTTTTCATGATTATAGGCTGTCGTTGGGAACATGCGGACATGCGTCAGCGAACGAAGGAACATACATAAATTTGAGTATCAATGTTTACGTCATCGCAGGATCAGCATTGTCAATTACAAGTGTGAGTGTATTAGTAAAACTAATTGGGCCATAACTTTCTTCAGGCCATATGTTTATGGCAGAAAATTCCTAATTAAAACCGACCATCGCACTTTAACTTACCTTTTCTCGATGAAGAGTCCTTCATCTAAGTTAACACGAGTAAGACTCGATTTAGAAGAATATGATTTCGAAGTGGAGTATATTGCCGGAAAAGAAAACCACGTAGCGGACGTATTGTCTCGCATAAATATAACAAATTTAAAAGAAATGTCAGTGGAAGCATGCAAAATAATGAAAGTCACAACTAGATCAGCAGCTAAAAATATAAAGAACAATGCTAAAATTAAAGAAAGCCACACTGAGAACCCCAAAATATATGAAGCGCGACATAAATTTGAAGTAATAAGACATGCCAGGCTCATTTTAAATCCTCCGAAATTATATTTCAAAAAGGGAAAGAAAATTTGTAGCACTATAAATACAAGCAACCTAATTGTAGATGATAAAATTGACTTAGGACAATTCTTTATCAGGCTTGAAAAAGAAGCCGCCAATTTAGGACTTGAAAAAATATAGTTCTCCTTAGGGGACAAATTGTTCAAAAGTAATTATACTCGAGTAGGCAAATTTATTGAAATAGGAAACAGGGTTCCCAAAAAACTAACAATTGCACTAACCCCATATTTTATGTACGTGACTAATCCCGGGAAAATTAAAGAAATTATGCAGAAATATTATGACGATCCTATTAGTGGTGGCCACCCAGGAATAAATCGCATGATAAAGAAAATCAAACAAAAATAACTGCATCCACTGCAAGAAGAATAAGGTTAATAAGCATATAAAGGAATCAATGACAATGACGGAGACACCTCCGAAGGCTTTTGATATTGTACAGATCGATACGGTCGGACCATTACCGAAATCGATAAATGGAAACGATTACGCAGTTACTATTATATGCGATCTCACCAAATATTTGGTAGCAATCCCAGTTCCCAGAAAACATATGATAACATTTGCTAAAGCCATATTTAAGCATTTCATTTAAATTTATGGTCCCATGAAAACAATCCTAACAGATATGGGACCAGAATACAGAAATAACTTATTCGAAGAGCTGTGCAAATTGCTAAAAGTTGAGCACAAAAAATCAACACCATAGTCATAGAACATTTAATGAATATGTACGTTCATACATATCTAGTGACAAAGATGATTGGGATGAATATCTCAAGTATTTCGCGTACTGTTACAACACGACCCCATCGACCGTACACGGGTACTGTCCTTACGAGCTTATATTTGCAAAAAACCCCCCGACCTACGATTTCCTAGACGAAAATAAAATAAGTCCATTGTACAATCACAAAGCTTATGACAAGGAAGTTAAATATAGACTTCAAATAGCACAAAAAAGAGCTAGAAAATTAGTGAAAGAAGCCAAAGAAAAACAAAAAATTAATTATGATAAAAGTAGCGCCAGTAAGGAAATAATATTAGGCGACCTAGTGTTAGTTAGAGAAGAAGCATCTCATAAGCTAGACAATAGATACAAAGAATGTATATTGGAACGATTTTCAGTCATCCCTTGTCAAATTTGGTTTTGATCTCCAATGGAAACCGAAAAAGACGGAGGAATCAACTATCTAGACCTCACGATAAATATTGATAAAGAAGCCAAAAGATTTAACTATGACATATATAGAAAGCCAACGGCCACCGACACAATAATACACAATACTTCAAATCACCCCCAACAGCATAAAAATGCAGCACTAAAGCACTTGGTAAATAGCCTTGAAAGAACACCCCTTACACAAGAGGCATATAAGAGAGAACTTGAGGCCATATATAATATCGCTGCAAACAACGGATATAAAAAAGCACTAGTAGATAAGCTCAGAGGGACAAATGGAGAAACAAAAAGAAATAATGAAAAGGAAAATAATAGCTGGACGACTATGACATATACTGGAAAAGCAACATATAAATTGGCAAACTTCTTTAAAAAATACAACATTAACACAGCATTCAAAACATCGAACAATCTAGGGCGAAAACTAAGAACTAACACTAACTCAGAGGATCCGTTTAGCAGACACGGCGTATACAAGCTTACCTGCGGATTTCAGCATAGTAACATAGGACAAACAGGACGGCAAACAAGAACGAGGTTCCGAGAACATATTAGAGATTACAACAAAAAAAAACGGAATCAAAACATTATACCCGAGTCTAACTTCGCGAATCACATGGTCGAGAATGAATGTTCCCAGCAATCATCAATAAAACAGTTATGGTTCTTCACATACAAGAAAAAGGCCGACGTCTCAACGTAATCGAAAACATGGAAATCTACAAACAGAAACCATTCTATGGTAGAATAATAAACGAGCAGAGAAACACAATTTCTGACACAATATTTGAGCCCTTAAAACTGGTTTACCAGAAAAAAAAGTACTCACACAGGTACAATAGGCAAACACATAACAACAAATAAACACGAAACAATTAACACACCAAAACAACAAACACACAAAGAAGGCCAAATGACTAAAGTCACGGATTTTTACCTATCCCATTCAGCCACACAAATCGATTAGTAAACCACCCTCGGTTCTGAATGAACACACAGCACCTACATATAACTAAATATACACAAGCATCAATTTTGACAATACCTGCTCATGTACCTACGAACTATAAATACGGGAAAAACGACAACAACAGATCAGAACGAAAATCGACACTGATGATGGCACAACGCCGAAACCGGTTTGTCTCAAAACCAAATTTGACAAGGGATAACGGAAAATCGTTCCAATATACATCATTTATCCACCCTGTCGGAAAATCAACAAAACAAGATGAGTCAGTTATTGCTTGTCAGGCTTTTAACTTGAACGCGAACGGACTACTAACAATTTACAAGCGACGCCTACTGAAAATATATAAAGCAAAGGCGGGCATTTGGTTGAATAAACAATGCCTGGAATTCAATGTTACTCCAATATTCGCTAAAATAACAATAAAGGCAAATACCAAATCTAGCATGAAAACAGTTTGAAAAGTTGAGTTGAAAGCGTATACTCGAAAAAGGATGAGATAAATGCCGAGTTATTATCTATCCATTTAAGATGGGCAGAACAACTACCTACGACTGTATTAATGGAATGTTTTGACCGCATTAAGACAGAGGCCGATCAGGAACTACAACAAAAATACTGGTCGCTGAACCGAAAATTGGACAAGCTGGCAGGACGACGAGAGGGTAACCAAAACCAAAAAACTCACCAGTTTCATGACGAGTTCGTTAACCTCACAACAGTGGCCATTACCAAGGAAGAGGCACAACTTCTCGAAAAGGGCCGGAAGCACAATATCATGGACCGAAATACAGTCAGAAATACGGAGCAAGCGATTGTAGATGCGGAGATCGCAATATCATTGATACCACAGGAAGAACAGGAGCACGCAAGACACATGTGCAGGGAAATCATAAAAAAGGGGGTGAAAGTACAGGAAAGACAAAAATCGAATACAGAGCAGAAAGCAATAAAGAATCTACGGCATAAACTAAGGACAAACAATATTGTTACAACGAATGCGGACAAAGCAAACACCACCGTGCTAATCGAAAAAGAGCAATATATATCCAAAACCGAAGATCTCATAGAGGAAATGAAATGTCGTAGAATGAGAGAGGATCCCACAGATGAATACCAAAAACAAATCAAAGTTGCTATAAAAAATGCAACAAATATAGCAGATTCTAACATGGCACATAGATTGGTACAAATGAACCCTTCAGCTCCTCCACTGATTGCGCTATCAAAAATCCACAAGCAGGACACGCCAATGAGGCCCATCATTAATTTTAAATCGGCACCATGTTACAAATTGTCCAAATATTTAAAAACGATATCGAAAAATACTCTGGAGCTAAGGAACGAATATGCAATAGCTAACACAACAGAACTAATAGAGAGACTCGAGACCGTAGAGCTAACAAGGAAGAGCAAATTGGTATTTTTGACATAAAAGATTTATACCCATCTATACCACTATCGGAGACTTTGGACGTAGTTAGCTAAACAATAGTTCATAATACAAAAAACAAAGTGAAAAGTATGCAAATCACAAATACGGTAAGAACCACTTTACGTCAAAACTATTTTCAATTCAACAATAAAATATATAGACAAACAAACGGTCTTGGAATGGGAAGCCCCATATCAGCAATTCTTTTGGAAGTGTTCATTCAAAATCTGGAAGAAAAGTACATACAGGAGCTGAAGTCCAAACTAGGTGTGGCATTTTATGCTAAATACGCGGATGATATAATATGCGTTTTAACTACTAATAACGAAGAACTTGCACTGGAATACCTCAACAAGCAGCATGGAAATATAAAATTTACAATGGAAACCGAAAAAGACGGAGGAATCAACTATCTAGACGTCACGATAAATATTGATAAAGAAGGCAAAAGATGACATATATAGAAAGCCAACGGCCACCGTCACAATAATACCCAATACTTCATATCACCCCCAACAGCATAAAAATGTAGCATTAAGGCACTTGGTACATAGACTTGAAAGAACACCTCTTACACAAGAGGCATATAAGAGAGAACTTGAGGTCATATATAATATCGCTGCTAACAACGGATATAAAAAGCACTAGTAGATAAGCTCAGAAGGACAAATGGAGAAAAACAAAAAAAATTATGAAAAGGAAAATAATAGCTGGACGACTATGACATATACTGGAAAAGTAACATATAAATTGGCAAACTTCTTTAAAAAATACAACATTAACACATCATTCAAAACATCAAACAATCTAGGGCGAAAACTAAGAACTAACACTAACTCAGGGGATCCGTTTAGCAGACACGGCGTATACAAGCTTACCTGCGGATGCCAGCATAGTTACATAAGACAAACAGGACGGCAAATAAGAACGAGGTTCAGAGAACATATTAGAGATTACAACATTGAGAATGAATGTTCCCAAGCAAACATCAATAAAAAAGTTAGGGTTCTTCACATACAAGCAAAAGGCCGACGTCTCAACGTACTCGAAAACATGGAAATCTACAAACAGAAAACATTCTACGGTATAATAATAAACGAACAGATAAACACAATTTCTGATACAATGTACGAGTCTTTAAAACTTGTTTACCAGAAACAAAGTAATCACACAGGTACAATAGACAAACACACAACAACAAATAAACACAAAACAATTAACAAACTAAAACAACAAACCCACAAAGAAGGTCAAACGACTAAAATCACGGATTTTTAACTAAAAATAGGCTCAAACTTGTATAGAACATTTACTAGTACATAACACATATGATTTGAAAAAAAAGAACCAAAACAATTCACTCAACACTATAGATATGTAAGAAAGAAAATGTAAATAATAAATACTAACCCATGTCGGCATCAAGTGACTGTTACTTCATAATAAATTTGTAAACATAAACAGATATTAAGTGGGTCGACACACTTAAAATTCTGATGTGTAAAAACAAATGTCAATAACACTTGATGCAAAACTTTATTCACAATCACAAGCACATAATCACACAAATTTACATATATATATTATACTTCAAATCATATAAAAAAATGTACAAACAAAATAAAAATAGAAAAAAAAATGTGTCAGCACAAAAAATCACACATGGCAAGCAAATTTAAACGGATATAAAAATAAGTAAACAAACTCTTCACGCTCAATATCAAATTACCACAAGACAATAAATTACAACAGCAAACTAAAAAACAATTAAAAGTTTATAAACCCTAAATGGGTCATTAAGTCACTTTAAGAATCACACACAATTGTTCTCAAGTGTATGCAATTCTTCTTAAAGGTGGATGGTGTGGCATTACCACAATACAAGATATTTGTATTTATGGACATGCCAGAATAGGGCTAGCTTGGAATGCATAAGCAAATGAATTTCACTTTCGACCACACACAAATTACTCATAGCGTCACAGTCATAGCTGTATAGATAAGTTACATTGAACTCAGCGGGGAGTCATATCCATTTACAGTTGCTTAAACCATAAGCGTCACACTCACTAGCTCACGTGTTGACCAGCATGACTGACCGACAGCGTCGGTTTGTCAGTTCAACTGACCAAATATTATTACATATTTAGGTAATAAGAATATTCTACTGACTAGGTATATAGAAATAGAATGTAGTTAATTTGAGTGTGTAAGTATTGTATGAAAATATTGTAATAGTATTGTAAGCAAGATTCCTATAAAAGAGAAAGCATTTGTCAATAAAGATGAATTGAATTTCTGCGCTGAACATTAGCGCTTTAAGTTATTCACGTTGTTTTCATTTCTTCATAAATCCTTTTAATATTCTACAATTCGCACAACATGGCCTAGCCAGCGCTGCCGCTGCATTTTAATTCGCTGGACTATGTTGATTTCTGCGTATAGCTCGTACAGCTCATCGTTAAATCTTCTTCGGTACTCGCCATCGCCAACGTGTAGAGGTCCAGAAATCTTTCGAAGAACTTTTCTTCCGAACACTCCCAGAGCCTCTTCATCTGCTGTTGTCATGGTCCATTCTTCTGCCCCATATAGCAGGACGGGTACGATAAGTGACTTGTAGAGCATGATTTTCGTTTGCCGAGAGGGGAGTTTACTTTTCAATTACTTAGCTAGTCCAAAGTAGCATTTATTGGCAAGAGTAATTCTTCGCTGGATTTCAGAGCTGATGTTGTTGCTAGTGTTGATGGTGGTTCCCAAATAAACGAAGTCTTTTACTATTTCGAAATTATGGCTGCCAACCGTAGCGTGGTTGCCAAGGCGCATAGGTGCTGACTCTTTGCTCGATGACAGCAGGTACTTCGTTTTGTCCTCATTCACCATCAAACCAATCTTTACCGCTTCTTTTTCCATTTTGGAGTAAGCAGAAGTAACGGCGCGGGTATTTAGGCCGATGATATCAATGTGATCAGCATACGCCAGTAATTGCACGCTTTTATAAAATATTATTCCAGAGCGGTTAAGTTCTGCAGCTAATATAATTTTTTCCAGCATCAAATTAAAGAAAACGCGCGATATAGGGTCACCCTGTCTGAAACCTCGTTTATTTTGGGACGGCTCGGAGAGGCCCTTCCCAATTCTGACTGAGCTGATGGTGTTGCTCAACGTCATTTTGCACAGCCGTATAAGTTTTGGGGGGAAACCAAATTCAGACATAGTGGCATATAGGCAGCTCCTTTTCGTGTTGTCGAAGGCGGCTTTAAAATCGACGAAGAGGTGATGTGTGTCGATTCTTTTTTCGCGGGTTTTTTCCAAGATTTGGCGCATTGTGAAAATCTGGTCGATGGTAGATTTACCAGGTCTGAAGCCGTACTGATAAGGTCCAATCAGTTGATTCACGGTGGGCTTCAATCTTTCGCACAATACACTTGACAGGACCTTATATACGATATTAAGAAGGCTGATTCTGCGATAGTTGGTGCAGTTTGCAGTATCCCCCTTCTTGTGGGGCATGCACTCGTCCGCCCGTATTTTGCGAAGAAGCTAATGCATGCGCCTTACCAACTCCTCGCCGCCGTATTTGAATAGTTCCGTATAAGTTTTGGGGGGAAACCAAATGCAGGCAATCTATCGGCGCCCACGGCCTTGTTGTTTTTCAATTTGGTTATTGCTATTCTGACTTCGTCGTAATCAGGTGGGGGGACATTTATTCCATCATCATCGATTGTGGGATCGGGTTCGTCATCTCCGGGAGGTAAGTCGTTGTCTCCATTTAGGAGAGCAGAGAAGTGTTCCCTCCATAATCGAAGTACTCTCTGGACATCAGTTACAAGGTCGCCTTTTTCGTTCTTACAGGAGTTTGGCCCGGTCTTAAAACCTTCCGTCTGTCGCCGAATTTTTTGGTAACATTTTCGGGCGTTATTCCTGGTGACTAGCATCTCAAGCTCCTCGCACTCACACCTTTCAGCCTCTGCTTTTTTCTTCCTGAAAAGGCATCTCGCTTACCTTTTTAACTCGCGGTAGCGTTCACACACTTCTCTTGTTGCGCTCGCTTTTAACGTAGCCCTGTAGGCAGCACCTTTTATTTTGGTTGCAACGCGGCGTTCTTCATCGTTTCAGTTATTTTGCCATGGGCGCCGGTAACCAATTTTTTCCTCGGCGGCAGCACGAAGTGCTTTGGAGATATGCTCCCACTGCTCCTGCATTCCTTCAGGCTGAGTTGTGCTCTCAGAGAGCAAGTGTGAGAGTCGAGTTGTGAAATCATTGGCAGTCTGTAGCGATTGCAGCTTTTCGACGTCTAGCTTTCCTTGTGTTTTTTTGTTCCTTTGTTTTAGCCGCGCTGAGGCGGGTGCGTATTTTGGCTGCGACGAGAGAATGGTCCGAGTCGATGTTAGGTCGTCGGATCGTGCGCACATCTAAAACACTAGAGGCATGCCGTCCGTCTATAACAACGTGATCGATTTGGTTGCGAGTATTTCGATCAGGGGAAAGCCATGTAGCTTGATGTATCTTTTTATGCATGAACCTCGTGCTGGATATGACCATGTTTCGAGCACAAGCAAAGTCAATCAGCCTCAGTGCATTAGGAGAAGTTTCATTGTGTAGGGGGAACTATCCGAATGTAGGGCCAAAAACACCGTCTTTGCCCAGCCTGGTGTTAAAGTCGCCAAGCACGACTTTTATATCATGGCGAGGCCAGCGCTCACATGTGCGTTCTAATTGTTCATTAAAAGCTCTTAAAAAATGTTGCTTTTATTCGGATAGCGGCGAGACGTTCGTCCACAGGCGTGAACGCCAATACTTGGCGACAAAGTCTCTCTCCCACCACGAATCCGACGCCGAAACTGCGCTTATTTATATGGCCACTCCAATAGATGTCACAATTTTTAACCTTCTTTCTTCCTTGCTTCGTCCAACGCATTTCTTGGATGGCGGCGATGTCAGATTTTGCTTTGACGAAGACATCAACCAGCCGGGCATCTGCACCAATCACGTTCAGGGAGCGGACGTTCCAGGTGCATGCCCTAAAGTCATTGTCCTTCAAACGTTTGCCATGGTCGTCACCAATAGAGAGTGTTCTTTTTATCCGAGGCTTGTTGCTGATTTTCATTGGAGGATGGTTGGATGTGGCGGGTCCCAAGCCCAGCGCACAACCCCTCAGCGGGGGTGAAGATATTACTTGAACGCTTATATAGCGAGCCGTTTGCTCAAAGACAGACGCCCGCTTGCAGCCGCGCCTAGTGGTGAACAGACGCTGCCGATTGAAGATCCCCCCGGCTATCCCTTAAACCGACTATGTCAGTGTGGCCTAGCCGGTTGTCGGCTTGTCACATTAGCTCACCACTAAACGGATGTTTAGTAGCAACCCAGAGGATACTTGGCCGCAAGCGACCGGAAGTAGGGAGCTGCTTGAACCGTATGCAAAAGAATCGCTCTGGCCGTTCCCAGGTGAATGGCGGTCAGAAGCTTTCCCCACTTTCGCGGACTTCTACACACGTCTCCACCTTTCTTAACATAACATAACATAACATAATGAAATTTAAGTTAGTAGTAATTATAGAAATGAGCAACAGCTTAACTCACATTCATGTTATCGCAATGATTTGTCCCTTAGGTCTATCCATGAATGGGCGCAGTAGATTTAACTACAGGTCGTAGAGTGGACGGGTCATTCGCGTCAAGTCAAAAAGTTTGCTATCGTGGGATATGGATTTTAAAAATACCTTTCGGAAATATCCATTTGCGAGCCGATCCCTGTTTACTGGATGAACTGCCCATCGACGATTGCGGCGTGATTTTTTGGACTGTCTTCGAAGGCGGCATATGTTTAAAAACATTAGTCCGTAATCATAGTCGCTGACTATAATACTGTTTAGTTAAAATCTTGCCTAAATTAAAAATGTGATTTAAAATTTTGATCTGTCATAGACATATTAAACACAGTTTTCAGCTAAAATAAGCATGGACAGGGTGTCCGCATGAAAATGGCATTGGTTGGCGCTATGAAGAATTTTTTTAGAAATTTTTAAAGTTCACCCTGATCCTCACAACCGTGGTTACTTGACTCCACATATAAAAAATTGTAATTTTTTACTTTACAAGAACTTTAGAAAGACCACAAAAATTGTCAAAGGAGTACCTAAAAACGCGTTTTGATCATAATCCGGTGGCGGATAGTTATCATTCAATTCTATTTAAATTTTAATTCTAATTTAAAATTTTGTGAAATTCGCTGTTTCTTATCAGCCGTCAATTTAAAACTGAGTGCACAATTTATTAATTGAACATGAACCTACTTATTTAAAGAAAATTTACTTAAAAATATTTAAATCTCACAACATAAACGAATAGGTACTTAAAGCGGATTTGGGCTCCTTAAAGCAAAGGAAGCAACAAGGCGATTCACTCATACAGTCGTATTCATGTTGAATACTTTATGTAGTTTGTAAGAATGTTGTAAAAAAAAGTTGTTTGCATTAAGAAGCTGTGGTGGCCAAAATGATGCTAACCTTATATGTTAGTTGGCTCTAACCGTTAAAGCCTTTTAATTTAATAGATCCGAAACCGAATAGGAATATATCTCATCTCTATACTATATAAGTATGCAGGACATTCAAAGATAATCAGGTTAAATCAAATTTAGGTTTTTTTTTAGCAAAGTCAGCATAAATAAAGGGAGCTTAGTATAGTTTTCCATAGGAAAGAAATTACCTAAAATGTTGAGCCATTGTACATGGACCTGCAAAATGTAAGTCCCTTTTACATTAGAAAATAATTGAACTCAAGTTGATCATGACATAGACTAAGAGGGCGAAGTAGTACAACAGCGCCAGTACCAAGCAGTTCTTAAAATTTTTTGATGCTAGTTCTTGCTGTATTCCGTGTTTTATTTCACGCTTTCTTTTAAGAGGAATTGGGCAATGTAAAGGGGAATATAATACAAAAAATGAAATGCCAGCAGAATTGAATTCAAGAATTTTGTAACGTAGTTCAATAACTAGAAGTCGGAAATAAGGAATTGTTCTTTTATTAATAGATATTCACAAAAAACCGAATAATTACCCTCAAACGGCTGCGAAACTGGTGAAAATTGTATCAGCGCAAAACGCCTTTTTAGTTAATTCTTTTATTTGTATAACAATAGCCGTGTTTTTTTTACAAGCGTATACGTTTCGTTTGCGCGTGAAAAAAAACGGCTATCCTCGCTTACATAATGCTTAGGAGACCCATCTAGCGGCAACTAGCTGCAGCACAGGGTGTACCGAAAAGCGGAGACACAACCCTCTATTGTATTTCTGTGTATAACATATAGCTGAATCAGTTGTGATAGATAGTGGACGCGCATAGAATACATCGAATTAGTGCAGAGGGTGAAACATGGACACATATTTCAGTTACATCTGAGTATAATGCGTATTGAAATTTTGTAGTACTAATTTTATGCGTAGCAATTTCAGAGGTGTATTTAAAGTTTGTCGCTTAGCAGTCCACATAAAGTTTAAGCGTAAACGTATACAGACTTGAACAAAAAAAACACAGCTAATATCACCAAAATTACATCAACCACATAAAAGTCTTAAACTTTTTTTTTTGCAAAAATATCTTGACAAAGTAAAAGTATTACTTTGCCGCCTTCGGATTATTGCTTCCAAAACGCGTCATTTGACACCTCTCCGGAAATGTTTGACATGTATTAAAAATCAACGCCTGTGGCAAATAATTCCTCCCTCCATTGAATATTTATTTCTAAATTTAATGCTAAAATCAATATAGGATGCTACTTTTTCTTAAAAAGATACTAAAATATCAAAACTCACAAATATCTATGAATTTTAATTAAAGATTTCGCATATGTAGAGCCAAGTAGCCATCGCACATTTTAAAATTGTGAAATATTCGTCACAAACATATTTATACACATTCTAGGTATAATAAAATATTTCCTGACGTATATTTGCTTGTCGGGGAAGCCTTTTTGTACTTCCATTCAAGTTCACCACGTTTAAATAGCAAAATGTTTAACTTAATGTTAAAATACTGTTTAAGTGGACTATAACAGACTTGAAATGATACTTAATTTAGAGCCATGTTTAAACCAATAAAACTCTATTTTATTTCGACTATGACTACGGGTCATTAAATCGAAAAAAGCATCTTCTAAACTGTGATATTAAACTCTTTGCTGACGATACATTGTTGATGCTTAGTGGATATAATATCACTGAAATATATATAAAATTACAAGAAGACTTAAACAGAGTATATGATTGGTTATGCTCGAATAGATTAAAACTGAATATAAGCAAAACAAAATGTATGGTTATATCAGGAAGGAATTTTCAAACAATGAAGTACCACTTCCAAATATAAACAGCGAAGCAATTGACAAAGTCAGTACTTTCAAATATTTAGGAATCAAAATCGATGATAAGCTCAACCTTAGTGAGCACATGGATGACACGGTTGGGAAATTAGCCAAAAAGATATATTTCATGCAAAGAACCTGCAAGTCTTTAAAAAGTCGGTACAAGGTAATTGTTTACAGATCGATAATCGAACTTCACTTCAAATATTGTCCAACATTAGGGGGACTCATGAGCGCATATAAACTTATAAGGTGTAAAATTATATCCATTTACACACGCTGTTATATGAACGCACCTAGAAATACTCTTGATAAACTTGATTGTCTATCAGCTGTATTATTGCCAAATAAAAATGTTTTGATTGTTATACAAATTAAAAAATGCCAATATTAGGGGGACTCATGTAACCGTATAAATGCCTTATAAAGTGTGTAAACGTATAAATTTATCTAGTTTACGCACGAGCTGTCAAATTTTGTATGAAAAATCATTTACACAATAGGGGGGCTCATGATAGCATATAAACTTATAAGGTGTAAAATTATATCCATTTACACACGCGGTTATATGAACGCACCTAGTAATACTCTTGATAAACTTGATTGTTTTTCAGCTGTATTATTTCCAAAAAAATGTTTTTGATTGTTATACAAATTAAAAAATACCAAGATTAAGTGAAAAATTAAAACTAAAACGCCTTTACTTGCTGATGTTGGAGATTTTTGATGAAAATGCCGTCTGTAATGTCTGCAAGGTTGCATTCCTTTGAGTTTACCGCGTTTACACAATGAAATGTGCGCGTAAATTTATACACATTGTGTAAATGATTTTTCATACAAAATTTGACAGCTCGTGCGTAAACTAGATAAATTTATACGTTTACACACTTTATAAGGCATTTATACGGATACATGAGTCCCCCTAATGTGTATAAATTTACGCGCACATTTCATTGTGTAAACGCGGTAAACTCAAAGGAATGCAACCTTGCAGACATTACAGACGGCATTTTCATCAAAAATCTCTAACATCAGCAAGTAAAGGCCTTTTAGTTTTGATTTTTCACTTAATCTTGGTATTTTTTAATTTGTATAACAATCAAAAACATTTTTTTGGAAATAATACAGCTGAAAAACAATCAAGTTTATCAAGAGTATTACTAGGTGCGTTCATATAACCGCGTGTGTAAATGGATATAATTTTACACCTTATAAGTTTATATGCTATCATGAGTCCCCCTATTGTTTTATCATACGATGAAGTTTATTAGAAACATTAGAGAAAGCAACTTGCTGATTATTTGAAAAGTAACATAAAATATGTAAGAAATATTCATTCCGTAAATACAAGAGGAAGGAATGATTTTAATTTACCAGCTTATAGAACAGAAGCAGAAAAATTTAATTTGTACTATAAAGGAATACGTTAATAGCGTCAGATACAACTGGTACAAACCTTGCGTTGGTGTCATTCGTCTGCTACCTATCTCTCACTCCATTTGGGCAGTCAATAGATTCATATAAATAACTTAATATAGATTATTTATTAATTACTATATACAGATATAAGCTAGGCTTAGCATAAGCTGTAAGAAGAAATAAATAAATAAATGAAACCGTATGTCCTTTGCGTAAGCAATTTATATACAATGGGGCTGATTTCGCGAATTGGAACCTCTGCTGCGCAGAGAGAGCTTAAAATTTGGGGAAGCTGTTAAGAAATGGTCTTTGGAGTTGCAATAGAAGCAAGTTATTGCCTTCGATTTTGTAGCTACAAAGAACGATTTTTGCTTTTCAGCACCTTTGTTGTTCTGCCTTTGGGTTTCGAAAGATGAAAATTTCGATTTTGACGACGTCGATGCTTCTTCAGACGAGAAGTGCTGGTATCTCTTATTGAGAGCCGCTTCACACTCACTCCACAGCGGAAGCTTGTCATAGTCGAGCTGCTCCTCCCATTTTGACCGCGTGGTGGGATCAACCTTCGACATCACTAAATGTATCAACATTGTATTTGATATATTTTTGTCGTCACCCAAATACAACAGGGAGTCATAGACGGCAGATACTGTATCGAGCATAGACCCCAACGAAAGCGAAGATGGTTTTTGAATTAATGGAAGCTCAAACAGTTTTGCAACTGTGTTAGAAAGTATTAGACATTTGTTGTCATATACCCATAATTTTCTTCCGTCATTTGGAAGGCCTTCGCGGTTTCTAAAGCTTCATCAGACAAACATGAAACCAAGTGGGTGAATTTTTCTATATCCGAAAGCGAAGTGTCATTATGAACAAGACTCTCTCGAGCTGTGAAGCGCTACAAAGGATGTTTCAGTAACATTCAACTTTTTATGTTCTGACACCATTGATTTTAAAAGGGCCTTGTTTTCTACAATCAGATCATCAAGGTTACCACGAGTTGTATCGTCTTCATCGATATCCTCCATTTCGGATTGACACTTCATAAGCTTTTCACTGTAGCTATCCAGCATCTCAAGTCGACACTCGACTTCCGATATCTGTGATGAAATCGACTTATCGAGAATTCCGGTTTTAATTCTCAAGATGCTTCGTTTTAAAATTGACCTTTGTCTTTTCAGAGCCTTGGTGTCTTCCACTTGGCCTTGCAAACTCTCACTTTTTCCGATTATCTTGGTGCGCTACATGTGCAGTAACTTTGTATTCAAAATGTATAGTCTGCGATTTAAAACAACGAAAACGAAAACAAAAACTGAAACTTCACCAGAACTATCGATAAGAAGCGCGAACCAAGTAAGAATTGACCGTACGAGAAAGTCACAAAATCGTATCAAAAAGGAAACTAGACAAATGTCGATAAATCTGAACGACCTAACCGGAGCGAACATATGACAGTTTTGGTAATCGTGAGCCTTGTCGGAAATTGCACGAGGCAGATTTTCACTAGCAATTCCGAAATCTTGAATCACGAAATTTACGTAAAATATACGATAATATATCAAAGTGAATACAAGTGTGTACTGGTTCGTTTCCTGCTTTGACTTCCCTTTGGCAGAGTAGGCAGCTACATTCCCACGATGTCCAACGCTGGAGGAAACTTAAGTGGCCAAACGCTGGCGCTGCAATATCACCAAAAATCAGGATCAACGCAATTATTGGCGTTCACAGTAGCAAACGTAGCGGATTCACGGTCGGTTTTAAGCGGCACAGTTATACAGTTAAAGCAAGTAGAAAATAAATTGTTACGAATATTAGCAAAAATAAGGGGTGCTACTATCTCTAAGCTGATGCTAAGCAGTGACGCGAATTCACATCAATAATTCAATCATTATGTATCCACATAAACGAAACAATAATTGCGTCTACACATATGTACCATGTACGTTTACGAGCAGCGGAGAATCAATACACAAACACATGCATATATCTGAGATACTCCTGAAAGTATGCAATGAGAGAAGCTATAAAATCGTGCAATTGTAGTTACAGCTGAGAAGTTTGAGAGCTGATGGCAACTAGTAGATTCTGGAAGCACCTAGAAGATGCGAACGTTGAAATCACCTAGTATAAAAGGCAGCAAATTTAGAGGCGCTGAAAGTCAGTTTCATTTAAGCTATCAGTTTGGTTATTAAGCCAGCTAGTTGCAAAGTATAAGTGTTATTGTGAAGTACTTTAATAAAGGCCATTTTTCCATTATTCAATATTGGAGTTGTTTATTCAACAGTTTAGCGATACGAACTTAGCAAAAGGGCAAATAAGAGGATTTGCAAGTAAATTCGTTACAATTGGTGTCAGAAGTGGGATTGTTGAATAAATTCCAGAGGACAACAAGGACATGGCAAAGTTCAGTGAATTGAAGATCCAGCAAATAAAGAAGGAGTGGGTAGCCGTGGATTGAATACAAGCGGCGTTAAACTCGAACTTCAGGCACGGCTACGAGAGGCAATGGAAGCAGAAGGAATTGATGTGGACGAGTTATTCTTTTATCCTGATGGGGACGAGACAACAACAAAAATTTAAGAGAAAAATGAAACACCACAGACAATGGCGAACACAGACCTGAACATGATATTGGCTGCAATATCGGCACAAATGTCCGAAATGTCATCACAAATATCTACCAACATGTCATTACAATTGGAATCGCAGGAGACACGCATACCATCGAAGATTGAAGCACATGAAACACGTATATCCGAAATGTCGTCGCAAATGTCATCTCAGCTGGAATCGCAGGAGAACCGTATAACAGCGAAGATTGAAGCACAATTGGATGAACAGAAAACACACATGGCGTCACAAATTGCAGAACAATTAAAAGAGCAAGAGGCACGCATAACATTGCAGCTCGAAGCCCAGGAAGAGCGTATCCCAACGAAGCTGCAGGCTTAGGAAACAAAAGTCTGATCGCAGCTGGAGGCTTTTAGTGAACGACAAGATAAAATGGAGGCCGAGATGGATGCTTTGAAAGATCGTATACAGGAGTTGCAACTAAATCGCCCAGCAGTTTCAGCGAGTAATCCAAAGGTAAAAACACCATCCTTTGACGGTTCTGTTCCTTTCCAGGTCTTCAAGCTACAGTTTGAGAAAACCGCAGCAGTGAACAACTGGAATGTGGAAGATAAAGTAGCTGCACTGTTCATGGCATTGAAAGGGCCTGCAGCGGAAATCTTACAGACGATTCCAGAATACGAACGGAACAGTTATGAAGCATTGATGACTGTTGTAGAACGAAGTTATGGAAGCGAGCATAGAAAACAGATATTCCAAATTGAGTTGCAAAACCGCTACCAAAAAAACAAATGAGACATTGCAGGAGTTTGCTTCAGATATTGAAAGATTGGCTCATCTTGCAAATGCGGACGCACCCGTGGGATACACTGAAAGGGTAAAAATCCAGAGCTTCATAAATGGCATACGAGATGTGGAAACGAAGCGGGCTATATATGCGAATCCAAAACTAACATTTGCTGAAATGGTATCGCACGCACTGACTCAGGAAACAGCCTCACTTTTGAGTAAGCCAGCATACAAAGCTCATCGCGTGGAAGTTGAAAGGCCAGACTGGGTAGACGCAATTTTGGAAGCATTGAAGGGTACGCAGCAGAAGAATAATGATGCAGTCAAATGCTTTAAGTGTGGAAAGCCAGGGCATATTGCGCGTTATTGCAACACCAACCCTAACACTTCCAACAATGTGGGCCGAGCAGAAGGAGATGAGCAAATCTCCAAGACCACTCAATCATTAAACTAAATCGAGTCAGCCGCAAGGGGCGACAGCTGGCTCCCGAAATTGAATGCCCCATAATCTCTATCTCACAAATTGGAAGACGGTCAAGCAATCTTACTGTTGGAGGACATGTGGATGGAAAGGAACGTTTACTGACTGTAGATACGGGTGCATCCCATTCCATTATTCGAGCGGATTTAGTCAACAAGAAGATAAGATCATTGCATGGAGCAAGATAGCGTACAGCCACTGGAGAATACAGCACAGTTCTAGGAGAAGTATCATGTGAAGTCGCAATTGGGAACGTCACGGTAGCACACAATTTTATAGTGGCAGAGTCTGTTGATGAAATCATAATTGGAGTGGACTTCTTAATCGACCAGGGCATCAAGATTGACATGCAAAGCAAGACGATGCGATATAAGAACATGGATGTACCACTTAATTTCGGCTACGAGAGAGGATACAGCAGTAAACGAGTGCTGGTGGAAGAGAGTCAGCAAATACCACCAAAATCCGAAGCAGTCATCTGAGAAAAGATTGATGGAGATTGTGGGACAAACAAATTGTGGGTTGTCGAAGCAGCAAACAAAGCAGCACCGAACATACTTGTAGGAAAAACCCTGGCTATGAAAAAACAAGATGGACGTATTCCGGCAAGTGTACTCAATGAGTTCAAGTCACCACTCAAACTGGCCAAAGGAGCTATTTTGGGAAATTGCCAAGAGGCTGAAGTAATTATTAACTGTGAACAGCTCTAGGAACACGTTTCATCTAGTAATACTGATCTTTCAAATGGCATCACGGCATGGACGGAGGGGCTAGAGGAAGATTATCAGAGTAAGGCTCTTAAAGTACGCAAACATATTTGACCAGGATGGTTCCAAACCAGGCCGCATCAATGTTGTGAAACATCAAAATGACACTGGAGACGCGAGGCCGATACGTCAAGCTCCACGTAGTGTTCCACTGGCGAAGAGGGAAGTTGTGAGTCAAATTATACAAGAAATGAGCGACAGCGGCGTAATCGAACCATCAGCTAGTCCCTGGAGCTCACCGGTAGTACTTGTAAAGAAGAAGGATGGAAAAATGAGGTTTTGCGCGGACTACCGGAAGTTGAATGACGTTACGAAAAAGGATAGCTACCCATTGCCAAGAATTGACGACACTCTGGACTCGCTCTCTGGTACGAAATGGTTTTCCACACTGTACTTGAAAAGCGGCTACTGGCAAGTGGAGGTAAAGGAGGAAGACAAAGAGAAAACAGCCTTCAGCGTCGGAGATGGTCTTTGGCAATTTACAGTAATGCGCTTTGGACTATGTAATGCACCAGCTACTTTCGAGAGACTCATGGATCAGGTATTGAAAGGACTACATTGGAAAACATGCTTGGTGTACCTGGACGACATCATCGTATTGGGCAAGAACTTTGATGAACATCTTAAAAATTTAGATGAAGTTTTCCAGAGAATAGCTGGCGCTGGTCTGAAGTTAAGTCCAAAAAGTGTGCGCTGTTTAAAAAGGAAGTAAATTATTTGGGTCACAAGGTAACGACAGAAGGTATCCGTACAGCGAATGCAAAGATAGAGGCAGTAAAGGATTGGCCAAGACCACAGAATGTGCATGAATTGAGAAGTTTCCTTGGGCTGTGGACATATTACCGCCGATTTGTACCAAACTTTTCCAGCGTATTCCATAGCCTCCATGAGCGTACAAGAAAAAATAAAGCTTTTGAATGGAAGAAGGAGCAAGAAGTAGCTTTCCAAACATTGAAAGAGCGTTTGTGCACTGCCCCATTGTTGGCATATCCGATTCCAGGAGCAACATTTATTCTAGATACAGATGCGAGTTGTTATGCTATAGGAGGCGTTTTATCACAACTGGTCGATGGACAGGAAAAGGTAGTTGTTACAGCCGTTCGATTGGAAAACCAGAGAGGAACTACTGCGTTACGCGGAGAGAGCTGTTGGCATTGGTAGAGTGCATTAAACATTTTCACAAATACCTCTACGGCCAGCGATTCCGTGTCAGGACAGATCACGCAGCTTTAAAATGGCTTATGCAGTTCCGTAATCCCGAAGGACAATTGGCACGGTGGATCGAGCGACTACAAAGCTCTGACTTTTCTATTGAGCATCGAAAAGGTAGTACCCATGGAAATACCGATACAATGTCACGAAGACCATGTAGTTTGGAATGCAAGCCATATGAAGCAATATAACTCAGGTGCGCCATTTGAAAGGATCGCTATGGATGTTGCCGGTCCGTTTCCTACAAGCAACGGCGGAAACAAATATGTACTGGTAGTTATGGATTATTTCAGCAAATGGCCAGAGGTATACCCAATCCCAAATCAAGAAGCGGAAGCGGTAGCAGAAGTGTTTATAAACAATTGGGTTGCAAGGTATGGCGTACCAATGGAGTTACATTCTGACCAAGGCAGGAATTTCGCATCAGCTGTGTTCCAGGAAATTTGTAAATCATTGGGCATTCGAAAAACACGGACAACTGCATTGCATCCTCAATCCGAAGGTATGGTAGAACGATTCAATAGAACATTGGAGGAGCACTTAAGGAAAGTAGTAGAAAATACCATAAAGAGTGGGATACCCGCATACCATTATTCTTGATGGCTTACCGATCAGCAGTGCATGATACAACGGGCCAAACCCCTGCAAAAGTAATTCTTGATAATGACCTAAGACTGTCAGCTGTTTTGAAGTTTGGGATAGATGCCAATGCGTAGAGAAATGTCAAGAAATCCACTAGTGATTTGGAAGAAGAGCTAAGAGAAATACATGATCTGATAAGGCAACGAACAAAGATTATGAGTGACAAGATGAAAGCCAGATACGCCAAAGCAATTAATTCGGAAGGTTTTCAGGAAGGAGATTTGGTGCTGTTATACAACCCACAACGCAAAAAAGGTTTGACCCAAAATTGCAGTGTAATTGGGAAGGCCCATACAAAGTTGTAAAACGGATCAACGATGTAGTGTACCGCATACAAACCATCGGTAAACCACGAACCAAAATGAAATTGGTCCATCTGGAAAAGCTGTCAACCAGCTAGCTGCCAGCTAGTTGCAAAGTATAAGTGTTATTATGAAGTACTTTAATAAAGGCCATTTTTCCATTATTCAATATTGGAGTTATTTATTCAACAGTTTAGCGATACGAAGTTAGAAAAAGGGCAAATAAGAGGATTTGCAAGTAAGTTCGTTATAATATATATTTTTTTGAAATATCAAATTTGAGTTTAATAAAATGGAAAACTGAAATTATGAAAACAGTTGATCACAATAGGGTGAAACCTCTTTTTAATAAAATCCACTAAAATTTTATGAACGCAACTGTACAACGAATATATGTATAAATTTTTAAAATGTGTATATCTTAAATTTTCAGAAATTTCCGCACTTGTGGGTAAGTATTACCTCTTTAATATAACCTTTTCGTTTTTTCCAAGAAAACTGTTTTTTTTGGTAAGTACCTCTTTTATTTTATTTGGGTAAGTACCTCTTAATTCTGTTTTTTTTTTTATATGTAGGCAAACTGTTATATGGATTTCACAGCACTATTAAGAGCTTAAAGTTTTAAATTGTATAATTTTAATTTTAGATATATATGTATCTGTGTATATGCATTTTTTTCTTAACTAATAATTTTCAGTTACTTGGCATAGAATTTCCAATGTTGCGATAAGAAACGGTAAGAACAATTGATGTAACCGTGTCCATATGTGTGTGTATATGCCTATATACGAAAGAGCGGGGAGATGCGCGCATAAAAAAGCATATACACACCGCATGCACATAGGTACAATTGTTACTAGGTAAGGATGCAATTTACGTACATAAGAATTTTAGGTGAGTTGAAATGTAAGACATTAGGGTGTTCGAAAATAATGGAAATTTAATGCAGGTGGTAAATTTTCAATATTCAATTGTAAAGATAACAGGTTAAAGGTAAGAATTTAAAGGTAAGTTATAAAAGGTAAGTATTCAATTTTAAGACTTACGCCCCGATTTTAGTGTGGTAACAACATTCTTTACCACGGTAACGAAATCATGTGGCAACTCTTACACCCTTTTGGTATTCTACCCGCGAAAGTAGCCGGATAATTTTTTACCCACAAAAGTAGGTGGTTACATCGAAATAACCACACAGCAGCTGTTGTTTAGAAAAAGGCAAAACTGAAAAATAAAGAATTGTAAGCGCAAATAAGTAAAGATAATAGTAAAAAAGTGTTGCCTCTTGCTATACGTATTTGTTTACATTATGCACTTTCACAGAATAAATTACAATATACCTATGTAGAAACTTATCATGCATAATATGCATATACACATCGTCCCGTTTATTTGTTAACCTCGTATCTACAAGTGAAACATTTTCGGTAAAGCGAACATGGTTGGCACACCATGTTTCCATTTGGGACCAAAATTCATCGAAAAAGGACCATATTTTTGTTTTATTTTATTAGTATAAAATACAAAATTTTAGGATGTTTCCATAAAAAATTTTACTAAACATAGTGAAGACTTTCCTTTAATTCAAGGTGAATAAACAAATATATGTGCATGCAACCAAAAATGGTACTATATTTTGACATAGGATAAGTCTATGTCTTTCACCAACCAAACGATGTGAACTTAGTTTTGGTCACAAAGCTCTTGGTTCTAGCATTATGTTGATTGCAATGAAATAAAATGTATAGTGCAGTTAGGTTTTAGTAAGAAACGGTTCAGTTCTGTTGTTGCCGAACTATGTATGTGGAAAACTCATTAAATCATAAATGAAACTAGGCAATTTTGTTAGTGCTATTTTTATAGATACTTACTTTTTCCCTTAACGTTTAAACTTCATATCAGAGCCTAGATTCAGTAAATGTGAGTTTTGATCCCAGGCCTCAGGGCTTCTGCCAGCACCTACGGGAATAATTTTATCCAAAACATTTCTTCCGAAATCGGATCCCTTTTGCATTGGCTTCCTTCTGTCTTCGAGTTAAAATATTTCTTGTGCCAAGATACTTATTTTTCAATTATCTTGCGTGGCTTAACACCACAATAGTCTTGGAATTCCTTGAACTCATTGAGATGGGTGAGAAAGATTTAAATATCAACGTGCCAAACGAGAAGTAATGCATAGAATTTCTTTGTATAAATTTTGAAAGTGTTAGGCCCACGGCAGAATGCTCGCTATAAGCTATGCTACGCAAGAAGCAATTTTTATTTTCATATATTTTACATAGTGATGTATAACCGACCGAAATATCTAGCCGTTATTTATATTATTATAAAACAAGGGTTTTTTTTTTTGATTAGTCGGTTATTTCATTAACAATTAACGACAATGTGTTTGCCAACACTTTTCTTTTTAATGCCTGGCATAAATTATATCCTAGGTGAAATGTTATTGTTCTGGTACATTTTATTGACTGGGTAATTTTTTATGGTGAGAGTTCCATTTAAGTAAATTCAAAATTATATGGGAGCTAACGAAAGTGTTTGGGCAATATTGGGAATTTTTTCCTGAGTGGAAAAGAAAGAAAATCGTGGCTACTGCCTAAAAAGGACCAAAATTGAAGGAAAGGGACCAGCGGACCAAATGGGGTTGGAAGGGACCATTTTTGGTTCAAATGGACCAAAGTGGCAACCGTGAAAGCGAAGAAAACTACCTTTCAAATTTCTCCACAGACACTGGTGAGTTTTTCGGAGATGACAGCGTTACCACTTAGGCCAGAATCGCGGATAAAAGAGTTGGTAACGATATTCGGTTACATAATGTTCTGGGTACTATTTTACCGGTAACGCTCAGAATCGGGGCGTTAAGGTAAGTATTTATGAATTATATGTATGTATTTCACTTTTTATATTTCATTTCAGGTAATGGATTTCTCTGAAACTAATTATTCACCTGCTTTAACAACTGTAAGCCGTTGATGTATGCGGATGTATGGATCTGAACAGCCTAGTTGTATGGTGTAATGTAAACCTCATGTCACTAAACCTTCCCAAGTGTAAGTTCATGTATTTTACACGGAAAACCTTTAAATCCCATGAGTATGTGATTGGATATTATGTTATTAAGCAAGTCAACAACTTCACTGACCTAGGTGTTACAAGGGACCCTGTTATATATGTTTGTAAAGTTCTGTCACTCAAATATATCCATATTGCTATTCACATAGGTAGTTAATGCTCCATTGCACATACACTTATATAACCATGTAAATTCACCTCACTTCTATTCTATATTTTATACGTAGTTTTAAGTCTCATTATTTGAAATAAAGTTAGTTGTAAACGTTGGCTTGTGGATAGCAAATTTAACGCGCTCCGTGAACTAAACACTGGCAAATAAGAACTCTAAATTTTAGTATAAACGAACGGAATGGAACGGTTTATTTTTGCTGTGATTCATACTAAATTTGCAGAGTCGAATCAACCTGACAGCAGCAGAATTTTATGTACATACATTAATGTGGAATTCAGATTGCCATTTCAAATAACGGCAGTTTTACATATGTACTTTGTATGTTTACATGTATGTATAAAATAGCTTCAAATGGAATATAAAGAATATGAAATAATAAAGAAATGAAAATTAGAGTTGCCAGGCGTTTCGTTCAGTCATCTTAGTTGATAGGCTAAATAAGCTTCGTTCGGTAGATGGGCGTTCTGTGATATCCCCACCTCCGTGAATCCATTCGATTCACTCATTATAAGACACATCCACAATGGCCAGCTTGGACACAGCTCGCCGTTGACGAGCAATACGCCATTGTTTCCGAATAACAAAAGCATCGGTTATGATATCGGATGCTCCTGGAATATGTGCGGTATTCGCCGATCCCAACAAGAAGTCGTTGGGAGTTAAAGGCTGCTCTTGATTTGCGTCGATTGGCAGGTGCGTAAGCGGACGGGAATTTATGATATTTTCCGCCTCAATAAAAAAAAAGGTGAAGGTGTGCTCCCTTGGCTTGGCTTCTTTCATTGTTTGTGTCAAAACTTTCTTCACCGACTGAATCATGCATCCCCATGATCCTTTGTATTTGGTTGCAGTAGTTCTTACCAACCTGTTGAGGCACGAAAAACAATTAAAATTTATAAAGTTATAACTTACGATGGTCAAAGCATATTGCGGTCGTAGCTCTTCATCTGATCCATCTAGGTCAGTGGGAATAACGGCTTGAGATGGCCAAGAACATTCTGGCTGGCATAAAAAAGGGGCCATAAACCCAACGGCTTGTTGTGGAAAACTCAACTTTGTTGTTGGTAGCTTCGTCGGCGACATTTTCGGCGGTAGGTATCCATCTCCAATCGGATACTTTGAACCTATGTTGAACCAAAGGTTTATATCTTCTGTTTTTGCTTCTTATCCAATTCTTGAGGGTTTTCGAGTCACTACAGAGGATGCACTTGTCGATGGATACGGCGCACAGTGGACCGAAATTGAAAAGTTGGGACTTCGGACTTTAAATGTACATTTTCGTATTCTGTGATCTTTTCCCATAATTTATTATTATATAACATTTTTTCGTAAAACCTAATTTAAAAAAGTTTTTACACTTTTAGTAACCGTCTTTCATATCGACATACCCTAACGAGCATATGTATACATCTAGGTATTTTTTGCAATATCCAGCAATTTTGGCTTCACTAAAATAATTTTTACTATTTCTCAATCAAAATATGTATCAAGGCCTAACCCAGAAGCTTTAAATTTATTTTTTTTAAATGTGTGGAAAATCGCGAAATCTCGACGAATTTTAGAGGTTTTACAGAGTTAATAGTTGGCCATGAAATCAAAGTGAAGCTTAGATTTACTAGCTATAAAAAAGGTTACAAAGAGTTAATAGTCGGCCACGAAACAAAAGTTGAGAAAATTATTGAAGTTTTTGGGCATTAAGTTTTTGGAAGTGGAAGCAAAGTAAGCAGTGCGAGTCAAACTAACTTAAATTGCAATAACTTACTATCTACGACTCGCTGTTTTCGAAATGGATTCTGATTTAGTGACAAATTCTGATATATTTGAAAAATAGAAAGAATGTGGCAATATTAAAGACTATATATTTTTATATAATTTTATTAATACCAAAATTTTTATACATCTTAATGATAAAAATTTGAACAGTTTAAAAGCCTTTTGCTGAAAATACTGCTTAAATCTGCATATAAGAAAAAATCAGGATTCAAGATCAAGTGTTTAAAGATACAAACAGTGAATGGTTACAGAAGCACGTAGCTTGGCCAGATTATATAAAAAAAGCTACCGATGAATCCAGTTACTTCTGGCCGATTCATTTCATCGAGGAGATCGAAATTACTTAGTAAGCATGAGGAAATATCCGAAGAAGTGGAATCTCTACCACTCCTACCGCAAACCTTGACGATGATACAGAAAACTAAATATTTTAGTTTCTCAATTTTAATTGGGTACGATTATAAATACTACATATGAAACGCAACAGTTACTTAAAATAATAAAAATTGTTTTTCTTTTTTTAGTTTTTTTCTGGTCATATACCAATATGTATATTTGGAGATTTCATGGCCTATTTACCGATCGAATAATGTTTGCTTTTAATTACTCATTTGGTACTAACGAACAAGCTGGAATAGTAAGCATCATATAAACAAAAAAAAAAAAACAAAAAAAAAAACAATAAATTAACGAACACGCTGGAATAGCTAAATTTTTTATTTGAATAAAAATAAAAAATTAAATGTATAATATGAATTACCAAATATTTTTATTTTTAAATATTACCCAGAATTAAAAAGTGATTCGCAATACTAAAAAAAAAAAACTGAACTGAAATCCCGTGACATATACATCAAATACGTAGACAAATAGGTAGACGATATAATAGCTATTGTAAAAATCCAAGACGTGGAAGACATTCTCAAAACACCGAACGCACAACATAAAAAATTCTTGTTCAGTAGTTTGATGGGCCAATGTTAATTATTTTTGGGTTATTTTATATGAGCTATTTGGCCGGTGGTGTTTAAGTGAAAAGAAACTAAGTTTTCCTTTATCCTCCTACGCGTTTCGGTACATTTTGTACCTTCCTCAGGAAGATCTGTTCTTATTAATAACATAAAACACGTATTTGCAAAATAAACATTTTATACAACATTGAGGATTTCACTTACATTACATTCAATTAAATTTAAAAAAATTTTGTCAAAACCATATACATATATTCGCGCTGCATCCTTTTCGTTGCACATCTCATCAAACTGTGTGCTTTTTGATTGCTGTGAAGTAAGCACAGTTGATATTGTCCACGTCTTCTTTGAAGTTCACACAGTCTTTTATTATTTGTTGTATTCGCAAGCCCTCTAGCGTTAGCCTTGTTTTTGTTCTTCTTTCTGTGCCCAATATACGCGCATTCGAAAAATCAGCTGAGTGATGGTGTATTGTTAGGTGTTGTGAAAGTGCCGTAGAGATCTTTTTGTTTCTTGCGTTTGCTTCGTGCTCACTTTTTCGTATTCCTAGTTATCTTTTTGTTGTCCGTATATAAATTTTGTTGCAGTTTCAAATGAGTTTTTGCACACAGACCACACTGCAATCTAAATAAAATTTTTACACGAACAAAAGACACAGTCGAAAAGGAGCAACAACCTAATGTGATATACGAAATCAAATGCAAGGGGAAAGCTGACCAGGACTGCAACAAAATTTATATAGAGACAACAAAAAGATCATTAGGAATACGAATAAGCGAACACAAAGCAGACGCAAGAAACAAAAAGACCTGTACGGCACTTTCACAACACCTAACAATACACAATCACTCAGCTGATTTTTCGAATGCGGGTATATTTGACATAGAAAGAAGAACAAAAACAAGGCTAACACTAGAGGGCTTGCGAATACAACAAAGAATAAAATACTGTGTGAACTTCAAAGAAGACGTATCAACTGTGCTTACTTCACAGGAATCAAAAAGCACATAGTTTGATGAGATGAGCAACGAAAAGGATGCAGCGCGAATATATGTATATAGTTTTGACAAATTTTGTTTTAATTTAATTGAATGTAATGTAAGTGAAATCCTCATTGTTGTGTAAAATTTTTATTTTGCAAGTAATTGTTTTATGTTATTAATAAAAACAGATCTTCCTGAGGAAGGTACAAAATGTACCGAAACGCGTAGGAGGATAAAGAAAAACTTAGTTTTTTTCACTTAAACACCACCAGCCAAATAGCTCATGTAAAATAACCCAAAAATAAAAAATGCAGTTCACGACGGAAAAAGAAAAGAACCAAAAATTAGGCTTCCTAGACATCGAAATTATAAAAGAAAACAACAAATTCAAAACGAACTGGTACTGTAAATCCATAGTTTCCTCCAGAATGATAAATTACCATTCCAACCACCCATGCACCCAGAAGAAAAATACCGCCGTAAACCCCTTTAACAAAATTTTCACCGTAAGCGACCAGGAGTTCAGAATAGACAACGAGAGGAAAATAAAAAATATCCTATTCAAAAATGGATACCCTAATACAGTGATTGAATGTTTATACAAACAACAATTAATAAATTAGAACAGGAACACATAACTGTGGAAAAAAACCAAGAACGGGAAAATAAAGTGTACACAAGAGTCACATATATACCCGGCTTAACGGACAACAAAACATTAAACAAAATTATGAACAACAACAACAACACAAGCTTTGCATGCAAACCGCCCTGTACCCTAAAAAAAATATTTACACAAACAAAAGACAAAATAGACAAAGAACAACAACACAATGTCATATACGAAATAAAATACAATAGTAAAGTTGGAGAAAACTGCAACAAAATATACATTGGTACAACCAAACGTGTATTGGCAATTCGAGTCAATAAGCACAAAGCAGACGCGAGAAATAACAAAACGAATACAGCTTTAGCTAACCACCTTACAAACAACAAACATTCAGCGGACTTTACAAATGTACGAATACTAGACGTAGAAAGAATAACAAAAACCCGACTGACACTGGAAGGACTGAGGATACAACAACGAATAAAAGATGCTGTAAATTTTAAAGAAGATGTGGACAACATAAATTGCGCTTATTCAACAGCGATTTCGGAGAATAAACATGTATGCGCACGGAAATAGTCGGAAGTTATTATTAATAAATTGTGAATTCTTTTCAATGTTATTTGTTTATATGCTATAATTTAATGTTATATGTATGTAAGTGAAATTTTAATGTGAAATTATTGAATATTTTGTAATTGTTTTATGTTTTGTCAAATAAACTAGGCTCCCTGAAGAAAGTGGAAAATAGCACCGAAATGCATAGGAGAAAAAGGAAAACTTAGCGTTTTGCCTTATAATTTGAAATCGGCCATAAACTCAATAAATATCAAGACAAAAATTAGTTTTGTTTTTAAATTCTACGCAAAACTAAAAAGGGATTCGAAATACTAAAATTAAAAAAAAAATCAAAAAATTAAAAAACGCGAACCTTTTCGAACCATGAAACCGAGTACGTTGCATAGTATATAACCCTAACTATTTAAATAAATTAATCAAGTTTCGTGGAAATGTGAGGAAAATGAGTTAACGGTACAAATGTAATTTTTCCCATACATTAAATTTTTTATTTTCCTATATCTTTTTTTTAAGACTTTATGAAAAAATATTCATATATAAAAACGTCATGTAATGAGACTTAAACTCGATCCCCATCAAAGTTTTTGTGTTATTAACTAATATTTTTTTTCATTTCCCTAAGTCCACTGAAAGCCAAATCCAGACCACTGTGCGGCGTGCTCGTCGACCACTGTCTGCATCAGTCGTGTTCCCAAAACAGCTGCTTGCAGTTCTAGTCGCAGCACAGTTAGCTGATTCAGTGGTGCGCACTTGGACTTAGAGCAGACGAAGGTGACTTCGACTTCTCCACGAGCATTTGTGGACCGCCAATAGGCAACAGCGGCAAATTCGATTTCCCTGGTGTCCGCGAAAATGTGCAATTGTAGCTCTCCTGGCTTACCTCCAAACACCTTTGACCTCGGCTGCGGTATCGAAAACTGTTCGTAGTTTGTTCGGTTTATTCGGGCTCGTCACTGGGAAGTGCGGCAAATACCAGGTGCGTGGCGTTGTGAAGTTGGCATCGGGATGTTCAAGTTTACGTGCATAACCTTTTTCGACATACGATGATTCATCCGTTTCTCTACACTCGCTAATCTTTTAAGTGCCATATCGTAGCTGTCTGGCAGATGCACGTTGTCTTCTTTCCATAACAGTCCAGTTTCGAACCTTCGACCGATACGGCGGGTCGTCTCTTCCAACATGGCTTTGGCACGGACGTCTGCGTCGCTCTCAACACGCTTTGCAGCTCTAACACCGAAGCTCTCAGTTTCGAAAAAAATCGGCTACCAGGTTATGGAGAGCTTCATCGGGATTAATGCTCATCACAAGGCATGTGGCTGGCGTAGGCGTAGTATTCCTTGATGGCCCAAACACTACCCACCCCAGCTCCGTATTGGCGAAATACGGACCGTTATTTCGCATTGCCATAGTTTTGGATGCAATACTCAAGTGGTAATTGTCAATGCCTATAAGTAGTCTCGGTACTACACTGGATTGTGGCTAACGCTTTGTGATGGCAGTCGAAGATTTTTCACAACATACACGTTTTTCAATTTGTGTTTCTTTGACATATCTGCACCGCTGATACAAACGTCGACTAAATTTGTTGGCAACAATTTGTTGTGCATTCGATTGCATCCATCGATGCCACAAACCTTTCGTTTTCTGCAGTCACATGAGGAGCGACCTGCATTAAGGCAGGTAAAACATAGGTGATGAGATTTTACTTCGGCCCACCTCTTGGCCACTGATGCGTCGAGAAGACGTATACATTCGTATGGTTTGTGCTGACCCTGGCAAACTAGGCATTTGCGTTTTTGTTGCTTTTCGCCTACTTGTAGTAGCACTCGGCGTTTTGTGTCACGTCCAGGAAACTGGCTTTCGTCCTGAATGGAACAAATGACATCGGCAAGTGATGTCAACGAATCACTAAAATTTACTGTTGTTGTTCGATGCGCTTACTCATTGGGAGTTTAGAGATTAAGTCGTCTAGCAACATTGGGTTGGCTAAATGGTGGTCGGCGTTGGTGGATTGCAGAAATGCGCAATTGTTTTTGACCTTTGTTGCAAAAAGAACGAGCCTACCCAAGGTGGTTTCCGAGATTGGCGAAATCTCCTTTTTTACTTGTTGCAGCTGGCTACGAATGAGCTGCTCTGGACGTCCAAATCGGCTCTTCAGTTGTTCTATAATGCAGCTTACGTTGTTGGGGTGAATGAGAAGCGATTTGACCATCTCACGGGCGTCACCCTTCAAGCACTTTTGCAGCCTCTGATTATTGTCAAATTTGAAATAACCATACATTGCCGTTGACTCGACAAAGGATGTATAAAATACTGGCCACTCTTATGGACGGCCACTAAATTCTGGCAACTCAAGTAATTTCCGTGTCATGTATACCTTTGGCGCTGGATATAATTTAGTATTGGCATTAGGCGGCGGCATGGCTATGTTCGGCGAATGCAATGAAAATGCGTTATTAATATTAAACGGCATATACAGATTGTTGGCTGGCGATACTGTACAAAATGCACTTGGTTGAATTGTTGGTTGTGAGCTAAAACCATAAAGCGGATCGGCATGGTTAGCAATGCTACCAAGAACATGTCGCACATTTTAAAATGTAACACCAACAATGAAAAGACATCAGAGAAAATCACCAACTCAATAGAAACGTACTTGGCTACTGTGCAGAAAAAACTAATAAATCTTATTATTAAAATTAAGCATGATCTACAAAAACAAAAAGGAAAAGAGGGAAATAAATTAAACAATAGATTACAAATAAAGCTCAACGCGGAGCATTGTAAGGTATTTTTCGATAGTCAAAGAGTATTGTCTCAAAATCTCAGAGCCAAAATTAAAAAAAATACAAATAAACAAATTTGAGAGGCTCAAAGACAAAAAAAACCTAATTACTTAACATACAAAATGTACCCGTGTGGTTTCACAATACCACAAATATTAGTATACCGACGGATGTGCAGTGGATTCTCTCCCTGGGTCCAAAATACTCCATACCAACAACTAATAAAGAATTTCCGCTATTTAAGCTTATCGCGGACGGCGAAGACTTTATACAGACGATCAACGACAAAGACCAACAAGAGATTGAGAGAAACAATTTGACCATATTAATACGGACCAACTCAATAGACCAAACAGTAGCATGCGTGATAAATATGTTTAGATGCCTTACAAATGACAAAGATATTCTTCAAACCAAATAACCAACTGTTAGTTCTCAATCCGTCTGCCAGCTGTTCGATCAGAATTCGACAAGAACAATATATACTACGAGGGATTGAGAGAGTACAATGATCTACCATTTGAAATAAAACAATGTCCAAATATCAATAAATTTAAGAAATTATTATATAACTATTGCAAAGCACTACCACTTAGATAATGATCTCATACATACATGTACCTAATTTAGGTCTACAAGACTGTAAATAAATAAATAAATAAATATATAAATAAATGCAGACAAAGGAAACGGAACAGTTGTAATTGAAAAATTCTAATACGATAAGAAATTGCAAACATTAGTTAACGATATTTCCTCATACCGTGTTTAAAAACGCGATCCCACTAATAAATTGCAAGATATCAATAACGAGATCGCAGAAAAACTGTTTTAAAACCAAATGATGGATGTAAAAGAAAAATATAACCTAATGGGCAGAACGGCCAATGCGCCCACATTGTATGGACTACCATAGATCCACAAAGAAGGAACTCCACTTAGACCTATATGTTCTTCCATTAATTCTCCGTCGTATAATTTGTGTAAATACGTTGTTAATGTCCTGAAAAATATCACTAAAGAGTCCACGTACAGTGTTAAAGACGCGATTGAGTTCAAGAATAATATTAAGAATACATATATTTATGATGATAAGAGTCTCTTATCGTTTGATGTCGTGTTTCTGTTTCCTAGTATCCCAGTAGACCATGCCATAGAGATCATATCGTCCAAATGGGACCAAATAAAACACCACACAACCCTTACCAAAGAGCTATTTTTAAGTGTTGTACGCTTCTGTATAAAAGATAACAGATACTTTAAGTACAACAACAAAGTTTACGAACAACGATCGGGTATGCCCATGGGATAACCAGGTCACCGGTAATAGCCGACATAGCCGTCTGCTCACAAAGTACGTTGACGATTTATTCGCTTTTGTGGAAACCGATTCCGTCGAAGAAAGGCTGGGCCTCTTGAACTCATTTCATAATTCAATAAAATTCACATCTGAGAGGGAAAATAATGGAACGTGGCATTTCTGGACACGGTAGTAATAACAAATAACAACCACCTAACCTTTGACTGGTATAAAAAGCCTACGCCTTCCGGGAGGTTAATAAGTTTAATCTCGAAACATGATAGGAGTATAATAATAAACACTGCCACAAATTATATCAGGCGAGTTCTCTTTATCAGCGATAGAATATATCACCCGAAAAACATAAGCATCATCAAAAAAATACTTCAAAACAACCAGTTTCCGATCCATCTTATTAATGGTTATATCCACCAATTTTACGCTAAGAATAAAAACAAAGAACAAAACACAAATAAAATATATAAGACTGCGGTGCTATGACATGTATAAACGTGTATATCCGATCGTGGCGGTATATATGAGTAGCAGATAAACAAACTAAAATTGTACAATGCAAGCTTTACGGCTATGAATTCAATGTCAGTTGTGATGTTCTATAGCAGCAACTCAGATGGAAGCGCCGAGTCAACAGCAATAAGGACACCACCTGCTCTAGCTTCACGATCACGCCGATAAACTACATATTTACGTGAGAAGAATTCAGAGTTAAAATTATCAGCTTTTAACCAGGTTTCAGTAAAAGCTATAACTTGAGAAGTAAAAATAAAACTATTCAGAAAAAAGGTACTTAATTTCGATCTTAGGTTAGGATAGGTTGAACTGGCTGGTCCATGAGGACCTCACATAGACTGAATAAGTCCAGAAGTTTGTTTTAACGACCAAACTGAAAAACCCTATCAAAAACCAGGACCTATGTTATAAAATAACTCCGTCCTCTTGGCAAATACTAGAAGCTTCCTAGGATTTAAGCCACTTGCTGCTTCTAGATCTGATAGCTGTATCACTCCTAATAGCTGGAGTCTTAGCCTGGAAAGCGCAGGGCAAGAACAAAGAACGTGCTCGATCGTTTCCTCCTCCAGCCCGCACTTCCTACATCTGCTATCCCTGACCAAGCCTAATTTAAAGGCATGTGACGCCAGAAGGCAGTGTCCAGTCAGAATACCCGTCGAGAATCTAGAGTCCTCTCTTTTTAATGATAGAAGCAAGTTTGTTAGTCTAAGGTTGTAAGACCTGCACATAATCTTCGACACTTTACAGCCCCACGCTTGAACCCACGCCTTTCCTGCTTGGGCGATCATGTGCACCTCTCGCCGTCGCTTAATTACGCACAGTCTAATTGGGACTACGGAGCAAGCTTCAAGAGATGCACCCTTTTTAGCTAATTCATCCGCTTTTTCATCCCCATCTATTCCCATATGCCCTGGAACCCAATATAGATGTATGCTTCTCTCTGTCCCGATTTTATTGATTTAAGTGCTGCTTGACTGTCAATATAAAAGTTAACACGATTGCAGCTTGGGCTTTTTCTTCCAGGGTTTCTACTGCAATGGTTACGGCTACTATTTCCACTTGGAAAACGATACAGCAATCCGGCAGCCTGTAGGATCTGTTATTTCCGGATCAGCACAGTATACCGCAGACCATACTCCTTCCACTACTTTGGAACCATCTGTGTCAACCGTCTACATATATTGTGATCTTAAGATCGCCCTCGAAACGCAGATAGGGAATCAGGTAGTCTGTTCGTCTTGTGATTGATGACGCTATACTACTATGGCCGTATGGTCGGCGCTCAAGCTGCCCGAGGCACCAAGCCTGGTTGCAGTTGTTAACGCTATGTTCTTTGCTACCAGACCTACAGGTGGAATGTGCAGAATGGCATACAGTGCAGCTGTCGGGGTTGTTTTCAGGGCTCCCGTAATGCTAAGCACTACCCCCTCTAATTTTTTGAGGTAGGTTGCTTTTTGTGTGGCTTTCCACTAAACCCAATGTGAATGAGACGGCGATAAACCCCACGTACACCCCAGCATTCTTTTACATGCATAAAGTGCCATTAAAGCCTTCTTCACCCTCTCCTCCACGTTGAGCTTCCATGGCAGCTTACTGTTTAGGATGATTCCTAGATACTTTGTGCAAGGTTTCTCCTGTAGGGTCACCCCTCCGAACTTGGGCCTGATCAAATTTGGGACCTTGTACCTCTTTGTAAACAAGGCCATTTCCGTCGTATCCGCGTTCACTTTCAACACGACATTTTATACCCAGGTATGAATATCCCGAAGCGCGCGATCCATCAAAGAGCTAATCGTTGGAAGGCACTTTCCACTTATGACAATTGCAACGTCATCCGCGTAGGCCATAAGTTTTACGGGTCCCTCGTCAAATCGCCTGAGCAATTGGTTGATGACCAGCGTCCACAGCAGAGGTGATAGCACCCTCCCTGCGGCGTTCCCCTGTCCTTGTCCTCGTACAATCCCCATCGTGATGTAATCTTCCTGCAATTTAACATGCAGCCGATCCATATGGTTAAGGCTGGATGTAGTTAAATGTAATAATGACCATCCATAATCACCCATTTAGAGACATTATTATTATTGAAAGCCCCGGCAATGTTTAAGAATACTCCTAGAGCATATTTCTTATATTCCAGGGCTATCTCTTCGCTTATTACCACCCTATACAATGCGATGTCTACAGACTTGCTTTTGGTGTACGCATGTTGTGTTGTCGAGAGCAGCTTTTCATCCACGTTGGACATTATATACACATCTATCAGCCTCTCAAAGGCTTTGAGCAGAAATGATGTTAAGATAATGGGTCTATAATGTTTGGCATACACGTGACCGATCTTTCCCGCCTTTGGTAGGAAAGCTACATGAGCAGTTCTCCAAAAGTGCGGTACATGATTCAGTCTTATGCACCCATCGAATATTGTTTTAAGCCATTCCACGACCGCCCTACTTGAAACTTGTAGCATGGCCGGGAATATACCATCTGGGCCCGGCGATTTAAACTTAGAAAACGTCTTCACTGCCCACTCTATCTTGCTGTCAGTCACCAAGCCCGGCACTACCCGCTCCGTGATCGAAGTGTGAGTTCTGTCTGCTGGCTCTTCTAAACCATCTCCCGATGGGAAATGTGTATCGAGAAGCACCTCAATGGATTCCTCACTATTACGTGACCATTCCCCGTTCTCTTTCTTTATTAGGCCCTGGACTATATTTCCCTTTGCTAGGACTTTTCTCAACCGTGCTGTTTCGATGGAGCACTCTATGTCCGTACAGAAACTTTTCCATGAGATTCTCTTCGCCCTGGAAATTTCACGATTTTAGATCCTCAGTAGATCCCTGTACTCGTCCCGACACGCTTCGATTTCTGCGGTCTTTGCTAGCTTAAACATTTCTTTTACCTGTATTCTTAGAAGACTCAGCTCATTGCTCCACCATGGCAGCTTTGCTTTTCCTCTGAATCTTCTTAGAGGGCAAGCTTTGTTATACGTAGTTGTAGCATGCAACGTTTTTTAGTAAGCACCGTTTACGCAAAAAGTAAGGAGCGGGTGCACGTCTTTAAATCCGGCTCTTGCTCGTCGGGTAACGGGGTGCAGTTCTTGCTCCTACCTTTCGCTGTCAGCTCACAGTACAGCATAATTATTTTATTTAACGTGCCAAGAAAAAGAGATACCTAAAGGAAAGCGGATACCTACAGTGGCTTACAAGTCTTGATGTCGCATTGGTTTCAGTACGGGGCATGTTGCATGGTGTTGTTGCTACAACCGCCCTCCCTACCATGATTTCCGTAGTCTCCAACTAAAACAAAACTAACGTGGAAATCCCTAACACTTACCATACTTATCTAATATCAGGCCAAGGAATCAGAAAAAAAAGTTTAGCAAGTCATTTTGAAATTGACAATATTTATTAAATAGACCAAAACTGAATTTTAACCACAATCAATCCTAAGTGAAAGGCTTTGCTATTTTGAAATAAAAGTCTATGTTGCAACTGATATTCAAAAGTTCTTTACAAATAAGCATTTTAAAATTATCAAAAAAAAATTGCCTTTTGACATCTGTACACAGATTTAGAATTCTGGTGAAAAAAATATATATTTTACGGGCTAATTCGGTTGCATAACAATATGAAAGCTTTTCTTTAAAACTAATATTATTTAAACATATTCATATTTTTTCTTTAAAATTTTAATATAGTCTTCTAAGAAAAAGAAAAAAACTAACCTAATTTACATAATTGCGTATTTAAGCATTTTTCGGTCTAATGTTGTGGTTTCATTATTACTTTGCATGACTAAAAAAATCGTGAGATAAAAAAACGTATGGTGGTACTTTTATGTACGACTCCTGCAACACTAACTTTATCTAAGTTAGAAAAATTATGCGAAAAGAGAAATGAATAATGCGTATATCATGCGCTCACAACACAGCATAACCAAAAATTATGTGAGAGAAATAACAAAAACAAAGTTCACTCACCACTTACGGCTCCAACGTTTAAAGATCTTTCAGCAGAGGACCTGGAACAAAATGTATGCTGGAAATCGAAAATTATTTACATCTAAACTTGTTGTTGTTTTCGGTTTATATGTTAAACAAAAACAAAAAAATTTATTTATTTCCCTTTCATGTGTAGTCTTCGAACTACATAATTTATTAAAAATTACAATGAGGTGAAACTTTACCGATTCTATGAGAATTATATCGCATTCGAAAAATCGCATGCGATTTTCTTTTGTATCACACTTTATCGCGCATTTAATAAGGCAAATTTAATGTATGGAACACAAACAAACTATTTAATCGAATCCATGATTATTTGACTAATATTTATTACACTTTAACTCTAAATTCCGTTCTTATTTACTTTCTTGAAAATTTATTAACATAATTTCTAAACATTTTCTCTCTAATCAAAATACTAGTTACACACCAAAACTTCTTTACCTGGTATAGGTATGCGCTAGTATACATATTTATATGTATGTGTATACTTTGTGAATATTTAGGTAAACATATTTTACTCCACACTATTTTATGTATTTTCACTTTTAATGATTTTTAACACAAATTTTTGAAGCTAATGATCAAATATGTCTTTTCTAACTATTTTTTCTTTTGCAAGAGTAATTCAAAATTTAATTTTATTAATTTTTCTCCTCAAAAAAAAAATCACTACATGATTTCTGCTTCTTCTTCTTTATGAAAGATTATGCATAGACACCAATACATTTATATATTCATTTTTCCACCTTTTTAGCAAAAATTAAGAATTATGGAATTTTCTTTTCATTTTTTTTTTCCTTTAAATTTTTACGAATACAAGATTTAAGTTTTAATTAAAAGTTTTGGAAATAAGGCAATATTTCATGTTAGAAAAATTTTCTTTTCAAAGCTAAGTAAAAACTTGGCAGGGAACTTCACTGTTTTATGCACTAGGGAATATGCCGCATCCAAAGTAAAGATGAAATGAGGGAAAATATCCACAGAAACTCGTCCTCAGGGGATGATAAAACTGCATGCGGATTACGGAAAAACTTTTCCATTTTTGAAAATTGTAGTATATTATAATTAATTTCGTCGATTAAAATATCGCGAATTTTATGAATTATTTTATTTCGATTATCGCGAATATTTCGAAGCGACTTTTAAGTTCAGCTTTCGATTTTGAAAAAAACCACTTGAGTCACACTTTAGACTCAGAAATTTCACACGGTAGCGAAGCTCGAATTAAAAAATATGAGATCTTAACTCTTTGAAAGATCAAACTAAAAGGGGCCGAACCACTGCGTTCTTCAGCTTAGCTTACCGCAACTTGCGGGACTTTTTTGTTCTTGCTTAATCATCGCGAGTGGCGTGATTTTCAAGATCTTAAAAAAAAGACATAATGATAAATGTCAGTGTAAACATTAATATGGTTTACAACAAGTGGCAATTCCTAGATTAGCAAATGACAAAACCGGAAGTTCTTGTGTTTCGATATGAAAGTAATTCGAAATTCGGTACTTCTAATTAGAATTTAACCTTAAGAAGGTAAAGTAAAGTAGGTATAACTAAATAAGGACTAAAATCATAGAACAAAATAATAAAGATAAAGCAGATATAGTAGGTATAAATAACATAGTTTTAATTAGTAATAAAAGCATAGATATGGTAGGTATATAAAAAAATGTAGATATAGTTGTACTAAAATTCAATCAAAAATTTTGATTGGAAGCTTATGATCGAAGAGTTCGCATTCTATTAATCTTATGCAAAACCAAATTAGTCTGTCAAGTAGAATTATAGTTAATGTGAGATAGGAACGTTAATTCGGCGGCAAGCGCCACTACATAGTCATAAGCGTCCTAGTAGGAATTCATTAGACTCCTCCAGTTCTTCCACATTGGAAACCTCTTTGGGTTGTCACAGTTTCGTTTCTACCTGTTTATGGAATTTAGTCCAGTTTGTTGATTTTTCTAAAGATTCCTCCCTTCCCTACCCTCTTTGGGGGATGCTAAAGCTGATATACGCATGGTCGGAGAAGGATGGTCTATCAAGAACCATCCAATCATACCTTGATATATCACGTTCGGAGCTCAGTGTAATATCCAAAACATTGCTGGATGTGGGACCAATGTATGTAGGGACAGTTCCCTTGTTGGCTATCTGCAAATTGGTTTGCAGGATGTAACAAAATAGAGGTTCGCCCCTCTCGTTCGTATCTGCTCCTCCCCACGCATTGTGGTGCGCATTTGCATCTGCGCCTATGACCAACCGCACTTTGCGCCCTTCGTCCTGTACTAGCCTGTTGCACTTCATCGGTGGAACCTCCGTAGCATGGGCCATGTAAAAGGATGCCAGGATATTATTATTATTTTATTTATTACGGCCAAAAAAGCAGCTGTTTCCTTACCATTACTACAGCTCGCACCCGTCCTTCCGCTTGCGCATAGTAAACGCCAAATCCGCGCGCGATAAGTCCAGAAACCTTTCCTCCCGATGAGCGCCACGTCAAGCGATCCCTCCTCAAGGGTTAGGAGGAGTTCGCTCGACGCTACTTTACTGTGTTGGAGGTTTATCTGTAGGACTCGCAGCACCATTGGACTGTTTGTCCCCCTCCAGCACCTTCGTCGTGACGTCGTCGTCATCCCCTTGCCCTTTTGATTTAGAGTGTTCGAAGCCCCCTTCAGCCCCTTGTAACTGTTGTGCCGGGTGTAGCTCTGTGCGACTCACAGCACCATCTGGCTGTTGGTCCTCTTCTAACACCTTCGTGGTGACATCGGCTACCTCCACCTGTCTTTTTTCCCTTAGGCTTTTGAGGTCCTTTTCGACTTCGCCCACTTCCAGCGTGTTAGGATTTTTTCCTCGGGACTTCTTTTACTGAGTCGCATATAAATTTTGCCTGTACCAAAGGACATATATCCAAGGTGCGTGTACAATATATCCTCCGCCTGCTTGTTTATTTGGAAGATGTAGAACTGACCTTCCTCCGTAGGCCGAGATACAGTAAGTACCTTCCAACCTTGTGTCTGTATGTTCGGATTCTGATTCTGCAGAAATCGCAGTGTATCCTCCGACTTCATCACGCATGGTACCTATACCTTAACTTATGGTACCGTGGGGATTTGCGCTTTATCCACCACCTCAAACCGCGCGTTCGTGCCTTGCCTTTGGAGGTTTCGAACCACTTCCTCCAGCCACCGCAAGCTCGCGATGTTGTCGCACGCTATCATCTTCACACCATTATACCATCCCCCCAAATAAAAGGTTGGAAGGGGCTTACTTGGTTGTTCCCACATCATCTTAAGCATTAAGCTAATAAGTTCCCTTTCTACAGACCTTTAAGTAGTCATCTGTCCGAAAGGACTGCTATGATTAACCAGCGCCACAGTCAGTGACTGCTTTGCCACATCACTTATCTTCTCGGGAAAAGCCGAAGTCTTAGTGTTAACTCCTTTTGGCACCTCCGAGAAAGCCGGAGTCTTAATTTCGATCTTAGGCCGCGAACATTTTGGTAGGTGGTGTTTATTTTTTTTACTGTTTCCGCAGAGATTTTTGAGTTTTTTGAAGTTCTTGCGGCCCTTGTGGTTTTTGTAAACAAATACACAACTGAATGTTTCGGCCAGAATGAATATTCAAGAACTCTATCAAAATAAACGTCTGGCACTGATATTTTAAATGATGAAATATCCCTATCATAACTAAAAAAAAATTATCATATTATGCCAATGAATAAATTTAGAATTTCACTTTATAACAGATCACTGAATGATATGCCCGCTGATGAAATTTTAAATACTTTTTCTAAATATAAGCATAAGCTGGATGAAGTTTTCCATAAGTTGCGCTCAAAGCCAAAAGTTACCGGTTATAATGGCATTATTCATTATTCTGTTATTGAACTTATAGACTATACAGAGCAATATAAAATGATGCACAAACTTGGTGAAGTGTATGAAAAAACACAAAAGGAACTTTGTTGGTATGTAAAATATTTCTATATTGCATTATACGACAAACTAACCTTTTTCTGGGCAATGGATTTTTTGAAGTTCGAATTCTTTGTCGGATATGACTTCGGTTCACCGAAATTCATGCAAACGTTCTGAGTTGCCCTGAAGGAACCTTCTGGTCACCACCGGGCTATGGAAGAACATTCCAGTCGTAAAAGGAAACTAAAACACACATGCCTTAAGATATTCGACGGGTGCAAAATGGATTCACTCGGCAGTCGGCCTGGTACCTGAGCTTACCGAATTCATATCCGGAAAGGACTTCTGTATCCATAACACCACTAACTTTATTGTGATTGTAGCAGTGCTTCGCCCAATACAAAGTTGCGATCACTCACACATCAATATCCTTTTACGGGAATCTTGGAGTTCGAGGAAATTTGCTAAGAGATAAGGGTGTAAGAGGCATTGGTTCCACATTGTAAATGAAAAGGTGGTTGGTGCCTTTAGTTGTTGTAGCGATAAACACTTTTGCTGCCGGCAAGATACTTGAGAATTTGTTAAGGTTGTAGGTCCTGATCGAACGTCACACCCAGTATTATTGTGTGTAGGTCAGTTGGTAACGTAATGCCATCGACATGGGTGTCCAATATTGCCGAAATTTGCCGCATACACGTTGTAAACAAGACCGCTGTAAAGCTATAGCATATGCTGACGACCTTGCCTTGGTGATAAGTGGGAAGTTTCCACAAACTCTCTGCGATATAATGCAGGTGGAGTTAAGAAGGGTCGAAGCATGGGCTGTTGATAATGGCCTGGGCGTGAACCCAAATAAAAAGCAGCTGGTGGCCTTTAAGAAGAGGTATAAGATACCACGTCTCTCAACTCCAGTGCTGGCAAACACAGTGCTTAAGTTAAATGAGTACACCAACTATCTAGGGCTCACACTTGATAAGAAATCCAACTGGACACAAAACACCAGGTAAATTGCCCGTAAGGCCACGGTTGCCCTCTACACATGTAAAGGGGCAATTGGACGGAAATGGGGTATGTCCCCTCTGATAGTACATTGGATATACACGGCCATAGTTAGCCCAATATTGCTATACGGGGTGGCGGTATGGTGGCCCGCCCTGAATAAATCTTCGACGGTTCTTGCTCTTCAAAAGGTGCAAAGATCTGCACTACCATGCATAAGCGGAGCCATCCGCACAACGCCAATGGAGGCTATGAACGTAATACTGAGCCTATTACCCATAGATATAGTAGGCATTAAATATGCAGCATGTGCAGCTAGGCTGAGGAATCTGACCTCATGGTCTCACTGTAAACATACTGAAATTCTCGACAGATTCTGCATACCAGAATGGACAGATTTCTGCAAACCACATACCAACTTTAACAAGGGATAAGAGATATTAATCCCTGAGAGGGAATAGTGGGTGAATGACCCTGATTGGCCCACTAACAGCATTCAGATCTACACAGATGGATCAAAACTGGATAAGAGGGTCGGAGGGGGTGTCTATTCGGAACGATTGGAGATACAAAGATCGTTTCGCCTTCCCGATCACTGTAGCGTATTTAAGGCCGAGATTGCGGCCATAAAAGACGCTGTGGACTGCCTTAGGGAGAAGGCAGTCTCTCAGAAGCATATTTATATTTTCTCAGCTAGTCAAGCAGCACTGAAAGCCCTTGACTCTGTCACAGCTAATTCTGAAACTGTAGTAGGCTGTCACAGATCACTTGACGTGATGGCTGAACAGTTTACTCTGCATCTAGTATGGGTTCCGGGACGTAAGGGCATACAAGGTAATGAGATGACCGATGAGCTTGCAAGAAAGGGTACCTCCCTTCCACTTTCGCCATCCTGGAAGAGGCTGGGCATGCCGCTCTCCACCTGCAAGCTCAAGATAAAGGAGGATGTACTGATGGAAGCGGGAGCCAGATGAAAGCATCATGATAGATGCCACACGGCAAAACTCACATGACCGGTATGGAATGAGAAGAGATAGTGAGAGCTTCTCACCCTCCGTAAGAGGGATCTTTCCTTAGTTGTAGGTCTTCTCACGGGTCATGTTTGTATTGGACCGCATGCGGAAAGGATTGGCGCCCCATTTAATGATTATTGTAGAAGCTGCGGCAACGAAGAAGAGCTTGAAACTGTTAGGCATCTACTCTGTGAATGGCCAGCACTCGGTAGAAGAAGCAACGTTTTATGGGCAAGACGTTTCTCGTAGATCTGACTGATATAGCTGAGGTCAATACACGATGCTTAGTTAGCTTCATAAACTCAACGAAGTGGTTTGATTAGGAGAGTAGGAAAAAATCCATGTGGTTTCACAATGGACCTATGTGTGCCGCTCCAATGTGGACGGCAGCCACTTGAATCTAACCTAACCTAACCTTAGTCGGATTTGAGAGGGACTTTTCGGTTGATCATAGGGGTTAATAATGCCACTTAAAATGGAGATAAAGAAGAAAGGCGTCATTTACCTAGATCAATAGGGTTACAGGACCCGATTCAATTCCCCATCAATCTTCTCAGAACTTTTCAATATAACAGCGGCGGATCCTTGTCCAGGGATTCCTTCTTCCAATTTCCAGTTTTAATAAACTTGAGCCATCTTCACTTCGTACATAAAACGTTTAACCTTTTTTATATTTGCAGTACTCTAAGCTATTTGCCAATGCCTTAATGCCTGAGTGGCTGGTTCGCATACTCAAGGATAAGTAAAATTTTTCGTATAACGAAGCTGTTACGCGTTTAGAAGAACAAATGCAATGGATGCAGTATATGGATGTAGAATATCAGCAATGAGCCGCCTTATTGTATTATTTGAATCCTTTCTGTTGTTAATACCCACATAATATATGTCTATGCAAAATAGTCTAAGTAGAAAAAAGTTTAAATTTTTTGTTTTGTCTACAAAAAATGAATAATTATACAGACAATTTAAAGATATAATGGACGCTATAAATAACATATGCCGTCATCAATTTTAAAATAATATTAAACAGTATTTAATTAAACGCTTGATAATTTCGAATTCAAAACTTAGAAGTAAGCAGAAGTTTAAAAGCGGGGTCATTGGTGCAGTTTGTCGTATCGCTGTAGTCGAATCCCTAGCGTAATCAGCTGTTTATCGTTACGGCGGAAAAACAAAAACCAATTGGTTGGCTACGATACGGTTACGACCTTAGCGGCACCAATAATCGATTGCATTGATTTCCATAAGGTTGGTTGTTGTTGTTGTTGTGGTTGTAGCGATAAGGCTGCTCCCCGAAGGCTTTGGGGAGTGTTATCGATGTGATGGTCCTTTGCCGGATACAAATCCGGTACGCTCCGGTACCATTGCACCATTAAGGTGCTAGCCCGACCATCTTGGGAACGATTTATGTGGCCACATTAAACCTTCAGGCCATTCCCTCACTCCCTACCACCAAGTTCCATGAGGAGCTTGGGGTCGCCAGAGCCTCGTCTGTTAGTGAAATAGGATTCGCCGCGGATAGGTGAGGTTGACAATTGGGTTTGGAGAAGCTATATATTGCGCTGGCAACCTGACAGGTTGCGCTACACAGCCCCTTGAATCTGGTATTTTAGTCGCCTCTTACGACAGGCATACCTACCGCGGGTATATTCTGATCCCCTAACCCGCTGGGGTCATAAGGTTGGTCGAATCAGCTGTTATAAGGTTACCGATACGGCTACCGATAACGCACCAATGTCTGCAGCTTAAAATGTTATAAATGACTTCTTGTAAGTAACTCCAAACGACCTCGCTCAAAGTACTCATGAGGGAGCTGTTTGCCCAGTAGGGGGCACACTTGAATTTATGAAATTGACACAATAGAGGAAATTAATAGTAGACAAAATTTATACAGAATAAAATTTATACAGAACAAATTTGAGTAGATATAAAGATAATGATCAAATCACAATTTTGCAAAGAAGTTTCCAATAACTAGTACTTTCATATTTAAAATAGAGGGTTGAACAGTATTATCACGGTTTAGCGTTATTTGCTTCATTTCAAATTAAAAATTTAATGTGGTTAAATGACATTTTTTAATACTGAGAAACGAGTCACAGGCGTAAAAATTTTGCTAAAATCATGACATAAACAGCGAAATGGTTCGTGCATTTCATAATTCGATCTGCATGTAGCTACAAAAATTTAAAGAAAATGTCTAGATGGCCTTATTGGAACGTTAAACTTGATTTCGCCAAACAAAAATGGACTACCCTGCAAAAATTGTTGGATTACGTGTTCCATTTTCTTCATGTTGGAGTACTCCTAACAATACTCCTTTGCAAAGCGTTTGCGGACCACCATTAGCCGATCATTGCTCGTTTTTTAACGACCGTGATCACGACATGATGACGATCGAACAGAGTTGCCAAAAGTAAAATATTGCATACAAATAACTGATAATAAAATTTTAATATGGCAACTCTGATAAATATAAGTTTCTTTATTCACGTAAATGCTAAATAACATAAGAATATTCGTAGTAAAAAATATAAAAGTTGTATTGCCCCTCTTCATTTACTTTCATTTCAAATTAAATTCACTCCGATAATTCTTTCCGGCACAATTCCTCTTTAGTACTTTGGCATATGATCCTCTGTGGGTGCTCCATGGAGTACTACAGTGAAAGTACTTTGGAAAGTACTATCACGTATGTACTCTATGGATTACTCACAAACAAATCGAGACTGGGATCACCTACTCCTCTCCTAGGACATCGCAATGTTAATTGGAGCACATTTTTGTATGAATAGAGATTAGTTTTGGAATACTCCTATACTCCCAAAGGAGTATTCCTTACATTATTTATGGAGTACTCGCGTTTTTTGAAGGGTAAGTCTACCATACCCAACTTGCTTGAGTTTACAACCTTTGTATCCAACAGTTTTAAGACTAATTGTGAAGTTGATGTTATTTATACTGATTTTAGTAAAGCATTTGATAAAGTTTCTCATTCCATACTTTTATTCAAACCTAATCGGTTAGGATTTCTTCCATTGTTCCTCTCTTGGGTTTCTTCTTATTTGAAGGAAAGAAAACCAAGAGTTATATTTAATAATTGCTGGTCCCGGTTCATAAACGTAACTTCTGGTGTTCCACAAGGCAGCCACCTTGGTCCAGTCTTGTTTCTGTTGTTCATTAATTACCTTACAAGTGTTTTGAAGTGCTGCAAGTCGTTGTTGTACGCTGATGATATCAACCTTGTAATGCCTATCAAGCGGATTTGAATAGCCTAGTGGATTGGTGTAATGTAAACGCCATGCCACTAAACCTCCCTAAGTCTAAGTTCATGTGTTTTACAAGGAAGTCCTTCCAATCCCATGATTATGCTATTGGTGATTATTTAATTAAGCGAGTCACTAACTTTATTGATCTAAGCGTTACAATGGACCCAAAACTGTATTTTAAATTTCATATCGAATCTTGCGTGAATAGGGCTAAAGGTACTTTGGCTTTCGTTAAACGTTGGTCCAAGGAATTCTATGACCCATACGTTACAAAAACTGTTTTTATATCATTGGTCAGGCCTATTCTCCAATACGCTTCAATAATTTGGAATCCACGTTATCAGGTTCATTCTGACAAGCTGGAATCGGTCCAGAAACAATTTTTGCTTTTTGCTTTAAAACACTTAACATGGGATACTTCCAAAAATCTTCCTCCCCTTCTGCAACCGGTTAGAACTACTACAGTTGCCCACGTTAAAGAGCCGCAGGGAGATGCATGGGGTCTTGTTTATTATAAAATTAATAAGTGGGTCGATAAGTACCCTTCAAAAAACGTGAGTACTCCATAAATAATGTAAGGAATACTCCTTTGGGAGTATAGGAGTATTCCAAAACTAATCTGTATTCATACAAAAAATGTGCTCCAATTAACATTGCGATATCCTAGGAGAGGAGTAGGTGATCCCACTCTCGCTTTGTTTGTGAGTATTCCAGAGAGTACATACGTGAGAGTACTTTCACTGTAGTACTCCATGGAGCACCCACAGAGGATCATATGCCAAAGTACTAAAGAGGAATTGTGCCGGAAGGAATTATCGGAGTGAATTTAATTTAAAATGAAAGTAAATGAAGAGGGGCAATACAACTTTTATATTTTTTACTACGAATATTCTTATGTTTCTATACTACAGTATGTATACATAAAACCAGTGCGCGGTTGCATTTTATCAGAGTCGCCATAGTAAAATTTTATTATCAGTTATTTGTATGCAATATTTTACTTTTGGCAACTCTGTTCGATCGTCATCGTGCCGTGATCACGGTCGTTAAAAAACGAGCAATGATCGGCTGATGGTAATCCGCAAACGCTTTGCAAAGGAGTATTGTTAGAGTACTCCAACATGAAGAAAATGGAATACGTAATCCAACAATTTTTGCAGGGTACCCTTGCAAAAGCCATGTTGTGAAAAGTCAACTACCCTAAAAGAAACGCTGATAGTTTTACTAATACACTCACACTTGTAATTGACAATGCTGATCCTGCGATGACGTTAACATTGATACCATGGTTCAATTATGTACAGGTTGGCTCATCTCATCAGCTGATTTTATTTATGTCATTGCATGGTCGAAGGGATTGTCAAAAGGAGATGGCAAACTCAAAATGAAACCAACACATTGGCAACATTTTACTTACACATACAAAAACTGTTAAGTTTTATGTTTCCATTCCATACCATTCGCACCAACACCAATACACAGATTTTGACAATTTGAACAGACATATTTTGTTGCTTTACAGATGAGCCAACCTGTATATAGTTGAACATTGATTGATACTCAAATTTATGTATGTTCCTTTGTTCACTCACGCATGTCCGCATGTACGCAACGACAGCCTATAATCATGAAAAAGGACTCAAACTGAGAAAGCTTCGGACACCTGGTACAGAACAAAAGAACATACAGCAGATACCATTATGCATGTGACAGATTCATAATTCCCAACGGAATTTATGTATGCGAGAACAGTTTATCCGATTTAATCATGTTGTCACTACTGACTGTCATATGACAATCAAATGATTATCACGGTTGTTTTGTTATTTTTTAAATTCCGCCATTTTCAACCGACGAAAACCATATAAAAAATAAGTTTAAAAAATGACAAAGAAAGCATCTCAAAGCTCCATGCTAAAAGAGAAAGAGTCTAAAATAATATTAAAATATACCAAAAGCTGTCGGAATGTGTGGGGCGCACTCAAAAAATTGATACGCGAAAAATAATAGTGGTTAGTGGTGATTCATTTTTAAATGTGTTTCAGCATGAGGAAAGCGCTCTTCAGTTGTTTTGTTATTTTCTGAATTTAAATTGAACATTCTGAACTCGAATTCTTATAAAGGTATTTATTTTAAACAAATAAAAAACAGGTATGCTTTTATCACGTACATTATTAAAAACGTAATGAAATAAAGTAAATAAAAAGCAAAAAGCATTGTTTCATTTTTGGCGGAATATAACAATGGTCATTTATGATAGTATAATAGTCAAACCTGATATCTACAGTAAACTATCATTTATGACACTTTTTGATAGTTAGAATGTCAGCACTGATCCAGGAAAATGAATGAGAGTGAGCAGTATGGCTATATACTTAATCAGTAGGCCATGTTGGTGTATAAGAAGGAGACAAAAAATCACATGTACACAATTGTTTACATCACATTTGCGCAAGTCCCCTTAAGTTTGTGATAGAAAGTTTGTATGAGGCGCTGATCGTTAGGTTGACATTGCTGACAATCAGATGATAGTCATATGATAGTCAGTATTCTTGTAGGATAATGAAGATACTCTAAAGGCTAAAGGCCCATTCAGTCTCAAAACACTCATAGATTGAGTTAGATCCGTTTTGATCAAAACGTTTTCTCTATCATAAATCGGGTGTTTGTATGTTAGAGATGCTATTCGATAACTCAAATTACATAAAACGGTCTTTCAATGCAAACAAAATTGTATGGGCATCATAAGGAAGTTACCCCACTGCTCCTCAAATCATAACTTTCCATTTATCTTCACCAATTGTGATGTAATTCATAATCGTTTACTCAACGATTAATCAACCCCTTATGTTGTTGTTGTTTTAATAATAAAGACGCTCGCCGAAGGCTTTGGGTAGTCAAACATGGAGCATTAAATATACTATTTGCATTACTCAAATAGGTTTAACGCCTGAAAACAAGCATGCAAATCAAACCATTTTGAGGAAGATGCACGCCATAAGCATTGTCTCCATTTTGCTTCTTCGTAGGATCTTGCGGGACTGTGAAAAGCTTTACACGCGCTTTCCCCTTATTATCCTGCACAGAAATCACTTTTCCATTTTAAAGAAATCTAAATAGTTAAATTCCTTTTATTTTACACAAATTTGCGTAGTAAACAATTTTCAAAACAAATAAAAATAAACAAAAAATGTAAATATAAACAAAGTTTGACATTTTATGACGAATGAAAAAACATATAAAATGCAACTCTGATGCTTTTACCTGGTTATTGTACCATGGTCTTATCTATTATACTAGGAGTCGTGGAAGACATTGTCTTGCCCGAAATTGGGTTTACCTGCTTATTTCAATATATACATCATCGCATCGAAACTGTTTTCCATTCCATAAGGAAAATCTCTCATTAGCGCTGCAACTCGTTCGGTGGTTGCCCTGATGCTCGTTTTTGCTGTCTGCCCTCCGCCCGTACGATATATGTACATATCTTTTTTTTCGTTCACCAACTCACATAGGGACTTCCGTTTAAGGGATTCGTATTTATCCCCTAAAGATTTCCATTCTCGCAATATTACTGACTTGGTGCCAAAATCCATGCATTCTCCTTTTGCTTTCATGTTACAGCGTCTGACCTTTTATTTTCTAGAATATGGCGTTGGGTTTCTACCAGCTCCACTAACAGCAACTCTTCATTATTTGAAAAGTTCTTTCCTCTTTTTCGTTTGGACTCTTCATTCATCCTTATCACTCCATTTTTATATATAAATTAAAAAACTATTGTTTGTTTAATGGTGTGTTCAATTTGTACTTATTATTAAGAATTCATGAGCTTAACACCGGCTTATAATAATTGAATAATCAAATAAGAATAAGAAACATTTACTGGCATATTGCGATGGTACCAAACCGTCAACGTAATCATCATCAAGCAATTTCGTAATGTTATCAAAGGTTTCACCGAAATTCGATTGGAGTGCGCTGCGACATCACGGAGTACCGGATGTAATTATTAAGCTAATAATGGATCTATACAACAACGCAAATTGCAGCGTTAGATGCAAGCAAAATTTAAGCTCCAAGTTTAACATCGCCAAAGGCGTTCGCCAAGGATACCTTCTTTCGCCGCTGCCGTATACTCTTGTGCTAGATGGCGTACTAGCTGAAACAAATCGTACAGCGCCAGATGGCATTCAGTGGGGATTACGCAAAAATTAAATGATTTGGATTGTGCGGATGATATATGTCTCCTGTCGCATTCTTTTACTGGTATTAAAATGATGGTCGACAATTGACTGAAAATAAACGTAAAGAAAACTAAGCTAATGCGGCTCCGAACACAAAACACGCAAGATCTGACAGTTCTGATCGACGATACAACCGAAACTATTGAAAATGTTTTCCAGTTCTGTTATATCGGAAGTATAGTAGCTAGTGATGGCGGAGCTGAAATTGATGTAAGCTCACGAATAGCTAAGGCCTGGGTGGCGTTTCAAAAACTGAGAAAAGTGTGGCGATCTAGCACACTCAGTCGCAGCACAAAACTTAAAATATTCAACAGCACCGTGAAGTCGGTACTACTATACGGCTCTGAAACGTGGAAAGTAACGGAACTCAACAGCAGTAAACTACAGGTGTTCGTAAACAAGTGCTTGCGCACAATATGCCATATATTCTGGCCCAACATTATTTCAAATGAAGATCTTTTATTCAAAAACCATAAAGAGAAGAAAATGGCAATGGGTCGGCCGTATACTAAAAAAAAGCGAATGATGTATTGCAAAAAAGCGCTTGACTGGAACCCACAAGGAAAACGGCGGAGGGAAAACATGGATTAGAACTGTTCACGCCGAATATCAGTCGGAAGGGTCGTGTAGAGACGTCAAGAGATGAGCCCATAACAGAACTCGGTGAAGAGAACTCGTTTTTGCCCTATGCTGCTAAAGGAGCGATATCTGTTTTTGTAATTTACTTAACAGAAATGTCAAATGTTGGTATCAAGGAAAAAAAATAAAAATCGCAAAACTAAAAATCTGAAAACATACCTGTAGCCCGTTTCTGTAACCTTGCGTTATAATAACAAACGATTTGCTATCGCAAGGTACGTATCGCTTTCGATATGAAAAGTGTTTCTGTAACGCACTCAATTCACCTTGCGATATAATATTGGTGAGTTTTTATCATATCGATGGAACAATCGAAATGGAACATAGGATCTGTCACCAATAGCGAAAAAGATATAATCAGCCCTATTCTTGAATCCATCGTAGAAAATCTACGAATACAACCCTCCGCTACGAATACGAAGAATTTGCTATCACTGAACTCATGTGAAACCGAAAAATTGTAAATAAAAAATTTCAATTTAAATATTAGTTTAAAATTGCATTATATCATTTAAAAAAAAATGTTTAGTGCTTAAAATGGATTCTATATCATTTGCAGCTTTGTTAGAAGAAAATGAGCAAGAAAGGTGTGATTTAAAAATTGCGAGGAGTCTTGAAATTAGAAGAGGCTATTTATGTGAAACGATCCGTGTTTTAATGAACTTATAAAGGTTTTAAAAAATTGTGTTTTATAAAAACTTTCCGCCTAAACAAGGCTGCGTTTACCTACGTGCTCGGTGTTATAAATGAAGGAAGTACACTGTTCGGTGGGTCATGTTCAATAAGTCCTATAATTCGCTTAGCATCGGTAAAACTTTTTTTTTGCGGAAGGTAGCTATCAGCACGGAGTTGGAAAAGATTTTGACTTTCCGATGTGTCAGACCACATTTTCCAAAGTTTTGAAAGATGCCTTACTAATTTTCCAAACGCGGCTATGTCCACAATTGATATACTTATATATGACCAACGAAGAGAAACGTAGCGTAAAAAGGGAGTTCTACGAAAATATAGGTTTCAGGATGTAATCATGTTTTATAGTTTTTGCAATAATTGCCATTATTAGAAGACCCTTAAAAATTTAAATAAATATTTTAGTAATTTAATTTTAATTTAATTCTTTTAAGCCTTCTTCCAAATCTGTGAAGCTAAGTTGCCGATATGCATACGTATTAAAAAAGCATTACTTTTTTCCAGATAGTTGCATCTTTTGTTGGTGGCGCAATACTATTGGCAATGTTTTCTCAAAATTTGTTAACCTTCTCCGTTGGGCACTTTGTAAAGCCTAGCGCCATTTCAGAGTCCTTCTGCAATAGGTCAAGTAAGCAGGAACATTGTTGGCGAGTTGTGAAAATTTTTGACCTATTATAACAATAGATTGTAATTAAATTAGTATACATATCACTTTTAATAATATACTTATATTTTATTTGTTTAATATCCCTTTTTATTCTGAATTTTTAATGATTTCACTTTTTCCCGCAAACTGATACGCGTCGTAGAAAATTTGTACGAAATTCTACGATTTCACAGTTCGAGTGTGTTCAGTGAAGGCTTTCTATGAATTTCGAACTTACGATGGATTCAGTAAACGTACTTTCGTAGAATTTACGAAAATCGAGTATACGATGGATTCAAGAATAGGGCTGAATAACAAACACAAATTCTTTTTAATCGCAAGAAAAGAAGTTCAAAATTCATTATATAAATTGTGAACTTTTGCTTAAACTGGTATTATAAGTGATTTAAAATCATCCCTTGACTATAATAATAAAAGAAAAACATTGTGCTACAGGTATTTACTTTGCGACGTGTTAGCTGCTTAGGCACGTCTGAATGTTGCAAGTATATTACCCTTATACGTTTGTTAACCTTGCGATTTAAGAGGCAATCTAAGCGTCCTCTTGCCATCTATTGGAATTGGAATATTCAATTCCCAAAACCGGAAAAAATACAGTTTTTTATCTCGACCGGGCAATTCCTAGATATATTGCAACTACTTCAAAAACGTCTGTTGCGGCCGGGGTAGGCTTGAAATTAACAGGCGTTTGAACTCGTATTATTGAGCTAATATGCTCTGAATATGCTCTGTTTTATTTCCTAAATAATTATAATGTTACAACATATGTATAAAATACAAGTACTGAAAATAAACTTACGTTTTGGGTTTTCGCCTCCCGTCTAGCTCGCCGCTCAAATTCGTTTTAATCGATTGCAATGAAAATGCAAAACTTTGACAAAGGCGAAGGGAGTTGCCAGATGGGCCACATTTATAAGTTTCTTTCCATTAGTACAAAGTGTAGAGAACAGGGTAATACAAATATGAAAACAGATAATACTAACATAAAGAACAGAATAATGCAAACATAAGTAACGGCTAAACTACTTTAACGATTCTCGCCAACATCCCGACCACCGTGAATCTGGTCAGATTCACCAACATCTAGCCGAGCCAATACGCGCGCTGGTCGCCGGAATAACCCAACTGTGGTCTGCACCTCCGCTGCTCGGACTTGGTTGTCCTTCCCTGGGAACACGCGAACTATTCTTCCCAACGGCCACTTGGAGCGATGTATATTACTGTCGCACAACAGGACCAAATCTCCTGGTCGCAATGGCTCGACCGGTTGGTACCACTTAGTGCGTCGACACAGATCTGGCAGATATTCCTGAACCCATCTTTTCCAGAAGCGATGCTGTGCTTGTTGCACCTTCCTCCATTGCTTCCTAGATACCGTGTGATCTTCTTCTCGCGGATGAGGGGTCTGTTCTGAGTTGGCAGTACCTATAAGAAAATGGTTAGGTGTTAAAGGTTCGTCGGTGGGTGTTTCTAATGGAATGTGCGTTAACGGTCGGCTATTCACAAGGTTTTCCGCTTCGCACATAAGACTGTATAAACTTTGCTCGGGTAGACTCTCATTGTGTAGAGCATGCCCCATGGCCCGCTTGACGCTGCGCACAAGTCGCTCCCAGCATCCACCTACATGCGGATTCAACGGGCAATTAAACACCCACTCGATGCCCTCAGTTGTTAGTGCGTCGGCTATCCTCCCATTCGCGAAGTCCGAACGTTGCCGCTGCATTTCTTTATTAGCGCCGGTGAAGTTAGTAGCGTTATCCCACCGTATGCGAACCGGGGTGCCTCGCCTGCACATGAAGTTGCGAATGCATAGTAAACAAGTATCGGTACTGAGGTCCTTGGCAATCTCCAAATGTATGGCACGCGTCGTCAGGCAGGTAAACAAGGCTATCCAACGCGTCTCCTTCCGTCGACCTATGGCTACGAGGAACGGTCCCATGTAATCTAACCCGACATAGGAAAATGGCCTCAAAAACGGCGTCAGCCTATCCTCTGGCAGCTGGCCCATTATCGGTGGTCACGGTTGCGCACGATCCTTCTTACAACTTTGGCATTCCTTAGCGGCGCGTCGAACGGCTGCTCGAATATGGGGTACCCAAAACTTTCGGCGGATTTCGGCTCTTATAGTTCCTTCATTCTGGTGATTCGCTTTAAAATGATAGTACATGACGATTGTATTTGTGACGTGGTGCTCCTTCGGAAGGATGATTGGCCTGCGACTCTGGAGCGGTATTACTTCAGCGGCATCAATGCGACCCTTTATACGCATGACTCCTTTCTCATCGATGTAAGGTGTCAGCTTCCACAAATTGCTATTGCGCCGCAGTTGTTTCCCTACACGCAGAGCCTCATACTCTTCAGGATACGCGTCCATCTGTACCGCTCGACAAACTAAGTGCTCCGATGCTCCCAGCTCCGCTACGGTTAGATATCCGTACTTTCTTAGTATTCTGAGCTTCTTCCGAGCGTTGTTGCAAAACCGCAACATCCACGCTATAACTCTTTTCATACGAATGAAACAAGAGAATCTTTTAAACGTATCGCCTCCATAACTGAAATGAAATAGGAACTTAGTGCTGGTTTGCGTCTGGGCCACGACTGCCGGCCACTCTGATTCGTCCTTATACAGGAAGTTTTGTCCTGTCGCCCAGAATAATTCACGTTTCCCGCTTGGTAGGCGCGTTGCAAAATCGGCTGGGTTGTCGATACTGGGAAACCATCTCCAGTCTGTTACTTTACTGCCTGCCAGCACTTCGTTCACTCGGTGTGCCACATATGGCTTATACCGGCGGTGATCCGAGGTTATCCACGCCAACGTTGTCTTAGAATCGCTCCACATTATTGTTTTTACAGGTGTAAGGTCATGGTTTTGAAGTACTGCTGTACGAAGTCGCGTGGCTAAAACGGCCGCTTTCAGCTCCAGACGTGGCACCGTTGTCAACTTTAAAGGGGCACATTTTGCTTTGCCCATAACGAACGCCAAACGTATTATACCACACCCGCTGCTGATTCTCTAATACGCCACTGCTCCATAAGCTGATTCGCTGGCATCGGCAAACACATGTAGTTCTACCGACGATTTAAAGAAGTTTCCATCATAACATCGCGGCATTCGTAAGGTTTCGATGTCCTGTAGCATGTTCAGCCACTTTCTCCACATCGCGAAAGCTTCATCCGGTATACCATCTTCCCATCCGACCTTCTCTTGCCACACTTTCTGCAAAATCAATTTTGCCACTATCGAGTATTCTGCTGCCAAGCCAAATGGATCGAACACTGACATGGTTATCCGCAATGCTTCTCGCTTAGTGGGTCTTGTTGCGCCTGTCATTAACTTACCATCGATTTTGTTGAATGATAAGGCGAATTTTAGCTCATCCTTTACGTTATCCCAAACCATGCCAAGCACTCTCTGGAACTGTCCATCGGCAGATCTATCGAGATTCACCATGGTCAGTGCATTTCCTCCGCTATTAAAAACATCTTATACTTGCTTGCAATTAGACACGAAACGTCTCAGCTCAAAACCACCCTGTTTGTGTACCCAGACTACTTCCTTGGTCACGCGCACATCTTCTTCTTCAGTGGTAAAACAATGCACATAATCGTCAACATAATGATTATGGATAATCGCAACTCCTGCTTCAGGGAATACTGTCTGGAACTCTCTGGCGTTTTTGTTCTTCACGAACTGCGCGGAGCATGGTGAGCACGTCGCGCCGAATGTCATCACCGTCATAACGTAATCATCCACTGGCGCTTCAGGTTCGATCCTCCATAGAAATCGTTGCGCTTCTTGGTCTTCGCGCCGTATCTGCACCTGATGAAACATCTCTACGACATCTGCGCAAACCCCAACTAATATCTGCCTGAATTTCATTAATATGGTCGCTAGCGGCTGACCCAAGTCCGGCCCGCTTAGCAGAACTGAATTAAGTGAAACGCCATTAACTTCTGCTGCAGCGTTAAATACTACTCGTAGCTTTTCCGGCTTGTTAACGTTGCGCACTCCGAAATGTGGCAAGTACCACGTCCTTTTACCACGCTGCTGTGCTTCCGCTTCGTTCAGACGCCTTACGTAACCTTTTCGAATGTATTCACCCATGATATGCGTATACTGCTCTCGGAGGCCAGGGTCTTTAGAAAACTTTCGCTCCAGTGCCATTGATATCCTTTCTGCCATTCCTCTACTATCAGGGAGTTCCCCCTGATCGTTCTTCCACAGGAGTCCTGTTTCGTATCGTTGACCCTTTCGAACTGTCGTTGTGTTAAGTAAATGTTTGGCTTTCTCAACCGCTGCGCTCTCCACATGCGCATGGGCACCACTGGCTTCCATCGCATCGTTCACTATGAAATTTTCAACCAATTGCTCGAGCTTCGACTCACCGCTCTTATGCACAAACAGGGAATGGTAACTTCCAGACGGTTGATGCACATGACTTGGTCCGTAAAGTACCCATCCAAGCTTTGTCAACACAACCGTTGGTCTGCGCCTTCCGTCAGCTATTACACGTTTCGCCACGCCCAAGTGCCCATTATCTAGACCGATTAATAATTCTGGTATCGCCGCGTCGTACTCAGCGATTGGCAGCTGCTTAGAGAACCGATGCTTCCACTGTAGTTCTGACTTGTTCAGCGTTTGCTTTGGCAACTGCATGTCTTCGACGACCTTAACGTTTTTCATACAAAATCTCCTCGCGTTTGCATCGAGCCCTGATATTTGAATATTACTATTAAAAACCGTTTGAGTTACAGCATTGTTTCCGAACCATTGTAATGTCAACTTCTCTTTATTACCTATCAGAGCAAGCTGATTTGCTAATCTCCTATTCATTAACGACACAGCCGAACCCTCGTCAATAAAGGCATAACAAACTACCTCCCGCCCATTCGCATACAATTTGACGGGTAGAATTTTGAACAAAATATTTAACTTTTCTTGTCTTGCGACCGCGTTAGTAAAAACTGGTTGCCTTGTTGTGTCTTGACGCTGAACTCCACCAGCGATTCGTTGTTCATCTGCATGCAGCAGCACGTGCACTTTCTTCGCGCAGTTTGATGCAGAACATTGGTGCTCTTTTCCACACTTGTTGCTTCTGTGCCCACGCCTTAGACAATTAAAACACAACCTTCTCTTTCGCACAACCTTCCATCTCGATTCGACGTCCATTGTCTTAAACTGACTGCATTCTTCTATGTGATGTGCCTCTGTACACAATTCGCAGCTGACCGCTTGCTTACCGTTTGTACCAACGTGAAAGAATTTCATCCGCCCTTCATTACTCTTTTGGACCGGTCGCGTTTCCTGGGTTGAATTGAGGCAGGTGATGTTCACCACGCGCGCCAGCTCCTGTATCCACTCACTGAAAAGGCAGATTGTCGCTCTGGGTGTAATGTTTATGGCATGGCGAGCCCACTCTAATCTTCGCGATGTTGGCAGCTTAAACAGCAACTCTTCCATAAGGGTAGGATTGGCTAGGTGGTGTTCACAACCAGCAGCTTCGAGAAACGTCGTTAAATTTTGCACCTTTGTAGCAAACGGCACCAGCATATCCAAACGATTTTCCGGTATTGGCGCACAACTTCGAACGCGCGCAATCTGACTCTTGACTAGTTGCTCTGGTCTACCAAAGCGCTCACCTAACACATCGATAACTCTTGGTACATTGTTGCTATGAATGAGCAGACATTCAACTACTTCGCGCGCCTTTCCTTTAATGGCCTTCTGAAGTCTTATCATATTTTGCCGCTCATTATACCCGTACTCCTGAGTCGTCATAATGAACGATTCGCGAAACATTGGCCAGTCCTCAGGTTTTCCGTCAAATTCTGGCAAATCATATAATTTCTTAACGGCACCTTGACCGGAGAAACTACTCAAAACGCGATTCAAATTGGCCAACGTTTCTGCAATCGACTCATTTTCCCTTATTATGTCATTTCCCCCAGTTGATGAGTTGCCTTCACCCAAACGCAAACCAGTCGCCGCATTATTTGACATATTCGCAAGCTGCGCCACTATGTTTTGTAATTCAGCCATTTGCTTTACCATAGCGCTAATTTGTAACTCAAGTGGTGATTGTTGTTGTTGTTCAATTACATTTTGTTCTTGAACAGTGGTATTTAGAACGTCACTACCACCATCGTCATCTACATGACCGCTATTTGACCCTGAACGCGTTAGTGGCATGTTATACCGATACCCTTGCGCTTTGTTGTTGCAAATAAAATTTTCCGACCACCGTTATCCCTAACCGCACCGACTTACCCACTAACTACGCTAACCAAATTCAGATACTCACCCCTTCTTCTCCAATATTTCACAATGTCCTTGTCCAGCTATGGGCTGTGTTCTTGCACGTTCAAATTACTCAAAAACTCCAATTTTGTCCCATTTGGTTATGTATATATTAAATTGTCGGTGGCCAATGAAAAAATTGGCACATGGAAACGTTGTCAAATGCAATAAAATGGCGCACGAAAAAGTATGCAAATGAATTTAGGTTCAGCAAAACGAAATAAAAGATGTTGCGGCCGGGGTAGGCTTGAAATTAACAGGCGTTTGAACTCGTATTATTGAGCTAATATGCTCTGAATATGCTCTGTTTTATTTCCTAAATAATTATAATGTTACAACATACGTACAAAATACAAGTACTGAAAATAAACTTACGTTTTGGTTTTTCGCCTCCCGTCTAGCTCGCCGCTCAAATTCGTTTTAATCGGTTGCAATGAAAATGCAAAACTTTGACAAAGGCGAAGGGAGTTGCCAGATGGGCCAAATTTATAAGTTTGTTTCCATTAGTACAAAGTGTAGAGAACAGGGTAATACAAATATGAAAACAGGTAATACTAACATAAAGAACAGAATAATGCAAACATAAGTAACGACTAAACTACTTTAACGATTCTCGCCAACAACGTCCATAAATACAACAACGACAACCTTCCGAACAAAAAGCATACACCACGGAGTATCCAAGTAAGTAATCTAACATTCTAAAATTCAAAATTACAAAAAAACTATACTTCCTCACGCAATAGAAATGGCAGCATGTAACATCACACGGCAACGCCTCAGATGGAGCCAAGTACTTTATTGAAATCCTTTTGTTTCAAATATATGAACTCTTTGACGACCAGAATTTAGTTGATGTGACATTCAAATTAACAAATTCATCTTCCTTGTAAGTAAACTTTCATTTGAATTAACGCTATTGCAGCTTGTATGTACATTAACTACGCTTGTTATATATGTATTTACAGAATTACGGCTCATCGTCTAATTCTATCGGCGGCAAGCCCTTATTTCGGTGAACTGTTCAAAAGGGACAACGGGATTTGTCCACTTATAGAAACCACCAATATCGACAGCGACACTTTCGAGCGCTTAATCACCTTTTTTATACCGGCAAAACGCTCATAACCATTGACAATGTGGATCGGATGTTAAAAGCGGCTTTAATACTACAATTGAAAGGCGCTGTTGCAAACTGCTGATTTTATAATAGAGAATATCACCGATTTCACATTGCAGCCAGCATATAGTCTGGAGAAGTAGACTCAGTGTGAGATACTAAATGAAAAAATTCTGGCTTACGAAACACAAAACTTTATGCATGTAAATTAACGTGTGCGATTATTTGAGCATTAAATTTATTGTTTTATTATCTCGCAGGTAACCCAGAGCAGTGAATTTTTAGATTTTGACGCCAAAAAGTTGCAACCTATCATAGAAAGAGACAATTTGCATGTACGGTGCGAGAAAGGTATTTTTAATGCTGTAAAACGTTGGTATGAACATGATGCTTCTGCGCGCAAACATCATCTGCCAGAATTAACTGCTTATCTGCGTTTAACCCAATGTAATATGGTCTTTAGTATGGCTAATATTCATCCGTTACCGGGTTGTGAAAACTTGGCATTAAAGGTTTTAACTTGGCATAGATACCCCTTGGCTCGTTCTAAGCTGACATTGAAGTATACAGAGAAACGTGGTGGCCAGATTCCTGACGAAGAATCACTTTTGGCTCTTAACCGATGGGTAAATAATACCGGGATATGACTCTTTACAAATGGTTTATGATATTATTTGCAAAATGTTAAGGTAGAATCAACAGTCGGTGTTAATGACCAGTATAACAATAGCTTCCCGCTCAAGATCACGGATCGAAAACTATTTTCACTCTAGCGATAAGGAGACTCCTTGAAGATTTTCGGGAGTTTTGCTGTTGTCGATGTAGACAGCATATTGATTCGGTACATTCCGGGAAATACCACCATTAAGGTACTTGCCCGACCATCTCGGGAAACCACATTAACCCTTCTACCCTCTTTCCCAAAGGAACATGGGGTGGCTTTATCCTGGCCTGCGAAATAAATATCTGTATCTTTCTCAATATCCAAATAGTATTAATTTACTTTCATTCCCTTCCAGACCGTAAAAAGGATTTGGTTGAGCTGCAGGCCGGCGAATACGTTTCCCTGCGATTGTAGAAAAGAGGATACAGGCCGTTGATTGGCTACGGATAGTTGTAGAATTTAGACTAGCAAGAACAAAATTAGCGACCAAGGTGAAAAAGGCAAACAAGTTGCATAAAATTATACACAGCAGACAGAATGAGACCATTCAAAAAAGTTCTCACAGAACCACATATATAATACTCCTATATTGCTAATAGAAAATGCTCGCAATGTGTTTTGAATTCGAAATCAAACCAAGACAGCCTATAAAATTTTTTTGATTGTAGCAGAATAAGTGTGACAAGAAAAATCAAAAATTTAGGTATATTCGAATGTTGAATACAAAAACAAAAACGTTTAAACATCAATATATCGGCACTCTGATGTTTGGGAATGTACCTAGCCTTTTGTAGCAATATAGGAGTATTACAACCACGTGGGTTCGATTGAGATGTAGCTGGGTCGAGTATGGTAGAGTTTGTTTTTGGTTGTGGAGTCGCCCTTGAAGTCACTTTTGGAATTTGGTTAGTAAGATCAAAAAATCTAGGTCATCTTTTATTTCATTTGTCTGCAAATAAAAACATAAAATGTTAGTATACATAAACAAGCAGCAATAAACATTTGGATTCACGACACAATCCAAAAAAACATTCGCCTTGCCGAACTTATTTTGAACCTTTGGGTTCCGACGTTTTTACCGAGAATATTTATGTACATTTACCTCAGAAAGTCCCCCTTCCTATAATTCTTTTGTATATTTTTTAGAAAATCCTTTACGCTTTTGTTCACGCTGTATAAGTGCATCATATTTACAGAACAAGAAAAGGTCCTCATCATTTCGTATAAGTGCCGGAAAAGCTTTTCTGTAAAATTTTCCATTTATTATTGACTTCGCTGTCCAAATAAACGGCGCATACGAAAATTGGTTCGTCACGTCATATGAGCGTAGTTTTGTGCAATACTTTCTTTAAAACTAAAAGCTTGGCATCCAACTCCATTGCTGATATATGTATGGACAGTTCTTAGATGTATATAATAAATTGATCAATATTTCTTCCTCCAAATTCTCACTTCTTCAGAGACAATCCCTCGCTTTTCTGCTCAATCTCGCCTAAAAAACAAATTTCTTCTCTCTTTTAAGTATTCACACGTTCACCGTGAAATATTTTTGGTGTTTCAGATTTTTTAAATGCTAAAATTGACAAACTCAAGAATGAAAAAATGAAAAGTTGCTTGCACACGAAAAATTCAAATTACAGAAAATGTATGCTACCACCTTCGGATCTAGTGATATGAATATCGCAAAAAATAACGAAAATACATATTCACCACTCATACGGAAACACTACCTTGCGATAACAATGCATCAGGGTTGCTTTTTGCGATATAATTCGTATCGCAAGGATACAGAAACGGGCTGCTGGAAAGACTGGAAAATGTATTTTTTCAGATTTTTCAAAAAATGCGAAATTTCAATGGTTGCGAAACAAATGTTGCTTTCCAATGAGACGTGATGCAGATACGGATAGAAGTTTAACATGAGTTACGTTATAATGATGCGTGAACAAGATACGGATAGAAACTTAACCTGCAAATACAACAGCAACAATATTGTGATCCTGATATTTATCTGCTTCAATTTCTGACCCGTATAGCAGTTCTGTTCGTTTCCTTTTCTTTAGCAGATTTTTTGACTGCTAACCACTTTTGAGTTGGTAACACTCATGGCTCAACTATATGGTTGGCTCATCTCTACAGCAACAACATACCTTTGTGCAGATTGTCAAACTCAGCGTGTTGGAGTTAGACGAATGGAATTGAACTTTTGTGTGTAGTAAGAAAATGTCGTTAATGTGTTGGTTTCATTTTGAGTTTGCAATCTCCTTCTGACAATCCCTACTCCAGTGAAATGAAAAAAAATTAAATTAGCTGATGAGATGATCCAACCATATAGTTGAGCCATGGTAGCACTGAAATAAATATGTGTATACAAAAAATATTTCGCCACATTTAAAAGCAAAAACACGGAAAGAGTAAACAACTTGAAGAAAATGTAAGGAAAATAAATAATTTGTTTGCGTGCGAAACTTTTTAAATGTTAATAATTCTATCAGTATATTAAATTTTTGTGTACGTTTCTCCTTCTTATTTTCAACAAAACAGATGTTTTATATTAGTGCTACCAGCTCTCATTAAGTTGATCCAGATCGTTCCAATGAGATTTGATCGTGAGCCGGAGCTCGATAGCTCGATGAAACGCTCGTATGCAAATGCAACAACAATGTGACCAGATACAGAAAAAAATTTTATATGCAAATGCAACAACAATGTGATCCACACGGATCCACATGGATCACATTGTTGTTGCATTTGGATATTAAATTTTTTTCTGTATCTGGATCAGGCCTTATCGTCGAAAAATGCTGTCGCGTACATTTCGCTCTTCGCTTTCATTGTGTTCAGCTTCATGTAATTACGGGGATTTTATTTTTGACCAGGCGAATTTCGTCGCGTTCATTTCGCGGCGTGAGGGCACTGTGTTTCAAGCTTTACCCACAATATTCTTTCCATGGTACAATTAACAGTTAACAGTATCACAGTTGTATTTTACATGTTTTTTCGAAGCTGGTGATAGATTGTTTACGTTTTTTGTTTATTTACATTTGGTGAGAAAAATTAATTATTCGCAGTGTTTTTGAAACGTTTTAAAATATCTTTAATCTATGTGTTGAGACAGTTCCCCAACGGAACGATAGCGTCCTGATTTTCTAGAACTTTGAACGAAAACTGCGAATTCTAGTTGTAGATTACAGTTTATTTGTATAGTTTCGCCACATATAGCTTTGGTTTTGGTTTTGTTAAAATTCGTATTTCGGATATAAATTCACATTAAGCTCTGTATTCAAATGAGTATAAATATGGATAGTTAAATTATACATACTTTAAGGTATCAAAACCAGGACGTAAGACGATTTCTTTATAAACTGCTTCGAATTGCTCTTTTCGCATGAAAACTTGATGCAGTACAAAACGAACAAGAAAATTTGGCGCAGTTAGAGAATTCATCTTACGACCCATATGACATTTTAGCTTATCGATAATAAAATTAATGATAGTAGATTAATTTTAGAAAGTAATGGATTTTAGACAGTAGCGATAACAATCCGATCCCCAGTATGTCAAGAAGTCCTTCGTCGCCTTACTCCAATTCTCGAGCCACGTCTAAAACGTCTTTGAAGCCGGCTGATCAAGGATACCGCTATTAGCACCTGCCCATCCTTTGCTAACCCTTGACTTTCTCATGCCATTTTGTCCTAAATGTTAATGACGGCAAATATTCTTTCAACCAGGGCTTCCAAAAATTGTCTGCATATCATTGGGATTCTAGCCAACTATTTCTAAGCACACCTGCGTCGCTCTCAAACAGTGCATATGGTTTCATGCCGTTCGAAGTTCCCAACAAAAGGTGATTTGGTGTGATAGCTTCAGCATTGCTATCGTCAAGAGCAACATACATAAGTGGCCTTGAATTAACAATGTTTTCAATTTCAGCCAGTATACTTCTCAAAACATCCACGTTTGGTGTGCGAGTAGGCGTTCTTTTATACAGAACAGTTCTTATGGAGCGCACTAAACGTTCCCAAGCGCCTCCCATATGTGGTGAAAGAGGTGGATTAAAATTCCATTTCGTAAACGAAGAAGTGAAAGAGCGAACGGGCTCATTTCAATGCACTTTGGCAACTGCTTCGCGCAGCTTTCTCGCAGCACCAATCAAGTTTGTTCCATTATCGCTAAAGAATTCTCGCGGAATAGCTCGTTTTGCCATAAAATTTCGTATTGCAAATATACAGGAACTTGTGGTAAGAGAATACGCGATTTTGGGTCCGAAAAAATCGACACCCGTGAAAGTAAAAGGCGCTACATGAGCAGTTAGCCGAGCTCGAGGCAACTTAGCATTTGTGGCGTCTGCGGTACGGCCTTTTGAATTTTACACATTTGAAAATTTCGAATATGTATCTTGTAAACGACGCGTAGACGCGGTATATAATATATTTGACGAACTTCATTTACCACGGTTTCATTATTTAAATGGTGGTATAGATTATGATAGTGCATTATTATTAACGTAGTTATCGGATTTTTCTTTGGAAGAATTATCTGTATCTCTTGCTCGCCTGTAAGAAATGTTATGTCCTTTCTGCCATCGATGCGCAGATATAAAGGGCTTGATTTGGTTGTTTGGTTGCTGTGCTGCCCGGTTATGGAGTCGGGCCAAAGTAGCGCTCTAGGCGTCATTTTGATGCACTTTCTTCTGGAAACAATTATATGTTGGCTGATGTACCCTGCGTATTGCTTTACTCAAACCACTTGGGTAAAACAATAAACCTACTGATGTCCTTGATGCGGCAGTTTGACACCGCCCTTAAGTCGGGAAACACATTGTTGCCTAGAGTTCGGGACCGAAAGTTCGCGAGGGCTGGGCACTCGCAGAGGAAGTGAGTAACCGATTCCTCGGCACCCTCCTGTATACAGCTCCTACACCTCTCATTGTAGGGGATACCCATTCTAGTCGCGTGCGGGTCAAACGGCCAGTGCCCTGTAATAGTGGCCGTGATTCTGTATATTTCCTGTCTAAACCTATTTAGTAGATCATCGGTTCTTTTCTGGTTGTACTCTAGCCAGATTAATTTGGTGATTCTACAAGTGTCCCTTGAGGACCAATCACGGATTGATATTTTCCTAACATAGGTGAGAATGTCTCTTTTAATTGATGTGAGTGGTCGATGCACCGCGACTGCTTCAGGGCTTGATTTAGGTAGCAGCTTATTTCTTTTTTACTCTCTCAATTTCCTCTGTGTAGCCACTCCTTTGTGCTTCTTGGTACAAGACAATTTTTGCGCTTTTGATCTTCTTGCATAAGTTCTCCATACTGTAGATTTCATCTGCGTAATTTCGATTTCAAGTCATCAATGAAACGTAGCGCAAACCCAGTAGCGCGCACGACTCGGTTCCACTTAGAGAGACGTTCTACTTCGATTATTTCATAATTTGTCTCTATATGCAATAGGTGGCGTTTCGTTTACGTCGTATCTGTAGTTGGATGTACGTAAGTAGGCCATTTGTCACCAGACGTGTACAAAAATTATGGGCCACTAAACCAGCGACTATCATTGTGTTGGTGTATGTTACGCACCCACTTAGTGGCTTCATCCGCTACATTGAGTTTGGTGGGTATCCACCTCCACTCATTTTGATTGGTTAAATCCAAAATTTCGTTAATACGAAATCCTACAAATTGGCTGTATTTACGATAACCGGAATGTAGCCAACTCAATACTGTCTTTGAATTAGACCAATACACCTTTCCATTGACTTTTAATTCGTAGTTTTGAAGACTGTAGTTTTAAAGCCTTGCTCCGATAAGTGCTGCCATGAGCTCCAAGTGCCGGATGGATGTCAGCTTTAATGGTGCCACTTTGATCCTGTACCCGATTAAGGAGCACACAATATTCTTACCGTCAGTAATTCTAAAATATGAAACTGAAGCATAACCATTTTCGCTCGCTTCTACAAAATTATGCAGCTGCACGTCAAGTGAGTTGTAGTTGACGAAGCCTTTAAGATAACAGCGACTTATACGAACGTTTTCTACATCCGTAAATATTTTTACCCATCTGACCCATGTTGAAAATTATTATTTATTTCATCTCAGGCGATAGAACTGCGCCAGAATTCTGGCATTAAGATCTTTGCGTACATAAGAAAGTGGCCCAGCAGACCAAGGGGATCGTATATCGACATTAACGCGCGCAATATTTCTCCTTTTGTAGGGGCACGGTCGCCAGTGAAGATTTCGCTCTCTAATTTCATTACTGATAATTTGGGCAAGGTTTCTCCTGTAGGGTCACCCCTCCGAACTTGGGCCTGATCAAATTTGGGACCTTGTACCTCTTTGTAAACAAGGCCATTTCCGTCGTATCCGCGTTCACTTTCAACACGACATTTGATACCCAGGTATGAATATCCCGAAGCGCGCGATCCATCAAAGAGCTAATCGTTGGAAGGCACTTTCCACTTATGACAATTGTAACGTCATCCGCGTAGGCCGTAAGTTTTACGGGTCCCTCGTCAAATCGCCTGAGCAATTGGTTGATGACCAGCGTCCACAGCAGAGGTGATAGCACCCTCCCTGCGGCGTTCCCCTGTCCTTGTCCTCGTACAATCCCCATCGTGATGTAATCTTCCTGCAATTTAACATGCAGCCGATCCATCTGGTTAAGGCTGGATGTAGTTAAATTTAATAATGACCATCCATAATCACCCATTTACAGACATTATTATTATTGCAAGCCCCGGCAATGTTTAAGAATATTCCTAGAGCATATTTCTTATATTCCAGGGCTATCTCTACGCTTATTACCATCCTATACAATGCGGTGTCTACATACTTGCCTTTGGTGTACGCATGTTGTGTTTTCGAGAGCAGCTTTTCATCCACGTTGGACATTATATACACATCTGTCAGCCTCTCAAAGGTTTTGAGCAGAAATGATGTTAAGATAATGGGTCTATAATGTTTGGCATACACGTGACCCATCTTTCCCGCCTTTGGTAGGAAAGCTACATGAGCAGTTCTCCAAGAGTGTGGTACATGATTCAGTCTTATGCACCCATCGAATATTGTTTTAAGCCATTCCACGACCGCCCTACTTGAAACTTGTAGCATGGCCGGGAATATACCATCTGGGCCCGGCGATTTAAACTTAGAAAACGTCCTCACTGCCCACTCGATCTTGCTATCGGTCACCAAGCCCGGCACTACCCGCTCCGTGGTCGAAGTGTGAGTTCTGTCTGCTGGCTCTTCTAAATCATCTCCCGATGGGAAATGTGTATCGAGAAGCACCTCAAGGGATTCCTCACTATTACGTGACCATTCTCCGTTCTCTTTCTTTATTAGGCCCTGGGCTAAGACGATTTCTTTATAAATTGCTTCGAATTGCTCTTTTCGCATGAAAACTTGATGCAGTACAAAACGAACAAGAAAATTTGCCGCAGTTAGAGAATTCATCTTACGACCCATATGACATTTTAGCTTATCGATAATAAAATTAATGATAGTAGATTAATTTTAGAAAGTAATGGATTTTAGACAGTAGCGAAAACAATCCGACCCCCAGTATGTCAAGAAGTCCTTCGTCGCCTTACTCCAATTCTCGAGCCACGTCTAAAACGTCTTTGAAGCCGGCTGATCAAGGATACCGCTATTAGTAAGAATTTTTGCACTACGTACCTGCCCAGCCTTTGCTAACTTGGTCTCGAGTACCTTTCCTCGCGGCCAGACATTGCGAGCGCTTAACGGCTTAACTTTCTCATGCCATTTTGTCCTAAATGTTAATGACGGCAAATATTCTTTCAACCAGGGCTTCCAAAAATTGTCTGCATATCATTGGGATTCTAGCCAACTATTTCTAAGCACACCTGCGTCGCTCTCAAACAGTGCATATGGTTTCATGCCGTTCGAAGTTCCCAACAAAAGGTGATTTGGTGTGATAGCTTCAGCATTGCTATCGTCAAGAGCAACATACATAAGTGGCCTTGAATTAACAATGTTTTCAATTTCAGCCAGTATACTTCTCAAAACATCCACGTTTGGTGTGCGAGTAGGCGTTCTTTTATACAGAACAGTTCTTATGGAGCGCACTAAACGTTCCCAAGCGCCTCCCATATGTGGTGAAATAGGTGGATTAAAATTCCATTTCGTAAACGAAGAAGTGAAAGAGCGAACGGGCTCATTTCAATGCACTTCGGCAACTGCTTCGCGCAGCTTTCTCTCAGCACCAATCAAGTTTGTTCCATTATCGCTAAAGAATTCTCGCGGAATAGCTCGTTTTGCCATAAAATTTCGTATTGCAAATATACAGGAACTTGTGGTAGGAGAATACGCGATTTCGACGTGCGCTGATTTTATAGTTAAGCACGTGAATAAAACTCTATATCGCTTTCCTTTGTGTCGATTTACTATAGTCGAAATGGGTCCGAAAAAATCGACACCCGTGAAAGTAAACGGCGCTACATGAGCAGTTAGCCGAGCTCGAGGCAACTTAGCATTTGTGGCGTCTGCGGTACGGCCTTTTGAATTTTACACATTTGAAAATTTCGAATATGTATCTTGTAAACGACGCGTAGACGCGGTATATAATATATTTGACGAACTTCATTTACCACGGTTTCATTATTTAAATGGTGGTATAGATTATGGCAGTGCATTATTATTAACGTAGTTATCGGATTTTTCTTTGGAAGAATTATCTGTATCTCTTGCTCGCCTGTAAGAAATGTTATGTCCTTTCTGCCATCGATGCGCAGATATAAAGGGCTTGATTTGGTTGTTTGGTTGCTGTGCTGCCCGGTTATGGAGTCGGGCCAAAGTAGCGCTCTAGGCGTCATTTTGATGCACTTTCTTCTGGAACCAATTATATGTTGGCTGATTGCTTTACTCAAACCACTTGGGTAAAACAATAAACCTGCTGATGTCCTTGATGCGGCAGTTTGACACCGCCCTTAAGTCGGGAAACACATTGTTGCCTAGAGTTCGGGACCGAAAGTTCGCGAGGGCTGGGCACTCGCAGAGGAAGTGAGTAACCGATTCCTCGGCACCCTCCTGTATACAGCTCCTACACCTCTCATTGTAGGGGATACCCATTCTAGTCGCGTGCGGGTCAAACGGCCAGTGCCCTGTAATAGTGGCCGTGATTCTGTATATTTCCTGTCTAAACCTATTTAGTAGATCATCGGTTCTTTTCTGGTTGTACTCTAGCCAGAATAATTTGGTGATTCTACAAGTGTCCCTTGAGTACCAATCACGGATTGATATTTTCCTAACATAGGTGAGAATGTCTCTTTTAATTGATGTGAGTGGTCGATGCACCGCGACTGCTTCAGGGCTTGATTTAGGTAGCAGCTTATTTCTTTTTTACTCTCTCAATTTCCTCTGTGTAGCCACTCCTTTGTGCTTCTTGGTAAAAGACAATTTTTGCGCTTTTGATCTTCTTGCATAAGTTCTCCATACTGTAGATTTCATCTGCGTAATTTCAATTTCAAGTCATCAATGAAACGTAGCGCAAACCCAGTAGCGTGCACGACTCGGTTCCACTTAGAGAGACGTTCTACTTCGATTATTTCATAATTTGTCTCTATATGCAATAGGTGGCGTTTCGTTTACGTCGTATCTGTAGTTGGATGTACGTAAGTAGGCCATTTGTCACCAGACGTGTACAAAAATTATGGGCCACTAAACCAGCGACTATCATTGTGTTGGTGTATGTTACGCACCCACTTAGTGGCTTCATCCGCTACATTGAGTTTGGTGGGTATCCACCTCCACTCATTTTGATTGGTTGAATCCAAAATTTCGTTAATACGAAATCCTACAAATTGGCTGTATTTACGATAACCGGAATGTAGCCAACTCAATACTGTCTTTGAATTAGACCAATACACCTTTCGATTGACTTTTAATTCGTAGTTTTGAAGACTGTAGTTTTAAAGCCTTGCTCCGATAAGTGCTGCCATGAGCTCCAAGTGCCGGATGGATGTCAGCTTTAATGGTGCCACTTTGGTTCTGTACCCGATAAAGGACCACACAATATCCTTACCGTCAGTAATTCTAAAATATGAAACTGAAGCATAACCATTTTCGCTCGCTTCTACAAAAGTATGCAGCTGCACGTCAAGTGAGTTGTAGTTGACGAAGCTTTTAATATAACAGCGACTTATACGAACGTTTTCTACATCCGTAAATATTTTTACCCATCTGACCCATGTTGAAAATTATTATTTATTTCATCTCAGGCGATAGAACTGCGCCAGAATTCTGGCATTAAGATCTTTGCGTACATAAGAAAGTGGCCCAGCAGACCAAGGGGATCGTATATCGACATTAACGCGCGCAATATTTCTCTTTTTGTAGGGGCACGGTCGCCAGTGAAGATTTCGCTCTCTAATTTCATTACTGATACTTTGTGCAAAGTTTCTCCTGTAGGGTCACCCCTACGAACTTGGGCCTGATCAAATTTGGGACCTTGTACCTCTTTGTAAACAAGGCCATTTCCGTCGTATCCGCGTTCACTTTCAACACGACATTTGATACCCAGGTATGAATATCCCGAAGCGCGCGATCCATCAAAGAGCTAATCGTTGGAAGGCACTTTCCACTTATGACAATTGCAACGTCATCCGCGTAGGCCGTAAGTTTTACGGGTCCCTCGTCAAATCGCCTGAGCAATTGGTTGATGACCAGCGTCCACAGCAGAGGTGATAGCACCCTCCCTGCGGCGTTCCCCTGTCCTTGTCCTCGTACAATCCCCATCGTGATGTAATCTTCCTGCAATTTAACATGCAGCCGATCCATCTGGTTAAGGCTGGATGTAGTTAAATGTAATAATGACCATCCATAATCACCCATTTACAGACATTATTATTATTGAAAGGGCTATCTCTACGCATACAGGGCTATCTCTACATACTTGCCTTTGGTGTACGCATGTTGTGTTTTCGAGAGCAGCTTTTCATCCACGTTGGACATTATATACACATCTATCAGCCTCTCAAAGGCTTTGAGCAGAAATGATGTTAAGATAATGGGTCTATAATGTTTGGCATACACGTGACCGATCTTTCCCGCCTTTGGTAGGAAAGCTACATGAGTTCTCCAAGAGTGCGGTACATGATTCAGTCTTATGCACCCATCGAATATTGTTTTAAGCCATTCCACGGCCGCCCTACTTGAAACTTGTAGCATGGCCGGGAATATACCATCTGGGCCCGGCGATTTAAACTTAGAAAACGTCTTCACTGCCCACTCGATCTTGCTATCGGTCACCAAGCCCGGCACTACCCGCTCCGTGGTCGAAGTGTGAGTTCTGTCTGCGGGCTCTTCTAAACCATCTCCCGATGGGAAATGTGTATCGAGAAGCACCTCAAGGGATTCCTCACTATTACGTGACCATTCCCCGGTCTCTTTCTTTATTAGGCCCTGGACTATATTTCCCTTTTCTAGGACTTTTCTCAACCGTGCTGTTTCGATGGAGCACTCTATGTCCGTACAGAAACTTTTCCATGAGATTCTCTTCGCCCTGGAAATTTCACGATTTTAGATCCTCAATAGATCCCTGTACTCGTCCCGACACGCTTCGATTTCCGCGGTCTTTGCTAGCTTAAACATTTCTTTTACCTGTCTTCTTAGACGACTCAGCTCATTGCTCCACCATGACAGCTTTGCTTTTCCTCTGAATCTTCTTAGAGGGCAAGCTTTGTTATACGTAGTTGTAGCATGCAACGTTTTTTAGTAAGCACCGTTTATGCAAAAAGTAAGGAGCGGGTGCACGTCTTTAAATCCGGAACTTGCTCGTCGGGTAACGGGGTGCAGTTCTTGCTCCTACCTTTCGCTGTCAGCTCACACTACAGCATAATTATTTTATTTAACGTGCCAAGAAAAAGAGATACCTAAAGGAAAGCGGATACCTACAGTGGCTTACAAGTCTTGATGTCGCATTGGTTTCAGTACGGGGCATGTTGCATGGTGTTGTTGCTACAATCGCCCTCCCTACCATGATTTCCGTAGTCTCCAACTAAAATAAAACTAACGTGGAAATCCCTAACACTTACCATACTTATCTAATATCAGGCCAAGGAATCAGAAAAAAAAGTTTAGCAAGTCATTTTGAAATTGACAATATTTATTAAATAGACCAAAACTTAATTTTAACCACAATCAATCCTAAGTGAAAGGCTTCGCTATTTTGAAATAAAAGCCTATGTTGCAACTGATATTCAAAAGTTCTTTACAAATAAGCATTTTAAAATTATCAAAAAAAATTGCCTTTTGACATCTGTACACAGATTTAGAATTCTGGTGAAAAAAATATATATTTTACGGGCTAATTCGGTTGCATAACAATATGAAAGCTTTTCTTTAAAACTAATATTATTTAAACATATTCATATTTTTTCTTTAAATTTTAATATAGTCTTCTAAGCAAAAGAAAAAAACTAACCTAATTTACATAATTGCGTGTTTAAGCATTTTTCGGTCTAATGTTGTGGTTTCATTATTACTTTGCATGACTAAAAAAAACGTGAGATAAAAAAACGTATGGTGGTACTTTTATGTACGACTCTGGCAATACTAACTTTATCTAAGTTATGCGAAAAGAGAAATGAATAATGCGATATCATGCGCTCACCAACACAGCATAACCAAAAATTATGTGAGAGAAATAACAAAAACAAAGTTCACTCACCATTTACGGCTCCAACGTTTAAGGATCTTTCAGCAGAGGACCTGGAACAAAATGTATGCTGGAAATCGAAAATTATTTACATCTAAACTTGTTGTTGTTTTCGGCTTATATGTTAAACAAAAACAAAAAAAATTTTTAATTTCTCTTTCCTGTGTAGTCTTCGAACTACATAATTTATTAAAAATTACAATGAGGTGAAACTTTACCGATTCTATGAGAATTATATCGCATTCGAAAAATCGCATGCGATTTTCTTTTGTATCACACTTTATCGCGCATTTAATAAGGCAAATTTAATGTATGGAACACAAACAAACTATTTAATCGAATCCATGATTATTTGACTAATATTTATTACACTTTAACTCTAAATTCCGTTTTTATTTACTTTCTTGAAAATTTATTAACATAATTTCTAAACATTTTCTCTCTAATCAAAATACTAGTTACACACCAAAAGTTCTTTATCTGATATAGGTATGCGCTAGTATACATATTTATATGTGTATACTTTGTGAATATTTAGGTAAACATATTTTACTCCACACTATTTTATGTATTTTTACTTTTAATGATTTTTAACACAAATTTTTGAAGCTAATGATCAAATATGTCCCTTCTAACTATTTTTTCTTTTGCAAGAGGAATTCAAAATTTAATTTTATTAATTTTTCTCCTCAAAAAAAATCACTACATGATTTCTGCTTCTTCTTCTTTATGAAAGATTATGCATAGACACCAATACATTTATATATTCATTTTTCCACCTTTTTAGCAAAAATTAAGAATTATGGAATTTTCTTTTCATTTTTTTTTCCTTTAAATTTTTACGAATACAAGATTTAAGTTTTAATTAAAAGTTTTGGAAATAAGGAAATATTTCATGTTAGAAAAATTTTCTTTTCAAAGCTAAGTAAAAACTTGGCAGGGAACTTCACTGTTTTATGCACTAGGGAATATGCCGCATCCAAAGTAAAGATGAAATGAGGGAAAATATCCACAGAAACTCGTCCTCAGGGGATGATAAAACTGCATGCGGATTACGGAAAAACCTTTCCATTTTTGAAAATTGTAGTATATTATAATTAATTTCGTCGATTAAAATATCGCGAATTTTATGAATTATTTTATTTCGATTATCGCGAATATTTCGAAGCGACTTTTAAGTTCAGCTTTCGATTTTGAAAAAAACCACGTGAGTTACACTTTAGACTCAGAAATTTCACACGGTAGCGAAGCTCGAATTAAAAAATATGAGATCTTAGCTCTTTGAAAGATAAAAAAGGGGCCGAACCACTGCGTTCTTCAGCTTAGGTTACCGCAACTTGCGGGACTTTTTTGTTCTTGCTTAATCATCGCGAGTGGCGTGATTTTCAAGATCTTAAAAAAAAGACATAATGATAAATGTCATTGTAAACATTAATATGGTTTACAACAAGTGGCAATTCCTAGATTAGCAAATGACAAAACCGGAAGTTCGAGTGTTTCGATATGAAAGTAATTCGAAATTCGGTACTTCTAATTAGAATTTAACCTTAAGAAGGGAAAGTAATGTAGGTATAACTAAATAAGGACTAAAATCATAGAACAAAATAATAAAGATAAAGCAGATATAGTAGGTATAAATAACATAGTTTTAATTAGTAATAAAAGCATAGATATGGTAGGTATATAAAAAAATGTAGATATAGTTGTACTAAAATTCAATCAAAAATTTTGATTGGAAGCTTATGATCGAAGAGTTCGCATTCTATTAATCTTATGCAAAACAAAATTAGTCTGTCAAGTAGAATTTTAGTTAATGTGAGACAGGAACGTTAATTCGGCTGCAAGCGCCACTACATAGTCATAAGCGTCCTAGTAGGAATTCATTAGACTCCTCCAGTTCTTCCACATTGGAAACCTCTTTGGGTTGTCCCAGTTTCGTTTCTACCTGTTTATGGAATTTAGTCCAGTTTGTTGATCTTTCTAAGGTTCCTCCCTTCCCTAACCTCTTTGGGGGATGCTAAAGCTGATATACGCATGGTCGGAGAAGGATGGTCTATCAAGAACCATCCAATCATACCTTGATATATCACGTTCGGAGCTCAGTGTAATATCCAAAACATTGCTGGATGTGGGACCAGTGTATGTAGGGACAGTTCCTTTGTTGGCTATCTGCAAATTGGTTTGCAGGATGTAACAAAATAGAGGTTCGCCCCTCTCGTTCGTATCTGCTCCTCCCCACGCATTGTGGTGCGCATTTGCATCTGCGCCTATGACCAACCGCCCTTTGCGCCCTTCGTCCTGTACTAGCCTCTTGCACTTCATCGGTGGAACCTCCGCAGCATGGGCCATGTAAAAGGATGCCAGGATATTATTATTATTTTATTTATTACGGCCAAAAAAGCAGCTGTTTCCTTACCATTACTACAGCTCGCACCCGTCCTTCCGCTTGCGCATAGTAAACGCCAAATCCGCGCGCGCTAAGTCCAGAAACCTTTCCTCCCGATGAGCGCCACGTCAAGCGATCCCTCCTCAAGGGTTAGGAGGAGTTCGCTCGACGCTACTTTACTGTGTTGGAGGTTTATCTGTAGGACTCGCAGCACCATTGGACTGTTTGTCCCCCTCCAGCACCTTCGTCGTGACGTCGTCGTCATCCCCTTGCCCTTTTGATTTAGAGTGTTCGAAGCCCCCTTCAGCCCCTTGTAACTGTTGTGCCGGGTGTAGTTCTGTGCGACTCACAGCACCATCTGGCTGTTGGTCCTCTTCTAACACCTTCGTGGTGACATCGGCTACCTCCACCTGTCTTTTGTCCCTTAGGCTTTTGAGGTCCTTTTCGACTTCGCCCACTTCCAAAGGACATTTTTTCAAGGTGCGTGTACAATATATCCTCCGCCTGCTTGTTTATTTGGAAGATGTAGAACTGACCTTCCTCCGTAGGCCGAGATACAGTAAGTACCTTCCAACCTTGTGTCGGTATGTTCGGATTCTGATTCTGCAGAAATCGCAGTGTATCCTCCGACTTCATCACGCATGGTACCCATACCTTAACTTATGGTACCGTGGGGATTTGCGCTTTATCCACCACCTCAAACCGCGCGTTCGTGCCTTGCCTTTGGAGGTTTCGAACCACTTCCTCCAGCCACCGCAAGCTCGCGATGTTGTCGCACGCTATCATCTTCACACCATTATACCATCCCCCCAAATAAAAGGTTGGAAGGGGCTTACTTGGTTGTTCCCACATCATCTTAAGCATTAAGCTAATAAGTTCCCTTTCTACAGACCTTTAAGTAGTCATCTATCCGAAAGGACTGCTATGATTAACCAGCGCCACAGTCAGTGACTGCTTTGCCACATCACTCATCTTCTCGGGAAAAGCCGGAGTCTTAGTGTTAACTCCTTTTGGCACCTCCGAGAAAGCCGGAGTCTTAATTTCGATCTTAGGCCGCGAACATTTTGGTAGGTGGTGTTTATTTTTTTACTGTTTCCGCAGAGATTTTTGAGTTTTTTGAAGTTCTTGCGGCGTTTGGTTTTTTTGTAAACAAATACACAACTGAATGTTTCGGCCAGAATGAATATTCAAGAACTCTATCAAAATAAAAGTCTGGCACTGATATTTTAAATGATGAACTATCATAACTAAAAAAAAATTATCATATTATGCCAATGAATAAATTTAGAATTTCACTTTATAACAGATCACTGAATGATATGTCCGCTGATGAAATTTTAAATACTTTTTCTAAATATAAGCATAAGCTGGATGAAGTTTTCCATAAGTTGCGCTCAAAGCCAAAAGTTACCGGTTATAATGGCAATATTCATTATTCTGTTATTGAACTTATAGACTATACAGAGCAATATAAAATGATGCACAAACTTGGTGAAGTGTATGAAAAAACACAAAAGGAACTTTGTTGGTATGTAAAATATTTCTATATTGCATTATACGACAAACTAACCTTTTTCTGGGCAATGGATTTTTTGAAGTTCGAATCCTTTGTCAGATATGACTTCGGTTCACCGAATTCTGAGTTGCCCTGAAGGAACCTTCTGGTCACCACCGGGCTATGGACCTCACTACATTCCCATGGTAGAACATTCCAGTCGTAAAAGGAAACTAAAACACACATGCCTTAAGATATTCGACGGGTGCAAAATGGATTCACTCGGCAGTCGGCCTGGTACCTGAGCTTACCGAATTCATATCCGGAAAGGACTTCTGTATCCATAACACCACTAACTTTATTGTGATTGTAGCAGTGCTTCGCCCAATACAAAGTTGCGATCACTCACACATCAATATCCTTTTACGGGAATCTTGGAGTTCGGGGGAATTTGCTAAGAGATAAGGGTGTAAGAGGCATTCGTTCCACATTGTAAATGAAAAGATGGTTGGTGCCTTTAGTTGTTGTAGCGATAAACACTTTTGCTGCCGGCAAGATACTTGAGAATTTGTTAAGGTTGTAGGTCCTGATCGAACGTCACACCCAGTATTATTGTGTGTAGGTCAGTTGGTAACGTAATGCCATCGACATGGGTGTCCAATATTGCCGAAATTTGCCGCATACACGTTGTAAACAAGACCGCTGTAAAGCTATAGCATATACTGACGACCTTGCCTTGGTGATAAGTGGGAAGTTTCCACAAACTCTCTGCGATATAATGCAGGTGGAGTTAAGAAGGGTCGAAGCATGGGCTGTTGATAATGGCCTGGGCGTGAACCCAAATAAAAAGCAGCTGGTGGCCTTTAGGAAGAGGTATAAGATACCACGTCTCTCAACTCCAGTGCTGGCAAACACAGTGCTTAAGTTAAATGAGTACACCAACTATCTAGGGCTCACATTTGATAAGAAATTCAACTGGACACAAAACACCAGGTAAATTGCCCGTAAGGCCACGGTTGCCCTCTACACATGTAAAGGGGCAATTGGACTGAAATGGGGTATGTCCCCTATGATAGTACATTGGATATACACGGCCATAATTAGCCCAATATTGCTATACGGGGTGGCGGTATGGTGGCCCGCCCTGAATAAATCCTCGACGGTTCTTGCTCTTCAAAAGGTGCAAAGATCTGCACTACCATGCATAAGCGGAGCCATCCGCACAACGCCAATGGAGGCTATGAACGTAATACTGAGCCTATTACCCATAGATATAGTAGGCATTAAATATGCAGCATGTGCGGCTAGGCTGAGGAATCTGACCTCATGGTCTCACTGTAAACATACTGAAATTCTCGACAGATTCTGCATACCAGAATGGACAGATTTCTGCAAACCACATACCAACTTTAACAAGGGATAAGAGATATTAATACCTGAGAGGGAACAGTGGGTGAATGACCCTGATTGGGCCACTAACAGCATTCAGATCTACACAGATGGATCAAAACTGGATAAGAGGGTCGGAGGGGGTGTCTATTCGGAACGATTGGAGATACAAAGATCGTTTCGCCTTCCCGATCACTGTAGCGTATTTAAGGCCGAGCTTGCGGCCATAAAAGACGCTGTGGACTGCCTTAGGGAGAAGGCAGTCTCTCAGAAGCATATTTATATTTTCTCAGCTAGTCAAGCAGCACTGAAAGCCCTTGACTCTGTCACAGCTAATTCTGAAACTGTAGTAGGCTGTCACAGATCACTTGACGTGATGGCTGAACAGTTTACTCTGCATCTAGTATGGGTTCCAGGACATAAGGGCATACAAGGTAATGAGATGACCGATGAGCTTGCAAGAAAGGGTACCTCCCTTCCACTTTCGCCATCCTGGAAGAGGCTGGGCATGCCGCTCTCCACATGCAAGCTCAAGATAAAGGAGGATGTACTGATGGAAGCGGGAGCCAGATGAAAGCATCATGATAGATGCCACACGGAAAAACTCACATGGCCGGAATGGAAAGAGAAGAGATAGCGAGAGCTTCTCACCCTCCGTAAGAGGGATCTTTCCTTAGTTGTAGGTCTTCTCACGGTTCATGTTTGTATTGGACCGCATGCGGAAAGGATTGGTGCTCCATCTAATGATTATTGTAGAAGCTGCGGCAACGAAGAAGAGCTTGAAACTGTTAGGCATCTACTCTGTGAATGGCCAGCACTCGGTAGAAGAAGCAACGTTTTATGGGCAAGACGTTTCTCGTAGATCTGACTGATATAGCTGAGGTCAATACACGATGCTTAGTTAGCTTCATAAACTCAACGAAGTGGTTTGATTAGGAGAGTAGGAAAAAATCCATGTGGTTTCACAATGGACCTATAAAGGCTTATGTGTGCCGCTCCAATGTGGACGGCAGCCACTTGAATCTAACCTAACCTAACCTTAGTCGGATTTGAGAGGGACTTTTCGGTTGATCATAGGAGTTAATAATGCCACTTAAAATGTAGATAAAGAAGAAAGGCGTCATATACCTAGATCAATAGGGTTACAGGACCCGATTCAATTCCCCATCAATCTTCTCAGAACTTTTCAATATAACAGCGGCGGATCCTTGTCCAGGGATTCGTTCTTCCAATTTCCAGTTTTAATAAACTTGAGCCATCTTCACTTCGTACATAAAACGTTTAACCTTTTTTATATTTGCAGTACTCTAAGCTATTTGCCAATGCCTTAATGCCTGAGTGGCTGGTTCACATATTCAAGGATAAGTAAAATTTTTCGTATAACGAAGCTGTTACGCGTTTAGAAGAACAAATGCAATGGATGCAGTATATGGATGTAGAATATCAGCAATGAGCCGCCTTATTGTATTATTTGAATCCTTTCTGTTGTTAATACCCACATAATATATGTCTATGCAAAATAGTCTAAGTAGAAAAAAGTTTAAATTTTTTGTTTTGTCTACAAAAAATGAATAATTATACAGACAATTTAAAAATATAATGGACGCTATAAATAACATATGCCGTCATCAATTTTAAAATAATATTAAACAGTATTTAATTAAACGCTTGATAATTTCGAATTCAAAACTTAGAAGTAAGCAGAAGTTTAAAAGCGGGGTCATTGGTGCAGTTTGTCGTATCGTTGTAGTCGTATCCCTAGCGTAATCAGCTGTTTATCGTTACGGCGGAAAAACAAAAACCAATTGGTTGGCTACGATACGGTTACGACCTTAGCGGCACCAATAATCGATTGCATTGATTCCCATAAGGTTGGTTGTTGTTGTTGTTGTAGCGATAAGGCTGCTCCCCGAAGGCTTTGGGGAGTGTTATCGATGTGATTGTCCTTTGCCGGATACAAATCCGGTACGCTCCGGTACCATTGCACCATTAAGGTGCTAGCCCGACCATCTCGGGACCGATTTATGTGGCCACATTAAAACTTCAGGCCATTCCCTCCCTCCCTACCCCCAAGTTCCATGAGGAGCTTGGGGTCGCCAGAGCCTCGTCTGTTAGTGAAACAGGATTCGCCGCGGATAGGTGAGGTTGACAATGGGTTTGGAGAAGCTATATATTGCGCTGGCAACCTGACAGGTTGCGCTACACAGCCCCTTGAATCTGGTATTTTAGTCGCCTCTTACGACAGGCATACCTACCGCGGGTATATTCTGATCCCCTAGCCCGCTGGGGCCATAAGGTTGGTCGAATCAGCTGTTATAAGGTTACCGATACGGTTATCGATAACGCACCAATGTCTGAAGCTTAAAATGTTATAAATGACTTCTTGTAAGTAACTCCAAACGACCTCGCTCAAAGTACTCATGAGGGAGCTGTTTGCCCACTAGTGGGCACACTTGAATTTATGAAATTGACACAATAGAGGAAATTAATAGTAGACAAAATTTATACAGAATAAAATTTATACATAATAAAATTTATACAGAATAAATTTGAGTAGATATAAAGATAATGATCAAATCACAATTTTGCAAAGAAGTTTCCAATAACTAGTACTTTCATATTTAAAATAGAGGGTTGAACAGTATTATCACGGTTTAGCGTTCTTTGCGTCATTTCAAATTAAAAATTTAATGTGGTTAAATGACATTTTTTAATACTGAGAAACGAGTCACAGGCGTAAAAATTTTGCTAAAATCATGACATAAACAGCGAAGTGGTTCGTGCATTTCATAATTCGATCTGCATGTAGCTACAAAAATTTAAAGAAAATGTCTAGATGGCCTTATTGGAACGTTAAACTTGATTTCGCCAAACAAAAATGGACTACCCTGCAAAAATTGTTGGATTACGTGTTCCATTTTCTACATTATTAGCCGATCATTGCTCGTTTTTTAACGACCGTGATCACGACATGATGACGATCGAACAGAGTTGCCAAAAGTAAAATATTGCATACAAATAACTGATAATAAAATTTTAATATGGCAACTCTGATAAATATAAGTTTCTTTATTCACGCAAATGCTAAATAACATAAGAATATTCGTAGTAAAAAATATAAAAGTTGTATTGCCCCTCTTCATTTACTTTCATTTCAAATTAAATTCACTCCGATAATTCTTTGCGGCACAATTCCTGTTTAGTACTTTGGCATATGATCCTCTGTGGGTGCTCCATGGAGTACTACAGTGAAAGTACTTTGGAAAGTACTCTCACGTATGTACTCTATGGAATACTCACAAACAAAGCGAGAGTGGGATCACCTACTCCTCTCCTAGGACATCGCAATGTTAATTGGAGCACATTTTTGTATGAATACAGATTAGTTTTGGAATACTCCTATACTCCCAAAGGAGTATTCCTTACATTATTTATGGAGTACTCGCGTTTTTTGAAGGGTAAGTCTACCATACCCAACTTGCTTGAGTTTATAACCTTTGTATCCAACAGTTTTAAGACTAATTGTGAAGTTGATGTTATTTATACTGATTTTAGTAAAGCATTTGATAAAGTTTCTCATTCCATACTTTTATTCAAACCTAATCGGTTAGGATTTCTTCCATTGTTCCTCTCTTGGGTTTCTTCTTATTTGAAGGAAAGAAAACCAAGAGTTATATTTAATAATTGCTGGTCCCGGTTCATAAACGTAACTTCTGGTGTTCCACAAGGCAGCCACCTTGGTCCAGTTTTGTTTCTGTTGTTCATTAATTACCTTACAAGTGTTTTGAAGTGCTGCAAGCCGTTGTTGTACGCTGATGATATCAACCTTGTAATGCCTATCAAGCGGATTTGAATAGCCTAGTGGATTGGTGTAATGTAAACGCCATGCCACTAAACCTCCCTAAGTCTAAGTTCATGTGTTTTACAAGGAAGTCCTTCCAATCCCATGATTATGCTATTGGCGATTATTTAATTAAGCGAGTCACTAACTTTATTGATCTAAGCGTTACAATGGACTCAAAACTGAATTTTAAATTTCATATCGAATCTTGCGTGAATAGGGCTAAAGGTACTTTGGCTTTCGTTAAACGTTGGTCCAAGGAATTCTATGACCCATACGTTACAAAAACTGTTTTTATATCATTGTTTAGGCCTATTCTCCAATACGCTTCAATAATTTGGAATCCACGTTATCAGGTTCATTCTGATAAGCTGGAATCGGTCCAGAAACAATTTTTGCTTTTTGCTTTAAAACACTTAACATGGGATACTTCCAAAAATCTTCCTCCCCTACTGCAACCGGTTAGAACTGCTACAGTTGCCCACGTTAAAGAGCCGCAGGGAGATGCATGGGGTCTTGTTTATTATAAAATTAATAAGTGGGTCGATAAGTACCCTTCAAAAAACGCGAGTACTCCATAAATAATGTAAGGAATACTCCTTTGGGAGTATAGGAGTATTCCAAAACTAATCTGTATTCATACAAAAAATGTGCTCCAATTAACATTGCGATGTCCTAGGAGAGGAGTAGGTGATCCCACTCTCGCTTTGTTTGTGAGTATTCCAGAGAGTACATACGTGAGAGTACTTTCACTGTAGTACTCCATGGAGCACCCACAGAGGATCATATGCCAAAGTACTAAAGAGGAATTGTGCCGGAAAGAATTATCGGAGTGAATTTAATTTAAAATGAAAGTAAATGAAGAGGGGCAATACAACTTTTATATTTTTCACTACGAATATTCTTATGTTATTTAGCATTTGCGTGAATAAAGAAATTTATATTTCTCTATACTACAGTATGTATACATAAAACCAATGCGCGGTTGCATTTTATCAGAGTCGCCATAGTAAAATTTTATTATCAGTTATTTGTATGCAATATTTTACTTTTGGCAACTCTGTTCGATCTTCATCGTGTCGTGATCACGGTCGTTAAAAAACGAGCAATGATCGGCTGATGGTAATCCGCAAACGCTTTGCAAAGGAGTATTGTTAGAGTACTCCAACATGAAGAAAATGGAATACGTAATCCAACAATTTTTGCAGGGTACCCTTGCAAAAGCCATGTTGTGAAAAGTCAACTACCCTAAAAGAAACGCTGATAGTTTTACTAATATACTCACACTTGTAATTGACAATGCTGATCCTGCGATGACGTTAACATTGATACCATGGTTCAATTATGTACAGGTTGGCTCATCTCACCAGCTGATTTTATTTATGTCATTGCATGGTCGAAGGGATTGTCAAAAGGAGATGGCAAACTCAAAATCAAACCAACACAATGGCAACATTTTACTTACACATACAAAAACTGTTAAGTTTTATGTTTCCATTCCATACCATTCGCACCAACACCAATACACAGATTTTGACAATTTGAACAGACATATTTTGTTGCTTTACAGATGAGCCAACCTGTATATAGTTGAACCATGATTGATACTCAAATTTATGTATGTTCCTTTGTTCACTCACGCATGTCCGCATGTACCCAACGACAGCCTATAATCATGAAAAAGGACCCAAACTGAGAAAGCTTCGGACACCTGGTACAGAACAAAAGAACATACAGCAGATACCATTATGCATGTGCCAGATTCATAATTCCCAACGGAATTTTATGTATGCGAGAACAGTTTATCCGATTTAATCATGTTGTCACTACTGACTGTCATATGACAATCAAATGATTATCACGGTTGTTTTGTTATTTTTTAAATTCCGCCATTTTCAACCGACGAAAACCATATAAAAAATAAGTTTAAAAAATGAAAAGGAAAGCATCTCAAAGCTCCATGCTAAAAGAAAAAAAAAATCTAAAATAATATTAAAAATACCAAAAGCTGTCGGAATGTGTGGGGCGCACTCAAAAAATTGATACGCGAAAAATAATAGTGGTTAGTGGTTATTCATTTTTAAATGTGTTTCAGCATGAGGAAAGCGCTCTTCAGTTGTTTTGTTATTTTCTGAATTTAAATTGAACATTCTGAACTCGAATTCTTATAAAAGTATTTATTTTAAACAAATAAAAAACAGGTATGCTTTTATCACGTACATTATTAAAAACGTAATGAAATAAAGTAAATAAAAAGCAAAAAGCATTGTTTAATTTTTGGCGGAATATAACAATTGTCATTTATGATAGTATAACAGTCAAACCTGATATCTACAGTAAACTATCATTTATGACACTTTTTGATAGTTAGAGTGTCAGCACTGATCCAGGAAAATGAATGAGAGTGAGCAGTATGGCTATATACTTAATCAGTAGGCCATGTTGGTGTATAAGAAGGAGACAAAAAATCACATGTACACAGTTGTTTACATCACATTTGCGCAAGTCCCCTTAAGCTTGTGATAGAAAGTTTGTATGAGGCGCTGATCGTTAGGTTGACATTGCTGACAATCAGATGATAGTCATATGATAGTCAGTATTCTTGTAGGATAATGAAGATACTCTAAAGGCTAAAGGCCCATTCAGTCTCAAAACACTCATAGATTGAGTTAGATCCGTTTTGATCAAAACGTTTTCTCTATCATAAATCGGGTGTTTGTATGTTAGAGATGCTATTCGATAACTCAAATTACATAAAACGGTCTTTCAATGCAAACAAAATTGTATGGGCATCATAAGGAAGTTACCCCACTGCTCCTCAAATCATAACTTTCCATTTATCTTCACCAATTGTGATGTAATTCATAATCGTTTACTCAATGATTAATCAACCCCTTATGTTGTTGTTGTTTTAATAATAAAGACGCTCGCCGAAGGCTTTGGGTAGTCAAACATGGAGCATTAAATATACTATTTGCGTTACTCAAATAGGTTTAACGCCTGAAAACAAGCATGCAAATAAAACCATTTTGAGGAAGATGCACGCCATAAGCATTGTCTTCATTTTGCTTCTTCGTAGGATCTTGCGGGACTGTGAAAAGCTTTACACGCGCTTTTTCCCTTATTATCCTGCACAGAAATCACTTTTCCATTTTAAAGAAATCTAAATAGTTAAATTCCTTTTATTTTACACAAATTTGCGTAGTAACAAATTTTCAAAACAAATAAAAATAAACAAAAAATGTTAATATAAACAAAGTTTGACATTTTATGACGAATTGAAAAACATATAAAATGCAACTCTGATGCTTTTACCTGGTTATTGTACCATGGTCTTATCTATTATACTAGGAGTCGTGGAAGACATTGTCTTGCCCGAAATTGGGTTTACCTGCTTATTTCAATATATACTTACAAACATCCGCATCGAAACTGTTTTCCATTCCATAAAGAAAATCTCTCATTAGCGCTGCAACTCGTTCGGTGGTTGCCCTGATGCTCGTTTTTGCTGTCTGCCCTCCGCCCGTACGATATATGTACATATCTTTTTTTTCGTTCACCAACTCATATTGGGACTTCCGTTTAAGGGATTCGTATTTATCCCCTAAAGATTTCCATTCTCGCAATATTACTGACTTGGCGCCAAATTCCATGCGTTCTCCTTTTGCTTTCATGTTACAGCGTCTGACCTTTTATTTTCTAGAATATGGCGTTGGGTTTCTACCACCTCCACTAACAGCAACTCTTCATTACTTGAAAAGTTCTTTCCTCTTTTTCGTTTGGACTCTTCATTCATCCTTATCACTCCATTTTTATATATAAATTAAAAAACTATTGTTTGTTTAATGGTGTGTTCAATTTGTACTTATTATTAAGAATTCATGAGCTTAACACCGGATTATAATAATTGAATAATCAAATAAGAATAAGAAACATTTACTGGCATATTGCGATGGTACCAAACCGTCAACGTAATCATCATCAGGCAATTTCGTAATGTTATCAAAGGTTTCACCGAAATTCGATTGGAGTGCGCTGCGACATCACGGAGTACCGGATGTAATTATTAAGCTAATAATGGATCTATACAACAACGCAAATTGGAGCGTTAGATTCAAGCAAAAATTAAGCTCCAAGTTTAACATCGCCAAAGGCGTTCGCCAAGGATACCTTCCTTCGCCGCTGCTGTATACTTTTGTGCTAGATGGCGTACTAGCTGAAACAAATCGTACAGCGCCAGATGGCATTCAGTGGGGATTACGCAAAAATTAAATGATTTGGATTGTGCGGACGATATATGTCTCCTGTCGCATTCTTTTACTGGTATTAAAATGATGATCGACAATTGACTGAAAATAAACGTAAAGAAAACTAAGCTAATGCGGCTCCGAACACAAAACATGCAAGATCTGACAGTTCTGATCGACGATACAACCGAAACTATTGAAAACGGTTTCCAGTTCTGTTATCTCGGAAGTATATTAGCTAGTGATGGCGGAGCTGAAATTGATGTAAGCTCACGAATAGCTAAGGCCTGGATGGCGTTTCAAAAACTGAGAAAAGTGTGGCGATCTAGCACACTCAGTCGCAGCACAAAACTTAAAATATTCAACAGCACCGTGAAGTCGGTACTACTATACGGCTCTGAAACGTGGAAAGTAACGGAACTCAACAGCACTAAACTACAGGTGTTCGTAAACAAGTGCTTGCGCACAATATGCCATATATTCTGGCCCAACATTATTTCAAATGAAGATCTTTTATTCAAAAACCATAAAGAGAAGAAAATGGCAATGGATCGGCCGTATACTAAAAAAAAGCGAATGATGTATTGCAAAAAAGGCGCTTGACTGGAACCCACAAGGAAAACGTCGGAGGGCAAGGCATGGATTAGAACTGTTCACGCCGAATATCGGTCGGAAGGGTCGTGTAGAGACGTCAAGAGATGAGCCCATAACAGAACTCGGTGAAGAGAACTCGTTTTTGCCCTATGCTGCTAAAGGAGCGATATCTGTTTTTGTTATTTACTTAACAGAAATGTCAAATGTTGGTATCAAGGAAAAAAATAAAAATCGCAAAACTAAAAATGTGAAAACATACCTGTAGCCCGTTTCTGTAACCTTGCGTTATAATAACGAACGATTTGCTATCGCAAGGTACGTATCGCTTTCGATATGAAAAGTGTTTCTGTAACGCACTCAATTCACCTTGCGATATAATAGTGGTGAGTTTTTATCATATCGATGGAACAATCGAAATGGAACATAGGATCTGTCACCAATAGCGAAAAAGATATAATCAGCCCTATTCTTGAATCCATCGTAGAAAATCTACGAATACAACCCTCCGCTACGAATACGAAGAATTTGCTATCACTGAACTCATGTGAAACCGAAAAAAGTGCTGCCAACATATAATGTCAAATTTTGGTTATTCGAAGTCAGCTGAACGATTGTAAATAAAAAATTTCAATTTAAATATTAGTTTAAAATTGCATTATATCATTTAAAAAAAATGTTTAGTGCTTAAAATGGATCCTATATCATTTGCAGCTTTGTTAGAAGAAAATGAGCAAGAAAGGTGTGATTTAAAAATTGCGAGGAGTCTTGAAATTAGAAGAGGCTATTTATGTGAAAGGATCCGTGTTTTAATGAACTTATAAAGGTTTTAAAAAATTGTGTTTTATAAAAACTTACCGCCTAAACAAGGCTGCGTTTACCTACGTGCTCGGTGTTATAAATGAAGGAAGTACACTGTTCGGTGGGTCATGTTCAATAAGTCCTATAATTCGCTTAGCATCGGTAAAACTTTTTTTTTGCGGAAGGTAGCTATCAGCACGGAGTTGGAAAAGATTTTGACTTTCCGATGTGTCAGACCACATTTTCCAAAGTTTTGAAAGATGCCTTACTAATTTTCCAAACGCGGCTATGTCCACAATTGATATACTTATATATGACCAACGAAGAGAAACGTAGCGTAAAAAGGGAGTTCTACGAAAAATATACGTTTCAGGATGTAATCATGTTTTATAGTTTTTGCAATAATTGCCATTATTAGAAGACCCTTAAAAATTAAAATAAATATTTTAGTAATTTAATTTTAATTTAATTCTTTTAAGCCTTCTCCCAAATCTGTGAAGCTGAGTTGCCGATATGCATACGTATTACAAAAGCATTACTTTTTTCCAGATAGTTGCATCTTTTGTTGGTGGCGCAATACTATTGGCAATGTTTTCCCAAAATTTGTTAACCTCCTCCGTTGGGCACTTTGTAAAGCCTAGCGCCATTTCAGAGTCCTTCTGCAAAGGGTCAAGTAAGCAGGAACATTGTTGGCGAGTTGTGAAAATTTTTGACCTATTATAACAATAGATTGTAATTAAATTAGTATACATATCACTTTTAATAATATACTTATATTTTATTTGTTTAATATCCCTTTTTATTCTGATTTTTTAATGATTTCACTTTTTCCCGCAAACTGATACGCGTCGTAGAAAATTTGTACGAAATTCTACGATTTCACAGTTCGAGTGTGTTCAGTGAAGGCTTTCTACGAATTTCGAACTTACGATGGATTCAGTAAACGTACTTTCGTAGAATTTACGAAAATCGAGTATACGATGGATTCAAGAATAGGGCTGAATAACAAACACAAATTCTTTTTAATCGCAAGAAAAGAAGTTCAAAATTCATTATATAAATTGTGAACTTTTGCTTAAACTGGTATTATAAGTGATTTACAATCATCCATTGACTAGCGACGTGTTAGCTGCTTAGGCACGTCTGAATGTTGCAAGTATATTACCCTTATACGTTTGTTAACCTTGCGATTTAAGAGGCAATCTAAGCGTCCTCTTGCCATCTATTGGAATTGGAATATTCAATGGCCAAATTTATAAGTTTGTTTCCATTAGTACAAAGTGTAGAGAACAGGGTAATACAAATATGAAAACAGGTAATACTAACATAAAGAACAGAATAATGCAAACATAAGTAACGACTAAACTACTTTAACGATTCTCGCCAACAACGTCCATAAATACAACAACGACAACCTTCCGAACTAAAAGCATACCCCACGGAGTATCCAAGTAAGTAACCTAACATTCTAAAATTCAAAATTACAAAAAAACTATACTTCCTCACGCAATAGAAATGGCAGCATGTAACATCACACGGCAACGCCTCAGATGGAGCCAAGTACTTTATTGAAAACCTTTTGTTTCAAATATATGAACTCTTTGACGACCAGAATTTAGTTGATGTGACATTCAAATTAACAAATCCATCTTCCTTGTAAGTAAACTTTCATTAGAATTAACGCTATTGCAGCTTGTATGTACATTAACTACGCTTGTTATATATGTATTTACAGAATTACGGCTCATCGTCTAATTCTATCGGCGGCAAGCCCTTATTTCGGTGAACTGTTCAAAAGGGAAAACGGGATTTGTCCACTTATAGAAACCACCAATATCGACAGCGACACTTTCGAGCGCTTAATCACCTTTTACTATACCGGCAAAACGCTCATAACTATTGACAATGTGGATCGGATGTTAAAAGCGGCTTTAATACTACAATTGAAAGGCGCTGTTGCAAACTGCTGATTTTATAATAGAGAATATCACCGATTTCACATTGCAGCCAGCATATAGTATGGAGAAGTAGACTCAGTGTGAGATACTAAATGAAAAAATTCTGGCTTACGAAACACAAAACTTTATGCATGTAAATTAACGTGTGCGATTATTTGAGCATTAAATTTATTGTTTTATTATCTCGCAGGTAACCCAGAGCAGTGAATTTTTAGATTTTGACGCCAAAAAGTTGCAACCTATCATAGAAAGAGACAATTTGCATGTACGGTGCGAGAAAGGTGTTTTTAATGCTGTAAAACGTTGGACGGCAGCCACTTGAATCTAACCTAACCTAACCTTAGTCGGATTTGAGAGGGACTTTTCGGTTGATCATAGGAGTTAATAATGCCACTTAAAATGGAGATAAAGAAGAAAGGCGTCATATACCTAGATCAATAAGGTTACAGGACCCGATTCAATTCCCCATCAATCTTCTCAGAACTTTTCAATATAACAGCGGCGGATCCTTGTCCAGGGATTCGTTCTTCCAATTTCCAGTTTTAATAAACTTGAGCCATCTTCACTTCGTACATAAAACGTTTAACCTTTTTTATATTTGCAGTACTCTAAGCTATTTGCCAATGCCTTAATGCCTGAGTGGCTGGTTCACATATTCAAGGATAAGTAAAATTTTTCGTATAACGAAGCTGTTACGCGTTTAGAAGAACAAATGCAATGGATGCAGTATATGGATGTAGAATATCAGCAATGAGCCGCCTTATTGTATTATTGGAATCCTTTCTGTTGTTAATACCCACTTAATATATGTCTATGCAAAATAGTCTAAGTAGAAAAAAGTTTAAATTTTTTGTTTTGTCTACAAAAAATTAATAATTATACAGGCAATTTAAAGATATAATGGACGCTATAAATAACATATGCCGTCATCAATTTTAAAATAATATTAAACAGTATTTAATTAAACGCTTGATAATTTCGAATTTAAAACTTAGAAGTAAGCAGAAGTTTAAAAGCGGGGTCATTGGTGCAGTTTGTCGTATCGCTGTAGTCGTATCCCTAGCGTAATCAGCTGTTTATCGTTACGGCGGAAAAACAAAAACCAATTGGTTGGCACCGATACGGTTACGACCTTAGCGGCACCAATAATCGATTGCATTGATTCCCATAAGGTTGGTTGTTGTTGTTGTTGTAGCGATAAGGCTGCTCCCCGAAGGCTTTGGGGAGTGTTATCGATGTGATGGTCCTTTGTCGGATACAAATCCGGTACGATCCGGTACCATTGCACCATTAAGGTGCTAGCCCGACCATCTCGGGACCGATTTATGTGGCCACATTAAACCTTCAGGCCATTCCCTCCCTCCCTACCCCCAAGTTCCATGAGGAGCTTGGGGTCGCCAGAGCCTCGTCTGTTAGTGAAACAGGATTCGCCGCGGATAGGTGAGGTTGACAATTGGGTTTGGAGAAGATATATATTGCGCTGGCAACCTGACAGGTTGCGCTACACAGCCCCTTGAATCTGGTATTTTAGTCGCCTCTTACGACAGGCATACCTACCGCGGTTATATTCTGATCCCCTAACCCGCTGGGGTCATAAGGTTGGTCGAATCAGCTGTTATAAGGTTACCGATACGGTTACCGATACGGTTACCGATAACGCACCAACGTCTGCAGCTTAAAATGTTATAAATGACTTCTTGTAAGTAACTCCAAACGGCCTCGCTCAAAGTACTCATGAGGGAACTGTTTGCCCAGTAGGGGGCACACTTGTATTTATGAAATTGACACAATAGAGGAAATTAATAGTAGACAAAATTTATACAGAATAAAATTTATACATAATAAAATTTATACAGAATAAATTTGAGTGGATATAAAGATAATGATCAAATCACAATTTTGCAAAGAAGTTTCCAATAACTAGTACTTTCATATTTAAAATAGAGGGTTGAACAGTATTATCACGGTTTAGCGTTCTTTGCTTCATTTCAAATTAAAAATTTAATGTGGTTAAATGACATTTTTTAATACTGAGAAACGAGTCACAGGCGTAAAAATTTTGCTAAAATCATGACATAAACAGCGAAGTGGTTCGTGCATTTCATAATTCGATCTGCATGTAGCTACAAAAATTTAAAGAAAATGTCTAGATGGCCTTATTGGAACGTTAAACTTGATTTCGCCAAACAAAAATGGACTACCCTGGAAAAATTGTTGGATTACGTGTTCCATTTTCTTCATGTTGGAGTACTCCTAACAATACTCCTTTGCAAAGAGTTTGCGGACCACCATTAGCCGATGACTAAAATCAGTATAAATAACATCAACTTCACAATTAGTCTTAAAACTGTTGGATACAAAGGTTGTAAACTCAAGCAAGTTGGGTATGGTAGACTTACCCTTCAAAAACCGCGAGTACTCCATAAATAATGTAAGGAATACTCCTTTGGGAGTATAGGAGTATTCCAAAACTAATCTGTATTCATACAAAAAATGTGCTCCAATTAACATTGCGATGTCCTAGGAGAGGAGTAGGTGATCCCACTCTCGCTTTGTTTGTGAGTATTCCAGAGAGTACATACGTGAGAGTACTTTCACTGTAGTACTCCATGGAGCACCCACAGAGGATCATATGCCAAAGTACTAAAGAGGAATTGTGCCGGAAAGAATTATCGGAGTGAATTTAATTTAAAATGAAAGTAAATGAAGAGGGGCAATACAACTTTTATATTTTTTACTACGAATATTCTTATGTTATTTAGCATTTGCGTGAATAAAGAAATTTATATTTCTCTATACTACAGTATGTATACATAAACCAATGCGCGGTTGCATTTTATCAGAGTCGCCATAGTAAAATTTTATTATCAGTTATTTGTATGCAATATTTTACTTTTGGCAACTCTGTTCGATCGTCATCGTGTCGTGATCACGGTCGTTAAAAAACGGGCAATGATCGGCTGATGGTAATCCGCAAACACTTTGCAAAGGAGTATTGTTAGAGTACTCTAACATGAAGAAAATGGAATACGTAATCCAACAATTTTTTCAGGGTACCCTTGCAAAAGCCATGTTGTGAAAAGTCAACTACCCTAAAAGAAACGCTGATAGTTTTACTAATACACTCACACTTGTAAGTGACAATGCTGATCCTGCGATGACGTTAACATTGATACCATGGTTCAATTATGTACAGGTTGGCTCATCTCATCAGCTGATTTTATTTATGTCATTGCATGGTCGAAGGGATTGTCAAAAGGAGATGGCAAATTCAAAATGAAACCAACACATTGGCAACATTTTACTTACACATACAAAAACTGTTAAGTTTTATGTTTCCATTCCATACCATTCGCACCAACACCAATACACAGATTTTGCCAATTTGAACAGACATATTTTGTTGCTTTATGCGGCAGTTACTCACGAACGTACGTACCAAAAACGTGTCAGATGACACAACCTATCTTATGAGTGTACAATGTAAACGAAAACTCACCGACGTGCAACGCCCGTACGTACGTAGCCCGGAACGTAGAAATCCAAACAATTTGGATTTTTTCCGTAAGAACGTGTCAGCTGATCGCTCTCTCACTAGACAGAGTTGCCTAGTAAACTTTATTGCGCTAATTATTGACCGTTTGCAATTTTATGCAAAAACACCTAATTAAAGTTTGAAAAATTGTGAAAATAATTCGAAATAATTATGTAAAAGTGCTGATGATAAATATGTAATCTATTTGTACTTATTTAATATGTATTCCGGCCTTTTCCAATATCAAAAATTAAATTGGAAAAAGTTGATGTTTCCATAAGCATGCATGCAAACTGGCCAATGGCAACAGTGCTTTGTTGTAAACAATACACACACAAATATGTTATGTACATGTACACAGACGCACAGATTGGTTCCTACGGGCTTGAGGGTTCGGTCAAACGTGTTTCGTACGACCAACGTCCGTACGTACGGCACACGTCGGTGGGTAATTGCCGCATTACAGATGAGCCAACCTGTATATAGTTGAACCATGATTGATACTCAAATTTATGTATGTTCCTTTGTTCGCTCACGCATGTCCGCATGTACCCAACGACAGCCTATAATCATGAAAAAGGACTCAAACTGAGAAAGCTTCGGACACCTGGTACAGAACAAAAGAACATACAGCAGATACCATTATGCATGTGACAGATTCATAATTCCCAACGGAATTTTATGTATGCGAGAACAGTTTATCTAAAATAATATTAAAAAATACCAAAAGCTGTCGGAATGTGTGGGGCGCACTCAAAAAATTGATACGCCAAAAATAATAGTGGTTAGTGGTGATTCATTTTTAAATGTGTTTCAGCATGAAGAAAGCGCTCTTCAGTTGTTTTGTTATTTTCTGAATTTAAATTGAACATTCTGAACTCGAATTCTTATAAAACTATTTATTTTAAACAAATAAAAAACAGGGATGCTTTTATCACGTACATTATTAAAAACGTAATGAAATAAAGTAAATAAAAAGCAAAAAGCATTGTTTCATTTTTGGCGGAATATAACAATGGTCATTTATGATAGTATAACAGTCAAACCTGATATCTACAGCAAACTATCATTTATGACACTTTTTGATAGTTAGAGTGTCAGCACTGATCCAGGAAAATGAATGAGAGTGAGCAGTATGGCTATATACTTAATCAGTAGGGCATGTTGGTGTATAAGAAGGAGACAAAAAATCACATGTACACAGTTGTTTACATCACATTTGCGCAAGTCCCCTTAAGTTTGTGATAGAAAGTTTGTATGAGGCGCTGATCGTTAGGTTGACATTGCTGACAATCAGATGATAGTCATATGATAGTCAGTATTCTTGTAGGATAATGAAGATACTCTAAAGGCTAAAGGCCCATTCAGTCTCAAAACACTCATAGATTGAGTTAGACCCGTTTTGATCAAAACGTTTTCTCTATCATAAATCGGGTGTTTGTATGTTAGAGATGCTATTCGATAACTCAAATTACATAAAACGGCCTTTCAATGCAAACAAAATTGTATGGGCATCATAAGGAAGTTACCCCACTGCTCCTCAAATCATAACTTTCCATTTATCTTCACCAATTGTGATGTAATTCATAATCGTTTACTCAACGATTAATCAACCCCTTATGTTGTTGTTGTTTTAATAATAAAGACGCTCGCCGAAGGCTTTGGGTAGTCAAACATGGAGCATTAAATATACTATTTGCGTTACTCAAATAGGTTTAACGCCTGAAAACAAGCATGCAAATCAAACCATTTTGAGGAAGATGCACACCATAAGCATTGTCTTCATTTTGCTTCTTCGTAGGATCTTGCGGGACTGTGAAAAGCTTTACACGCGCTTTCTCCCTTATTATCCTGCACAGAAATCACTTTTCCATTTTAAAGAAATCTAAATAGTTAAATTCCTTTTATTTTACACAAATTTGCGTAGTAAAAAATTTTCAAAACAAATAAAAATAAACAAAAAATGTAAATATAAACAAAGTTTGACATTTTATGACGAATGAAAAAACATATAAAATGCAACTCTGATGCTTTTACCTGGTTATTGTACCATGGTCTTATCTATTATACTAGGAGTCGTGGAAGACATTGTCTTGCCCGAAATTGGGTTTACCTGCTTATTTCAATATATACTTACATCCGCATCGAAACTGTTTTCCATCCCATAAGGAAAATCTCTCATTAGCGCTGCAACTCGTTCGGTGGTTGCCCTGATGCTCGTTTTTGCTGTCTGCCCTCCGCCCGTACGATATATGTACATATCTTTTTTTTTCGTTCACCAACTCACATTGGGACTTCCGTTTAAGGGATTCGTATTTATCCCCTAAAGATTTCCTTTCTCGCAATATTACTGACTTGGCGCCAAATTTCATGCATTCTCCTTTTGCTTTCATGTTACAGCGTCTGACCTTTTATTTTCTAGAATATGGCGTTGGGTTTCTAACAGCTCCACTAACAGCAACTCTTCATTATTTGAAAAGTTCTTTCCTCTTTTTCGTTTGGACTCTTCATTCATCCTTATCACTCCATTTTTATATATAAATTAAAAAACTATTGTTTGTTTAATGGTGTGTTCAATTTGTACTTATTATTATAATAATTGAATAATCAAATAAGAATAAGAAACATTTACTGGCATATTGCGATGGTACCAAACCGTCAACGTAATCATCATCAGGCAATTTCGTAATGTTATCAAAGGTTTCACCGAAATTCGATTGGAGTGCGCTGCGACATCACGGAGTACCGGATGTAATTATTAAGCTAATAATGGATCTATACAACAATGCAAATTGCAGCGTTAGATTCAAGCAAAAATTAAGCTCCAAGTTTAACATCTCCAAAGGCGTTCGCCAAGGATACCTTCTTTCGCCGCTGCTGTATACTCTTGTGCTAGATGGCGTACTAGCTGAAACAAATCGTACAGCGCCAGATGGCATTCAGTGGGGATTACGCAAAAATTAAATGATTTGCGGACGATATATGTCTCCTGTCGCATTCTTTTACTGGTATTAAAATGATGATCGACAATTGACTGAAAATAAACGTAAAGAAAACTAAGCTAATGCGGCTCCGAACACAAAACACGCAAGATCTGACAGTTCTGATCGACGATACAACCGAAACTATTGAAAATGTTTTCCAGTTCTGTTATCTCGGAAGTATAGTAGCTAGTGATGGCGGAGCTGAAATTGATGTAAGCTCACGAATAGCTAAGGCCTGGGTGGCGTTTCAAAAACTGAGAAAAGTGTGGCGATCTAGCACACTCAGTCGCAGCACAAAACTTAAAATATTCAACAGCACCGTGAAGTCGGTACTACTATACGGCTCTGAAACGTGGAAAGTAACGGAACTCAACAGCAGTAAACTACAGGTGTTCGTAAACAAGTGCTTGCGCACAATATGCCATATATTCTGCCCAACATTATTTCAAATGAAGATCTTTTATTCAAAAACCATAAAGAGAAGAAAATGGCAATGGATCGGCCGTATACTAAAAAAAAAGCGTATGATGTATTGCAAAAAAGGCGCTTGACTGGAACCCACAAGGGAAACGGTGGAGGGGAAGACATGGATTAGAACTGTTCACGCCGAATATCGATCGGAAGGGTCGTGTAGAGACGTCAAGAGATGAGCCCATAACAGAACTCGGTGAAGAGAACTCATTTTTACCCTATGCTGCTAAAGGAGCGATATCTGTTTTTGTAATTTACTTAACAGAAATGTCAAATGTTGGTATCAAGGAAAAAAAATAAAAATCGCAAAACTAAAAATGTGAAAACATACCTGTAGCCCGTTTCTGTAACCTTGCGTTATAATAACGAACGATTTGCTATCGCAAGGTACGTATCGCTTTCGATATGAAAAGTGTTTCTGTAACGCACTCAATTCACCTTGCGATATAATAGTGGTGAGTTTTTATCATATCGATGGAACAATCGAAATGGAACATAGGATCTGTCACCAATAGCGAAAAAGATATAATCAGCCCTATTCTTGAATCCATCGTAGAAAATCTACGAATACAACCCTCCGCTACGAATACGAAGAATTTGCTATCACTGAACTCATGTGAAACCGAAAAAAGTGCTGCCAACATATAATGTCAAATTTTGGTTATTCGAAGTCAGCTGAGCGATTGTAAATAAAAAATTTCAATTTAAATATTAGTTTAAAATTGCATTATATCATTTAAAAAAATGTTTAGTGCTTAAAATGGATTCTATATCATTTGCAGCTTTGTTAGAAGAAAATGAGCAAGAAAGGTGTGATTTAAAAATTGCGAGGAGTCTTGAAATTAGAAGAGGCTATTTATGTGAAAGGATCCGTGTTTTAATGAACTTATAAAGGTTTTAAAAAATTGTGTTTTATAAAAACTTTCCGCCTAAACAAGGCTGCGTTTACCTACGTGCTCGGTGTTATAAATGGAGGAAGTACACTGTTCGGTGGGTCATGTTCAATAAGTCCTATAATTCGCTTAGCATCAGTAAAACTTTTTTTTTGCGGAAGGGAAGGCTATCAGCACGGAGTTGGAAAAGATTTTGACTCTCCGATGTGTCAGACCACATTTTCCAAAGTTTTGAAAGATGCCTTACTAATTTTCCAAACGCGGCTATGTCCACAATTGATATACTTATATATGACCAACGAAGAGAAACGTAGCGTAAAAAGGGAGTTCTACGAAAAATATACGTTTCAGGATGTAATCATGTTTTATAGTTTTTGCAATAATTGCCATTATTAGAAGACCCTTAAAAATTAAAATAAATATTTTAGTAATTTAATTTTAATTTAATTCTTTTAAGCCTTCTTCCAAATCTGTGAAGCTAAGTTGCCGATATGCATACGTATTACAAAAGCATTACTTTTTTCCAGATAGTTGCATCTTTTGTTGGTGGCGCAATACTATTGGCAATGTTTTCCCAAAATTTGTTAACCTCCTCCGTTGGGCACTTTGTAAAGCCTAGCGCCATTTCAGAGTCCTTCTGCAATAGGTCAAGTAAGCAGGAACATTGTTGGCGAGTTGTGAAATTTTTTGACCTATTATAACAATAGATTGTAATTAAATTAGTATACATATCACTTTTAATAATATACTTATATTTTATTTGTTTAATATCCCTTTTTTTTCTGAATTTTTAATGATTTCACTTTTTCCCGCAAACTGATACGCGTCGTAGAAAATTTGTACGAAATTCTACGATTTCACAGTTCGAGTGTGTTCAGTGAAGGCTTTCTACGAATTTCGAACTTACGATGGATTCAGTAAACGTACTTTCGTAGAATTTACGAAAATCGAGTATGCGCTGGATTCAAGAATAGGGCTGAATAACAAACACAAATTCTTTTTAATCGCAAGAAAAGAAGTTCAAAATTCATTATATAAATTGTGAACTTTTGCTTAAACTGGCATTATAAGTGATTTACAATCATCCCTTGACTATAATAATAAAAGAAAAACATTGTGCTACAGGTATTTACTTTGCGACGTGTTAGCTGCTTAGGCACGTCTGAATGTTGCAAGTATATTACCCTTATACTTTTGTTAACCTTGCGATTTAAGAGGCAATCTAAGCGTCCTCTTGCCATCTATTGGAATTGGAATATTCAATTCCCAAAACCGGAAAAAATACAGTTTTTTATCTCGACCAGGCAATTCCTGGATATATTGCAACTACTTCAAAAACGTCTGTTGCGGCCGGGGTAGGCTTGAAATTAACAGGCGTTTGAACTCGTAATATTGCGCTAATATGCTCTGAATATGCTCTGTTTTATTTCCTAAATAATTATAATGTTACAACATATGTATAAAATACAAGTACTGAAAATAAACTTACGTTTTGGTTTTTCGCCTCCCGTCTAGCTCGCCGCTCAAATTCGTTTTAATCGGTTGCAATGAAAATGCAAAACTTTGACAAAGGCGAAGGGAGTTGCCAGATGGGCCAAATTTATAAGTTTGTTTCCATTAGTACAAAGTGTAGAGAACAGGGTAATACAAATATGAAAACAGGTAATACTAACATAAAGAACAGAATAATGCAAACATAAGTAACGACTAAACTACTTTAACGATTCTCGCCAACATCCCGACCACCGCGAATCTGGTCAGATTCACCAACATCTAGCCGAGCCAATACGCGCGCTGGTCGCCGGAATAACCCAACTGTGGTCTGCACCTCCGCTGCTCGGACTTGGTTGTCCTTCCCTGGGAACACGCGAACTATTCTTCCCAACGGCCACTTGGAGCGATGTATATTACTGTCGCACAACAGGACCAAATCTCCTGGTCGCAATGGCTCGACCGGTTGGTACCACTTAGTGCGTCGACACAGATCTGGCAGATATTCCTGAACCCATCTTTTCCAGAAGCGATGCTGTGCTTGTTGCACCTTCCTCCATTGCTTCCTAGACACCGTGTGATCTTCTTCTCGCGGATGAGGGGTCTGTTCTGAGTTGGCAGTACCTATAAGAAAATGGTTAGGTGTTAAAAGTTCGTCGGTGGGTGTTTCTAATGGAATGTGCGTTAACGGTCGGCTATTCACAAGGTTTTCCGCTTCGCACATAAGACTGTATAAACTTTGCTCGGGTAGACTCTCATTGTGTAGAGCATGCCCCATGGCCCGCTTGACGCTGCGCACAAGTCGCTCCCAGCATCCACCTACATGCGGATTCAACGGGCAATTAAACACCCACTCGATGCCCTCAGTTGCTAGTGCGTCGGCTATCCTCCCATTCGCGAAGTCCGAACGTTGCCGCTGCATTTCTTTATTAGCGCCGGTGAAGTTAGTAGCGTTATCCCACCGTATGCGAACCGGGGTGCCTCGCCTGCACATGAAGTTGCGAATGCATAGTAAACAAGTATCGGTACTGAGGTCCTTGGCAATCTCCAAATGTATGGCACGCGTCGTCAGGCAGGTAAACAAGGCTATCCAACGCTTCTCCTTCTGTCGACCTATGGTTACGAGGAACGGTCCCATGTAATCTAACCCGACATAGGAAAATGGCCTCAAAAACGGCGTCAGCCTATCCTCTGGCAGCTGGCCCATTATCGGTGGTCGCGGTTGCGCACGATCCTTCTTACAACTTTGGCATTCCTTAGCGGCGCGTCTAACGGCTGCTCGAATATGGGGTACCCAAAACTTTCGGCGGATTTCGGCTCTTATAGTTCCTTCATTCTGGTAATTCGCTTTAAAATGATAGTACATGACGATTATATTTGTGACGTGGTGCTCCTTCGGAAGGATGATTGGCCTGCGACTCTGGAGCGGTATTACTTCAGCGGCACCAATGCGACCCTTTATACGCATGACTCCTTTCTCATCGATGTAAGGTGTCAGCTTCCACAAATTGCTATTGCGCCGCAGTTGTTTCCCTACACGCAGAGCCTCATACTCTACAGAATACGCGTCCATCTGTACCGCTCGACAAACTAAGTGCTCCGATGCTTCCAGCTCCGCTACGGTTAGATATCCGTACTCCCTTAGTATTCTGTGCTTCTTCCGAGCGTTGTTGCAAAACCGCAACATCCACGCTATAACTCTTTTCATACGAATGAAACAAGAGAATCTTTTAAACGTATCGCCTCCATAACTGAAGTGAAATAGGAACTTAGTGCGAAGTTCTTCGCTGGTTTGCGTCTGGGCCACGACTGCCGGCCATTCTGATTCGTCCTTATACAGGAAGTTTGGTCCTGTCGCCCAGAATAATTCACGTTTCCCGCTTGGTAGGCGCGTTGCAAAATCGGCTGGGTTGTCGATACTGGGCAACCATCTCCAGTCTGTTGCTTTACTGCCTGCCAGCACTTCGTTCACTCGGTGTGCCACATATCGCTTATACCGGCGGTGATCCGAGGTTATCCACGCCAACGTTGTCTTAGAATCGCTCCACATTATTGTTTTTACAGGTGTAAGGTCATGGTTTTGAAGTACTGCTGTACGAAGTCGCGTGGCTAAAACGGCCGCTTGCAGCTCCAGACGTGGCACCGTTGTCAACTTTAAAGGGGCACATTTTGCTTTGCCCATCACGAACGCCAAACGTATTATACCACACCCGCTGCTGATTCTCCAATACGCCGCTGCTCCATAAGCTGATTCGCTGGCATCGGCAAACACATGTAGTTCTACCGACGATTTAAAGAAGTTTCCATCATAACATCGCGGCATTCGTAAGGTTTCGATGTCCTGTAGCATGTTCAGCCACTTTCTCCACATCGCGAAAGCTTCATCCGGTATACCATCATCCCATCCGACCTTCTCTTGCCACACTTTCTGCAAAATCAATTTTGCCACTATCGAGTATTCTGCTGCCAAGCCAAATGGATCGAACACTGACATGGTTATCCGCAATGCTTCTCGCTTAGTGGGTCTTGTTGCGCCTGTCATTAACTTACCATCGATTTTGTTGAATGATAAGGCGAATTTTAGCTCATCCTTTACGTTATCCCAAACCATGCCAAGCACTCTCTGGAACTGTCCATCGGCAGATCTACCATGGTCAGTGCATTTCCTCCGCTATTAAAAACATCTGATACTTGCTTGCAATTAGACACGAAACGTCTCTTCTCAAAACCACCCTGTTTGTGTACCCAGACTACTTCCTTGGTCACGCGCACAGCTTCTTCTTCAGTGGTAAAACAATGCACATAATCGTCAACATAATGATTATGGATAATCGCAACTCCTGCTTCAGGGAATACTGTCTGGAACTCTCTGGCGTTTTTGTTCTTCACGAACTGCGCGGAGCATGGTGAGCACGTCGCGCCGAATGTCATCACCGTCATAACGTAATCATCCACTGGCGCTTCAGGTTCGATCCTCCATAGAAATCGTTGCGCTTCTTGTTCTTCGCGCCGTATCTGCACCTGATGAAACATCTCTACGACATCTGCGCAAACCCCAACTAATATCTGCCTGAATTTCATTAATATGGTCGCTAGCGGCTGACCCAAGTCCGGCCCGCTTAGCAGAACTGAATTAAGTGAAACGCCATTAACTTCTGCTGCAGCGTTAAATACTACTCGTAGCTTTTCCGGCTTGTTAACGTTGCGCACTCCGAAATGTGGCAAGTACCACGTCCTTTTACCACGCTGCTGTGCTTCCGCTTCGTTCAGACGCCTTACGTAACCTTTTCGAATGTATTCACCCATGATATGCGTATACTGCTCTCGGAGGCCAGGGTCTTTAGAAAACTTTCGCTCCAGTGCCATTGATCTCCTTTCTGCCATTCCTCTACTATCAGGGAGTTCCCCCTGATCGTTCTTCCACAGGAGTCCTGTTTCGTATCGTTGACCCTTTCGAACTGTCGTTGTGTTAAGTAAATGTTTGGCTTTCTCAACCGCTGCGCTCTCCACATGCGCATGGGCACCACTGGCTTCCATCGCATCGTTCACTATGAAATTTTCAACCAATTGCTCGAGCTTCGACTCACCGCTCTTATGCACAAACAGGGAATGGTAACTTCCAGACGGTTGATGCACATGACTTGGTCCGTAAAGTACCCATCCAAGCTTTGTCAACACAACCGTTGGTCTGCGCCTTCCGTCAGCTATTACACGTTTCGCCACGCCCAAGTGCCCATTATCTAGACCGATTAATAATTCTGGTATCGCCGCGTCGTACTCAGCGATTGGCAGCTGCTTAGAGAACCGATGCTTCCACTGTAGTTCTGACTTGTTCAGCGTTTGCTTTGGCAACTGCATGTCTTCGACGACCTTAACGTTTTTCATACAAAATCTCCTCGCGTTTGCATCGAGCCCTGATATTTGAATATTATTATTAAAAACCGTTTGAGTTACAGCATTGTTTCCGAACCATTGTAATGTCAACTTCTCTTTATTACCTATCAGAGCAAGCTGATTTGCTAATCTCCTATTCATTAACGACACAGCCGAACCCTCGTCAATAAAGGCATAACAAACTACCTCCCGCCCATTCGCATACAATTTGACGGGTAGAATTTTGAACAAAATATTTAAGTTTTCTTGTCTTGCGACCGCGTTAGTAAAAACTGGTTGCCTTGTTGTGTCTTGACGCTGAACTCCACCAGCGATTCGTTGTTCATCTGCATGCAGCAGCACGTGCACTTTCTTCGCGCAGTTTGGTGCAGAACATTGGTGCTCTTTTCCACACTTGTTGCTTCTGTGCCCACGCCTTAGACAATTAAAACACAACCTTCTCTTTCGCACAACCTTCCATCTCGATTCGACGTCCATTGTCTTAAACTGACTGCATTCTTCTATGTGATGTGCCTCTGTACACAATTCGCAGCTGACCGCTTGCTTACCGTTTGTACCAACGTGAAAGAATTTCATCCGCCCTTCATTACTCTTTTGGACCGGTCGCGTTTCCTGGGTTGAATTGAGGCAGGTGATGTTCACCACGCGCGCCAGCTCCTGTATCCACTCACTGAAAAGGCAGATTGTCGCTCTGGGTGTAATGTTTATGGCATGGCGAGCCCACTCTAATCTTCGCGATGTTGGCAGCTTAAACAGCAACTCTTCCATAAGGGTAGGATTGGCTAGGTGGTGTTCACAACCAGCAGCTTCGAGAAACGTCGTTAAATTTTGCACCTTTGTAGCAAACGGCACCAGCATATCCAAACGATTTTCCGGTATTGGCGCACAACTTCGAACGCGCGCAATCTGACTCTTGACTAGTTGCTCTGGTCTACCAAAGCGCTCACCTAACACATCGATAACTCTTGGTACATTGTTGCTATGAATGAGCAGACATTCAACTACTTCGCGCGCCTTTCCTTTAATGGCCTTCTGAAGTCTTATCATATTTTGCCGCTCATTATACCCGTACTCCTGAGTCGTCATAATGAACGATTCGCGAAACATTGGCCAGTCCTCAGGTTTTCCGTCAAATTCTGGCAAATCATATAATTTCTTAACGGCACCTTGACCGGAGAAACTACTCAAAACGCGATTCAAATTGGCCAACGTTTCTGCAATCGACTAATTTTCCCTTATTATGTCATTTCCCCCAGTTGATGAGTTGCCTTCACCCAAACGCAAACCAGTCGCCGCATTATTTGACATACACGCAAGCTGCGCCACTGTGTTTTGTAATTCAGCCATTTGCTTTACCATAGCGCTAATTTGTAACTCAAGTGGTGATTGTTGTTGTTGTTCAATTACATTTTGTTCTTGAACAGTGGTATTTAGATCGTCACTACCACCATCGTCATCTACATGACCGCTATTTGACTCTGAACGCGTTAGTGGCATGTTATACCGAAACCCTTGCGCTTTGTTGTTGCAAATAAAATTTTCCGACCACCGTTATCCCTAACCGCACCGACTTACCCACTAACTACGCTAACCAAATTCAGGTACTCACCCCTTCTTCTCCAATATTTCACAATGTCCTTGTCCAGCTATGGGCTGTGTTCTTGCATGCTGCACGTTCAAATTACTCAAAAACTCCAATTTTGTCCCATTTGGTTATGTATATATAAAATTGTCGGTGGCCAATGAAAAAATTGGCACATGGAAACGTTGTCAAATGCAATAAAATGGCGCACGAAAAAGTATGCAAATGAATTTAGGTTCAGCAAAACGAAATAAAAGATGTTGCGGCCGGGGTAGGCTTGAAATTAACAGGCGTTTGAACTCGTATTATTGAGCTAATATGCTCTGAATATGCTCTGTTTTATTTCCTAAATAATTATATTGTTACAACATATGTATAAAATACAAGTACTGAAAATAAACTTACGTTTTGGTTTTTCGCCTCCCGTCTAGCTCGCCGCTCAAATTCGTTTTAATCGGTTGCAATGAAAATGCAAAACTTTGACAAAGGCGAAGGGAGTTGCCAGATGGGCCAAATTTATAAGTTTGTTTCCATTAGTACAAAGTGTAGAGAACAGGGTAATACAAATATGAAAACAGGTAATACTAACATAAAGAACAGAATAATGCAAACATAAGTAACGACTAAACTACTTTAACGATTCTCGCCAACAACGTCCATAAATACAACAACGACAACCTTCCGAACTAAAAGCATACCCCACGGAGTATCCAAGTAAGTAATCTAACATTCTAAAATTCAAAATTACAAAAAACCTATACTTCCTCACGCAATAGAAATGGCAGCATGTAACATCACACGGCAACGCCTCAGATGGAGCCAAGTACTTTATTGAAATCCTTTTGTTTCAAATATATGAACTCTTTGACGACCAGAATTTAGTTGATGTGACATTCAAATTAACAAATCCATCTTCCTTGTAAGTAAACTTTCATTTGAATTAACGCTATTGCAGCTTGTTAACTACGCTTGTTATATATGTATTTACAGAATTACGGCTCATCGTCTAATTCTATCGGCGGCAAGCCCTTATTTCGGTGAACTGTTCAAAAGGGACAACGGGATTTGTCCACTTATAGAAACCACCAATATCGACAGCGACACTTTCGAGCGCTTAATCACCTTTTACTATACCGGCAAAACGCTAATAACCATTGACAATGTGGATCGGATGTTAAAAGCGGCTTTAATACTACAATTGAAAGGCGCTGTTGCAAACTGCTGATTTTATAATAGAGAATATCACCGATTTCACATTACAGCCAGCATATAGTCTGGAGAAGTAGGCTCAGTGTGAGATACTAAATGAAAAAATTCTGGCTTACGAAACACAAAACTTTATGCATGTAAATTAACGTGTGCGATTATTTGAGCATTAAATTTATTGTTTTATTATCTCGCAGGTAACCCAGAGCAGTGAATTTTTAGATTTTGACGCCAAAAAGTTGCAACCTATCATAGAAAGAGACAATTTGCATGTACGGTGCGAGAAAGGTGTTTTTAATGCTGTAAAACGTTGGTATGAACATGATGCTTCTGCGGGAAAACATCATCTGCCAGAATTAACTGCTTATCTGCGTTTAACCCAATGTAATATGGTCTTTAGTATGGCTAATATTCATCCGTTACCGGGTTGTGAAAACTTGGCATTAAAGGTTTTAACTTGGCATAGATACCCCTCTAAGCTGACATTGAAGTATACAGAGAAACGTGGTAGCCAGATTCCTGACGAAGAAACACTTTTGGCTCTTAACCGATGGGTAAATAATACCGGGATGTGACTCTTTACAAATGGTTTATGATATTATTTGCAAAATGTTAAGGTAGAATCAACAGTCGGTGTTAATGACCAGTATAACAATAGCTTCCCGCTCAAGATCACGGATCGAAAACTATTTTCACTCTAGCGATAAGGAGACTCCTTGAAGATTTTCGGGAGTTTTGCTGTTGTCGATGTGGACAGCATATTGATTCGGTACATTCCGGAAAATACCACCATTAAGGTACTTGCCCATCTCGGGAAACCACATTAACCCTTCTACCCTCTTTCCCAAAGGAACTTGGGGTGGCTTTATCCTGGCCTGCGAAATAAATATCTGTATCTTTCTCAATATCCAAATAGTATTAATTTACTTTCATTCCCTTCCAGACCGTAAAAAGGATTTGGTTGAGCTGCAGGCCGGCGAATACGTTTCCCTGCGATTGTAGAAAAGAGGTTACAGGCCGTTGATTGGCTACGGATAGTTGTACAATTTAGACTAGCAAGAACAAAATTAGCGACCAAGGTGAAAAAGGCAAACAAGTTGCATAAAATTATACACAGCAGACAGAATGAGACCATTCAAAAAAGTTCTCACAGAACCACATATGTAATACTCCTATATTGCTAATAGAAAATGCTCGCAATGTGTTTTGAATTCGAAATCAAACCAAGACAGCCTATAAAATTTTTTTGATTGTAGCAGAATAAGTGTGACAAGAAAAATTTAAAATTTAGGTATATTCGAATGTTGAATACAAAAACAAAAACGTTTAAACATCAATATATCGGCACTCTGATGTTTGGGAATGTACCTAGCCTTTTGTAGCAATATAGTAGTATTACAACCACGTGGGTTCGATTGAGATGTAGCTGGGTCGAGTACGGTAGAGTTTGTCTTTGGTTGTGGAGTCGCCCTTGAAGTCACTTTTGGAGTTTGGTTAGTAAGATCCAAAAATTCTAGGTCATCTTTTATTTCATTTGTCTGCAAATAAAAACATAAAATGTTAGTATACATAAACAAGCAGCAATAAACATTTGGATTCACGACACAATCCAAAAAAACATTCGCCTTGCCGAACTTATTTTGAACCTTTGGGTTCCGACGTTTTTACCGAGAATATTTATGTACATTTACCTTAGAAAGTCCCCCTTCCTATAATTCTTTTGTATATTTTTTAGAAAATCCTTTACGCTTTTGTTCACGCTGTATAAGTGCATCATATTTACAGAACAAGAAAAGGTCCTCATCATTTCGTATAAGTGCCGGAAAAGCTTTTCTGTAAAATCTTCCATTTAATATTGACTTCGCTGTCCAAATAAACGGCGCATACGAAAATTGGTTCGTCACGTCATATGAGCGTAGTTTTGTGCAATACTTTCTTTAAAACTAAAAGCTTGGCATCCAACTCCATTGCTGATATATGTATGGACAGTTCTTAGATGTATATAATAAATTGATCAATATTTCTTCCTCCAAATTCTCACTTCTTCAGAGACAATCCCTCGCTTTTCTGCTCAATCTCGCCCAAAAAAAAAATTTCTGCTCTCTTTTAAGTATTCACACGTTCACCGTGAAATATTTTTGGAGTTTCAGATTTTTTAAATGCTAAAATTGACAAACTCAAGAATGAAAAAATGAAAAGTTGCTTAGCACACGAAAAATTCAAATTACAGAAAATGTATGCTACCACCTTCGGAGCTAGTGATATGAATATCGCAAAAAATAACGAAAATACCTATTCACCACTCATACAGAAATACTACCTTGCGATAACAATGCATCAGGGTTGCTTTTTGCGATATAATTCGTATCGCAAGGATACAGAAACGGGCTGCTGGAAAGACTGGAAAATGTATTTTTTCCAAACGGATTTTTATACTCTCGAACCTGTCCCAAAAATTCAACTGTGGAACAAATTTTAAACATCCAGCTCAAATACAATCAAGATTATTAAAATTTAATCTACATCGAACTGTTTATCTAGATTTTCCGAAATTTGCAAAAAAGTTAATATGAGCTAAAAAGTTTCTGAAAAGAGCCAAAAGAAGCTTAAAGCAATATCGCAGATTTTTCAAAAAATGCGAAATTTCAATGGTTGCGAAACAAATGTTGCTTTCCAATGAGACGTGATCCAGATACGGATAGAAGTTTAACATGAGTTACGTTATAATGATGCGTGAACAAGATACGGATAGAAACTTAACCTGCAAATACAACAGCAACAACATTGTGATCCTGATATTTATCTGCTTCAATTTCTGACCCGTATAGCAGTTCTGTTCGTTTCCTTTTCTTTAGTAGATTTTTTGACTGCTAACCACTTTTGAGTTGGTAACACTCATGGCTCAACTATATGGTTGGCTCATCTCTACAGCAACAACATACCTTTGTGCAGATTGTCAAAATCAGCGTGTTGGTGTTAGACGAATGGAATTGAACTTTTGTATGTAGTAAGAAAATGTCGTTAATGTGTTGGTTTCATTTTGAGTTTGTAATCTCCTTCTGACAATCCCTACTCCAGTGAAATGAAAAAAAATTAAATTAGCTGATGAGATGAGCCAAAACCATATAGTTGAGCCATGGTAGCACTGAAATAAATATGTGTATACATAAAATATTTCGCCACATTTAAAAGCAAAAACACGGAAAGAGTAAACAACTTGAAGAAAATGTAAGGAAAATAAATAATTTGTTTGCGTGCGAAACTTTTTAAATATTAATAATTCTATTAGTATCTTAAATTTTTGTGTACGTTTCTCCTTCTTATTTTCAACAAAACAGATGTTTTATATTAGTGCTACCAGCTCTCATTAAGTTGATCCAGATCGTTCCAATGAGATTTGATCGTGAGCCGGAGCTCGATAGCTCGATGAAACGCTCGTATGCAAATGCAACAACAATGTGACCAGATACAGAAAAAAATTTTATATGCAAATGCAACAACAATGTGATCCACACGGATCCACATGGATCACATTGTGGTTGCATTTGGATATTAAATTTTTTTCTGTATCTGGATCAGGCCTTATCGTCGAAAAATGCTGTCGCGTACATTTCGCTCTTCGCTTTCATTGTGTTCAGCTTCATGTAATTACGGGGATTTTATTTTTGACCAGGCGAATTTCGTCGCCTTTATTTCGCGGCGTGAGGGCACTGTGTTTCAAGCTTTACCCACAATATTCTTTCCAAGGTACAATTAACAGTTAACAGTATCAGAGTTGCATTTTACATGTTTTTTCGAAGCTGGTGATAGATTGTTTACGTTTTTTGTTTATTTACCTTTGGTGAGAAAAATTAATAATTCGCAGTGTTTTTTGAAACGTTTTAAAATATCTTTAATCTATGTGTTGAGACAGTTCCCCAACGGAACGATAGCATCCTGATTTTCTAGAACTTTGAACGAAAACTGCTAATTCTAGTTGTAGATTACAGTTTATTTGTATAGTTTCGCCACATATAGTTTTGGTTTTGGTTTTGTTAAAATTCGTATTTCGGATATAAATTCACATTAAGCTCTGTATTTAAATGAGTATAAATATGGATAGTTAAATTGTACATACTTTAAGGTATTTTTTTTTTTTTTTTTAAGGTATCAAAACCACGACGTAAGACGATTTCTTAATAAATTGCTTCGAATTGCTCTTTTCGCATGAAAACTTGATGCAGTACAAAACGAACAAGAAAATTTGGCGCAGTTAGAGAATTCATCTTACGACCCATATGACATTTTAGCTTATCGATAATAAAATTAATGATAGTAGATTAATTTTAGAAAGTAATGGATTTTAGACAGTAGCGATAACAATCCGTCCCCAAGTTTGTCAAGAAGTCCTTCGTCGCCTTACTCCAATTCTCGAGCCACGTCTAAAACGTCTTTGAAGCCGGCTGATCAAGGATACCGCTATTAGTAAGAATTTTTGCACTACGTAACTGCCCATCCTTTGCTAACCTGGTCTCGAGTACCTTTCCTCGCGGCCAGACATTGCGAGCGCTTAACGGCTTGACTTTCTCATGCCATTTTGTCCTAAATGTTAATGACGGCAAATATTCTTTCAACCAGGGCTTCCAAAAATTGTCTGCATATCATTGGGATTCTAGCCAACTATTTCTAAGCACACCTGCGTCGCTCTCAAACAGTGCATATGGTTTCATGCCGTTCGAACTTCCCAACAAAAGTTGATTTGGTGTGATAGCTTCAGCATTGCTATCGTCAAGAGCAACATACATAAGTGGCCTTGAATTAACAATGTTTTCAATTTCAGCCAGTATACTTCTCAAAACATCCACGTTTGGTGTGCGAGTAGGCGTTATTTTATACAGAACAGTTTTTATGGAGCGCACTAAACGTTCCCAAGCGCCTCCCATATTTGGTGAAAGAGGTGGATTAAAATTCCATTTCGTAAACGAAGAAGTGAAAGAGCGAACGGGCTCATTTCAATCCACTTCGGCAACTGCTTCGCGCAGCTTTCTCTCAGCACCAATCAAGTTTGTTCCATTATCGCTAAAGAATTCTCGCGGAATAGCTCGTTTTGCCATAAAATTTCGTATTGCAAATATACAGGAACTTGTGGTAAGAGAATACGCGATTTCGACGTGCGCTGCTTTTATAGTTAAGCACGTGAATAAAACTCTATATCGCTTTTCTTTGTGTCGATTTACTGTAGTCGAAATGGGTCCGAAAAAATCGACACCCGTGAAAGTAAACGGCGCTACATGAGCAGTTAGCCGAGCTCGAGGCAACTTAGCATTTGTGGCGTCTGCGGTACGGCCTTTTGAATTTTACACATTTGAAAATTTCGAATATGTATCTTGTAAACGACGCGTAGATGCGGTATATGATATATTTGACGAACTTCATTTACCACGGTTTCATTATTTAAATGGTGGTATAGATTATGGTAGTGCATTATTATTAACGTATTTATCGGATTTTTCTTTGGAAGAATTATCTGTATCTCTAAATAGTAGCCGTAACCAAAGCAGTAGAAACCCTGGAAGAGAATAGCTTAAGCTGCAACCGTGTTAATTTTTATATTGACAGTCAAGCAGCAATTAAGGCAATAATCTCGCATAGCACAGCATCTAAATGCGTGTTAGAGTGTAAGCAGTCTCTGGAGAGAATCGGGACAGGGAGAAGCATACATCTATATTGGGTCCCAGGGCATATGGGAATAGATGGGAATGAAAAAGCGGACGAATTAGCTAAAAAGGGCGCATCCCTTGAAGCTTGCTCCGTAGACGTCCCAATTAGATTGGGCGAGATTAAGCGAAGGCGAGAGGTGCACATGATCGACCAAGCAGAAAAGGCGTGGGTTCAAGCGCGGGGCTGTAAAGTGTCGAAGATTATGTGTAGGTCTTACAACCTTAGACTAACACAGTTGCTTCTTTCATTAAAAAGAGAGGACTGTAGACTCATGACGGGTATTCTGACTGGACACTGCCTTCTGGCGTCACATGCTTTTAAATTAGGCTTGGTCAGTGATATCAGGTGTAGGAAGTGCGGGTTGGAGGAGGAAACGATCGAGCACGTTCTGTGCTCGTGCCCTGCACTTGCCAGGCTAAGACTCCAGCTATTAGGAGTGATACAGCTGTCAGATCTAGAATCAGCAAGTGGCTTAAGTCCTAGGAAGCTTCTAGTATTTGCCAAGAGGACGGATTTATTTTATAACATAGGTCCTGGGTTTTTGATAGGGTTTTTCAGTTTGGTCGTTAAAACAAACTTCTGGTAACACTACGGACTCAATCAGTCTATGTGAGGTCCTCATGGACCGGCCAGTTCAACCTACCTACCTGGTTAAAGGTGACTGACATATCCTGCAACAATTTTGTCTTCACGTAATCTCCGCTTATATCAACTCCAGAATTTTCGATAGCCATGATCATTGGTAGATAGATGTCCGGCAATCCCGCTAACATCAACGCTCCAATCCATTCGCTGCTCACTGTTAAACCTACATTGCTTAGTTTATATGCTGTGCACATTATGGTGTTCACATAATCTTCCATAGTCTGGCAATCTTCCATACGAGTCGTGATCAGCTTCTTTAAAAGACTTACTCTCCGTGTTAGTCCTGAATCCTGAAACGCCCGCTTAAGACTAGCCCACATGTCTTTTGCAGTTGCATCGTTCTGTATCAAAACATACAGCATCGGATCCACCAGCAGCACCAGCTTCGATTTCGCCACGACGTTCTTCCTTACATCTGACCCAGTACCAATAATGCATTTCCACAAGTCTTCCATCTGGAAATACGATTCTATTGCAAAGCGCCATTGATCCCAATTTTCTCGCCCTTTAAGTCGCGAAATTTGAAGCATATTCGTAACCGACATTTCAATGAAACAATTTTTAAATTAAATTTTTAATTTGACAGTTATCGCCTGGGCCCATAATCTATTGTAGTTAATGAAATTTATTGAATGAAAAAATATGAGATACATTTAGACAAGTAATTCAATACGTATATAATATAAACATTTGTATGCTAGATAAAGTACTTCAAGTCTCCAGTACATCATATATTACTCTAAAAAAACAAACAAAATCATTTTACTCACTTATTTTTTATTCAACAAAGCAGGTAAATTAAAAGTCGTGAATCTAGCTGCCAGAAAATGACTTTTATTCATAGCTGAGCACAATGCATTAGGTTTTAATTTCTACTACCACTAAATTTTTTGATTTAAATTAAATTTTCCACTACCATTATAATTTTAGTGGATCGTTCTCTACTAGCATTAAATTTCTTACCATTAAAAAATTAAGTAGTAGGTAGTCCGAATTGTTTTCATTACCACTAAAAAATTTAGTGGTAGTGGAAATTTAAATCTAATGCAATGTTCCCAATTATGCTATCATAGTATCATAGCTAAACTTTGTCTCGGTGGGCTGCACTATGACAATAAGCAATGTGTCCGTCTGCTTGGTTAACATACAAGAATTAAACTACTTAAGCTTGCAATCAATTTCATACTTCTTCAATCTTTCCTGACTTTCTAATTTTAATTTTTCAATTTGTAATTTCTCTTCTTTTTGTATTTCAAGTTCCATCTTTCTTAATTCAATTTGATTTTTTAATTCAAGCTCTTTTAGTTGTACTTTATTTTTTCCCCTTTCCCTCTCAAGCTCTTGTTTTTGAACTTCTAATTCCAGTTTGCTTTCTTGAATAAGAAGAAGGTCGTTAAAGGTGTTAGTAGTAGACATTTTTTTCCATTTGTTTTTTCGTTGTTGAATCGGTGATAACGTTCTGGTTTGTGGCAATTTATGCTCAAAAGTGTTATGTTGTGTATTAACCGGTTTTGCATTACACGTTCTCTTCTGCTTGTGCTGCGTTAAATCAACACTGCTTTGAAGACAAAGAGGCTCAGGAGTACTAGTTTGGCTTCTGGCGAGAGGCTCAAAGACGGAGTCCTGTTCTGGTTCTGTGTCTGTGACATAGGAAATTGAGTAACATTGATCGATTGTCATTTGCGTCGAAAATAAGCGGTGGGCTTACATTTTTGCGCTGCCCAAATATATCAGCAAGCAAATCGAAATTTTGGGCATATTTTTTGTATGTATGCGGTCCCATTAGACTCGTCACCACTGGCCAACAAACCAGACCCCGTCTTGTTTTTCCAATCGACAGCAGACACGTACGATGCCTTGAGGTATCTCATTTTGCAATTTAATGACATCCATTCTATTTGTCCTAGACTGCTTGCCATTGATTTTATTCTTGTGTAGAAGCGTTCGGCTGTCGGCTTCTGAAATAACAAAATATTTGAATATAACTATTTACATCATTTTGCCAAAGTAGGTAGATCATAGATTCCTAGTAAAATAATGACAAAACCAACATACATACATACAGCCACAATTATGCACATGCACATATGTATACAACAGACTGTCCCAGCCTGAAATTCGATATTAACGCCCCGATTCTAGTATGGTAACAACATTCTTCACCACGGTAACGAAATCAAGTGTCAACTTTTACACCCTTTTGGTATTCTACCTGCGAAAGTAGCCGGATAATTTTTTACCCACAAAAGTAGGTGGTTACATCGAAATAACCACACAACAGCTGTTGTTCAGAAAAGGACAAAACTGAAAAATAAAAAATTGTAAGCGCAAATAAGTAAAGATAATAGTAAAAAAGTGTTGCCTCTTGCTCTACATATTTGTTTACATTATGTACTCTCAGAGAATAAATTACAATATACCTATGTAGAAACCTAACATGCATAATATGCATATACACATCGTCCCGTTTATTCGTTAACCTCGTATCTACAAGTGAAACATTTTCGGTAAATCGAACACGGTTGCCACACCATGTTTTCATTTGGGACCAAAATTCATCGAAAAAAAGAACCAAATTTTTGTTTTATTTTATTAGTATAAAATACAAAATTTTAGGATGTTTCTATATAAAATTTGACTAAAGATAGTGAAGACCTTTAATTCAAGCTGAACAAACAAATATATGGGCATGCAACCAAAAATGGTACTATATTTTGACATAGGATAAGTCTATGGCTTTCACAAACCAAACGTTGTGAACCTAGTTTTGGTAAAAAAGCTCTTGGTTCCAGCATTATATTGCAATGAAATAAAATGTATAGTGCAGTTAGGTTTTAGTAAGAAACGGTTAAAAATTTGCGTTCTGGTGTTGCCGAACTATGTATGTGGAAAACTCAGTAAATCATAAATGAAACTGGGCAATTTTGTTATTGCTATTTTTATAGATGCTTACTTTTTCTCTTAGCGTTTAAACTTAATATCAGATCCTAGATTTAGTAAGTGTGAGTTTAGATCCCAGGACTCAGGGATTCTGCTAGCACCTACGGGAATAATTTTATACAAAATATTTCGGAAGGAAATCAGTCAAACCTCTTTTGCATTTGCTTCCTTCTGTCTTCGAGCTAAAATATTTCTTGTGCGAAGATACTTAGTTTTCAATTACCTTGCGGGGCTTAACACCACAATAGTCCTGGAATTCCTTGAACTCATTGAGCTGGGTGAGAAAGATTTAAATATCAAATTTCCAAACGAGAAGTAATGCATCGAATTTCTTTGTATAAGTTTTGAAAGTATACTAGGCGAGAAGAAATTTTTATTTTCATATTTTTTACATAGTGTTGTATAACCGATCGAAATATCTAGCCGTTATTAATATTATCATAAAACAAGATTTTTTTTTTGATTAGTCGGTTATTTCATCAACAATTAACGACAATGTGTTTGCCAACACTTTTCTTTTTAATGCCTGACTTAATTATATCCTAGGTGAAATGTTATTGTTCTGGTACATTTTACTTACTGAGCAATTTGACAGTTCCATTGAAGTAAATTCAAAATTATATGGGGGCTAACGAAAGTGTGGCGAATTTTTGGGCAATACTGTGAATTTTTACCTTAGTGAAAAAGAAAGAAAAGTACCAATCGTTACTACTGCCTAAAAGGACCAAAATTGAAGAAAAGGGACCAGCGGACCAAATGGGGTTGGAAGGGACCATTTTTGGTCCAAATGGACCAAAGTGGCAACCGTGAATGCGAAGAAAACTACCATTCAAATTTCTCCACAGACACTGGTGAGTTTCTTGGTGATGACAGCGTTACCACTTGGGCCAGAATCGCGAATAAAATAACTGGTAACGATGTTCGGTTACATAATGTTCTGGGAACTATTTTACCGGTAACGCTCAGAATCGAGGCGTTAGTTGAAACATGTAACAGCAACGCTGGGTCAGTGCAAGTTGGCATAAAATACGCAATAAACAATCACATATAAATATGTAAAAAAATATGCGAAACATTGCTCCTGGCCAAGGCTGGTAAATATTGCAGCTAAATTGAAAGTTAGTCGAGCTGTTGACAGTAATATTGGGCAGGTTAAGTCAACTACCGCATATGTTAAACTTTAAACAGAATTACTTTTAGTTATCAACAATTAATGCACTCAAAACAATTGTATACATACCTCAAAAGACTCCGGCAGGCTTCTAGTTGCGTCAGCAACTGCTTGAAATAAATCCATATTTTCTGATTCTGTCCATCGGTGTGATGGATGATTCTTCTTCGTTTGGATTTTTGTTTTGTGTTCTGAAATACAATAGATTATATATAAAAATGTAAAAATTACAAAAATTCTTTATTTTACCTCCTCCATTGCTTGATTTTACTTTTTAGCAAACGCAAATAGTTTTTATCAGCTGTTATGTCCTTGTTGCACTCCTTTGAGTTTATCGCGTTTACACGGTAAAATGTGCGCGTAAATTTATACAAATTGTGTAAATGATTTTTCATACAAAATTTGATAGTTCGGTTACGCACTAGATAAATTTATACGTTTACACACTTTATAAGGCATTTATACGGTCACATGGGTCCCCCTAATGTTTGTTGCTGACTGCTTAGTTGCAATTCATTAGCAACTTCTTCATCTAATAAACTTATTGAAGAGCCTTCATCGATAAAGGCAAACGTATTTACTATTTTCACGTTGTTTCCTGATTTATTGTTAGCTGATTTATCAATAGTAACCGAATTATTTGGTGACACAACAGCGCTAGCTGATAAACCAATATTATAAATCCAATTTGAGAATTCCGCTATATTTGGACACATATTAGTTTTTGCTAACTCAAGCTTATGTGTTCCACAACTAACTTGGTAAATTGGTGGTGGCTTTTCTACCAGCTCTTGTAACAACGATAAGTTATTCATTTCTTCATGCAACCCGCAAGGTTCGATAGTTGTTTGCAGGTTTTTTACACCAATGGCAAAAAATGTAAATGTTTCTATTTGATTTTGATTTACCTGTGGTAGTAGCTTTAATCTATTTTTTACAGAATATAATATTTTTTCTGGCTGACCATATAGCAACTTAAGTGTAGACATTGCAGTACTCACACAAGAAGGATGTCTGAGAATGTGTTTAACAGCTTGCAAAGCTTCGCCGCGAAGGCATCGTTGAAACCTTATCAAATTTAAAAAAAAAAAAAAAAAAAAAAAATCAAAATTTCAGCATCTGTTAAATGACATACTATAGTTGACCATTGAAACGTAGAATTAAAGAGCTGCCATTCTTCCGGCTGTCCGGAAAAGGTAGGCAATTCTTTGGCACAGACTGTTGTGCACTTATTTGTGTCCTCGACAAATTGCTGCTCAAAGAATATGTTTCAAAAGGCTGTGTGTTTATTTGCGACAATGAAAACATGGAGTTTGCTTGTGGGGCGCATATAAGCACAGTATTTGCAAAGGTTGATGTTAAGCAAGATTGTGTTGCCAATGAAGGCGTGGACAGAGACTGCATACGCTGCGCTATAGCAGCGCTCTATCAGCGGGCTGAACGTATGTATCGATGTCAAAGGCGCGCACATAAGCGCTGAACTCTGTAGATGTACTCCGGCTGCAGGTATATCGAAATTTGTCGATGTTGTGGGTGCGGACATAAGCGCAGAATTTGTTGGCTGCACTATAGCAGCGGGTTGATCGAAGGTTTTCGATGCCATAAGCGCGCATATAAGTGAAGAATTCTTTAGCTGCACGCCAGCAGCAGGAATATCGAAAGTTGTCGACGCCCTAGGCCTACACGTAAACGCGGATTCGGTAAGCTGCACTCTGCGCATTAGGGGCACAGGCCAGTGTGAAATTTGGGTACGGCTTTGTAGCAACAGCCTCACTGGCAAACATTGCCTTATTTTTCTTTGCATTTTGCTCACATTTCTCAGCAACGGATATGTTAACGTGGGGTGACGAAGTTTCGTTGATCGAATTTGTCGCAACATTACCTGTTATAGTATCGTAATACATCGACCTTCTAAATTTCCCCGATGTCGATCGGAAAAATTGCTATTATGTGCTTGATTAATTTTATATTTTTTATCAAGAAATTCTTTGTAACGCACTATGGCCATCTGTCGCTCTTCTTCCAATCGTTGCAGTTCAAGATCGGCTACGCGATTTGAGTTAGAACTACAGCTTGAAGTACTTCGAATTGACGGCGCTAACGTCGATTCTAAGCATATGAGACATTTCCACACTTGCTGGTAGGGATCAAATACTGCATAAGTGCATGATTCATGAAAAGCATTATTACAATTAACGCATAATACGTAGTCTTCTTTAATTGCATCGTTTTTGCAATGGGAACAGTGCGGCGGGTGTGGTCGTTGACTTCTAAACACAAAATTCATATTGTACTTACTATGAGGTTAGCATGGGCACATGTGTTTGGGAAGCTCTTATGCAAATGCTTTTGGCTGCAACTTTGGCCACAGGATGGTAGATTGCTTAAAGAATTGAGACAGTTTCCCAACGGCACGATAGCGTCCTGATTTTCCTAGAACTTTGAACGAAAACTGCGAATTCAAGATGTAGATTACAATTTATTTGTATAGTTGTATAGTTTCGCCACACATAGTTTTGGTTGTGGTTTTTTTAAAATTTCTACTTCAGTCATATATTCACATTAAACTCTGTATCCAAATGAGTATAAATATGGTTGGTTAAATTATACATACTTTAAGGTATGAAAACCAAGACGTAAGACGATTTCTTTATAAATTGCTTCGAATTGCTCTTTTTGCATGAACACGTGATGAAGTACAAAACGAACAAGAAAATTTGGCGCAGTTAGAGAATTCATCTTACGACCCATATGACATTTTAGCTTATCGATAATAAAATTGATGATAGTATATTAATTGTGTGTGTAGTGGCGGTAATAATCCGCCCCCCAGTATGGCAAGAAGCCCTTCGTCGCCTTACTCCAATTCTCGAGCCACGTCTAAAACGTCTTTGAAGCCGGTTGATCTAGGATACCGCTATTAGTAAGAATTTTTGCACTAAGTACCTGCCCATCGTTTGCTAACCTCGTCTCGAGTAGCTTTCCTCGCGGCCATCAAGGGTCAGCCACCACAACAAGGTCGCCGACGCTTAATGGCTTGACTTTCCCATGCCATTTTCTCCTACATGTTAATGACGACAAATATTCTTTCAACCAACGCTTCCAAAAATTGTCTGCATATCATTGGGATTCTAGCCAACTATTTCTAAGCACACCTGCGTCGCTCTCAAACAGTGCATATGGTTTCATGCCGTTCGAACTTCCCAAAAAAAGATGATTTGGTGTGATAGCTTCAGCATTGCTATCGTCAAGAGGAACATACGTAAGTGGCCTTGAATTAACAATGTTTTCAATTTCAGCTAGTATACTTCTCAAAACATCCACGTTTGGTGTGCGAGTAGGCGTTATTTTATAGAGAACACTTTTTATAGAGCGCACTAAACGTTCCCAAGCGCCTCCCATATGTATGTGCTGAAAGAGGTGGATTCAAATTCCATTTCGTAAACGAAGAAGTGAAAGTGCGAACGGGCTCATTTCGAGCCACTACCGCAAATGCTTCGCGCAGCTCTCTCTCAGCACCAATAAAGTTTGTTCCATTATCACTAAAGAATTCTCGCGGAATAGCTCGTCTTGCCATAAAATTTCGTATTGCAAATATACATGAACTTGTGGTAAGAGAATACGCGATTTCGACGTGCACAGCTCTTATAGTTAAGCACCTGAATACAACTCCATATCGCTTTTCTTTGTGTCGATTTACTGTAGTCGAAATGGGTTCGAAAAAATCGACGCCCGTGAAAGTAAACGGCGACCTTTTGGATTTTACACATTTGAAAATTTCGAATATGTTTCTTGTAAACGACGCGTAGACGCGGTATATAATATATTTGACGAAATTCATTTACCACGGTTTCATTATTTAAATGGTGGTATAGATTATGCATCCTCAATTTCCTCTGCGTAGGCACTCCTTTGTGATTCTTGGTACAAGACAATTTTTGCGCTTTTGATCTTCTTGCATAAGTTGTCCATACTGTAGATTTCATCTGCGTTATTTCGATTTCAAGTTATCAATGAAACGTAGCGCAAACCCAGTAGCGCGCAAGACTCGGTTCCACTTAGAGAAACGTTCTAATTCGATGATTTCATAATTTGTCTCTATATGCAATAGGTGGCGTTTCGTTTCCGCCGTATCTGTAGTTGGATGTATGTTAGTAGGCCATTTGTCATCAGACGTGTATAAAAATTGTGGGCCACTAAACCAGCGACTATCATTGTGTAGGTCTATGTTACGCACCCACTTAGTGGCTTCATCCGCTACATTGAGTTTGGTGGGTATCCACCTCCACTCATTTTGATTGGTTAAATCCAAAATTCCGCTTACACGAAATCCTACAAATTGGCTGTATTTACGATAGTCGGAATGTAGCCAACTCAATACTGTCTTTGAATCAGACCAATACACCTTTAAATTGACTTTTAATTCGTGGTTTTGAAGAATGTAGTTTGAAAGCCTTGCTTCGATAAGTGCTGCCATGAGCTCCAAGTGCCGGATGGATGTCAGCTTTAATGGTGCCACTTTGGTCCTGGACCCGATTAAGGAGCACACAATGCCCTTACCGTCAGTAATTCTAAAATATGAAACTGAAGCATAACCATTTTCGCTCGCTTCTACAAACGTATGCAGCTGCACGTCAAGTGAGTTGTAGTTGACGAAGCTTTTAAGATAACAGCGACTTATACGAACGTTTTCTACATCCGGAAGTATTTTTACCCATCTGAGCCATTTTGAAAATTATTATATATTTCATCACAGGCAATAGAACTGCGCCAGATTTCTTGCATTAATGTCTATACGTACATAAGAAAGTGGCCCAGCAGAACGAGGGGATCGTATATCGACATTAACGCGCGCAATACTTCTATTTTTGTAGGGGCACGGTCGCCAGTGAAGATTTCGCTCTCTAATTTCATTACTGATAGTTTGAAAGTGATCTTGTCATCATCTGGAATCCAAAAAATTCCAAGCACCTTCTCTAGAGCTGCATCGTTGCCAAGATTTAGGCTTTTACTTGCGGGCTGCGTTTCGGTATTGAGCTATTTCAATACCGCCTTGACTGTGAATAAATTTTACTTCTTTAGATATTGTTATCGCTTCATCTGTTGTATCAACGGAATCCAAATAATCATCCACATAATGATTACGCCTAATAGTATCAGCTGCTTGTGGGAATTCCTTTTCGAATTCTGATGTATTAAGATTTTTAATATATTGTGAAATATTTGGTGCACAAATGGCGCCGAAGATCATAACATTCATTGTATAAGTTTCCGGTTCATTTTCTGTTTTGCAATCTCGCCATAGGAAAGGTTGAGCATATTGATCCTCATGTCGAATAAAAATTTGGTGAACCATTTCGGCAATGTCACCACACACTGTTACAGACTTTTTTCTAAATCTATGTAATATACCAGGGAGCGATTCCAGCATATCGGGTCCTTTCAATAGTAGAATATTAAGTGACACTCCGTCAACCTAGGCTGCAGCCTCCCAGACTATCCTGGTTTTTCCAGGATTATTTTTATTGAATACGGAGAAAAATGACAAATACCAAATTTTCTCGTGTACTTCTTTGACGTCTGACTTTCTGATGTAGACTTTAAGCAAGTAACCGGAAATGGTTCCTCTAAAAATGCTTAGCAGTTGGGGATCAGTAAAAAGTCTTTTCTCCAGACACAAAAGTCTTTTCTTTGTCATGTTGTAGCTTTTTGGTAGTTCGAATGTATCATATCGCCACAAAAGTGCGGTTTCGTAGTGGCCATCAGAACGTTTTTTGGTAAGCGATTTTAGCATGTTTAGACAACGTTCATCTTTGGAATTTACTTTTAGTTGTGACGACAAGTTAGCACCCATATTTTCTAACGAATAAAACCTTTTGACTATTTCTTGTAACTTTTCATTACAGTCAGAACTACATTCGCAAATATGAAAGCTGAAAGATTCTAGAGACTTTTGTTTTCTACTAAATCCTCCGTAAATCAACCATCCTAGTGCAGTCTTGATCGCCACCGGTTTCCTTCTCGAATTGTATGTGGAATTCCAAATTTCAATTATCTACTTCTATAAGAAGGCATTCTTGTAACCTTTAATTGGAGTATTTTTTAAAGGTTTAAATTGCTTACATGGAGCCTCAGCATCTAAAGTTTGTATTGGCAGAAACAGGTTACTCATGGTGTGTAAGTTAGGTTAGGCAGCCACTTTAGCCTCCGCTGTCCGAGCGGAGACTCACGTAGGCCGTTGTGGCCCGTTGTGCTATCACGCGGAGGCCCCTATTTCCTGTTACCCTACTTTTCGAAGAAGAAGAAAGTTTAGACCCCAGTGAGGCTAACCAACGCGTTTGCCTAATGAAACACAAGACGTCGTTTGGGTTTATAGATTCAAGCTCCGCAAAGCTCCCAAAGGAGTGTCTGTGGACGCATTGGTACCGGGTTTTTGACAGTGCGGGACAGTGGCACAGATAGTGTTCTACGCTTTCTATCTCCTATTCGTCCCTACAACTGCGGCAGAAGTCATTTGTCTGCATGCCCATATAGGCACCGTGAGTGCCCAAGAGATAGTGATCTGTAAGAAGGCCTACTAGTGGGCTTATAGAGATACGGTTTAACAATATCACCGTTTGCGATCTCTTTCCATCCAGCTTAGGCCAGATTTGCTTGGATATACTACATGTAGGTTCCTTGGCCCATCTGGCGTTTGCCTGATCCGTGGAAAGAGATCGCAGGCAGTGTTTGCAAGTTTTCACAGGAGGGCTGGCCCAACCCGCGTAGGTTATTGTTTGCAGGTTGGTGCCTTCCCTAGATAGCTCATCAGCAGCGCAGTTTCCCGAGATGCCACAGTGGCCAGGAACCCATATTATGCTTAGATTGCAATTTTCAGCTAGTTTGTTGAGGCTTCCTCTGCACTTCAATGCCACTAGTGACGAGGTGTTACTGCATTGCAGGGATTTTATTACAGCTTGGCTGTCAGAGAAAATTGAAATGGAATTGGTCACCTGCAGGTTAGCAAGATAGAGGGCTGCTTCCCAGATAGCTATGAGTTCAGCCTGAAAAACACTGCAGTGGTCGGGTAAGCGAAAGCTCTCACTTATATTGAGCTTCTCCGAGAATATTCCGCTGCCGATTCTGTTGTTTAGTTTAGAGCCATCTGTAAAAACTGAGATTTCGTGGGATTCCGGCTCCTCGCCGTTTGCCCACTCGTTCCTCTCTGGGATTTTTGTGGAAAATTTGTTGTCCCAGCAAGGGGACGATGTTGTATGGTCCAATTTCAAGAAGGTTTCGGGGACCTGCTTCAGGATCCGGGTGTGACTAAACTTGCAGTCCCTCCATGGTTCGATAGCGTTGAGCCTTGCCGCGTTGCAGGAGGCACAGTATCTACCATATAGATCAGTTGGGAGAAGGAATAATATGGTTTCAAGAGCTTTGGTGGGAGTGGAGGGGAGGGCACCGCTGGTAAGCATTGCCGCCGTCCTCTGCACTCTCGTTACTTTGCTCTTTTTAGATTCGATATCGAGTGCCGTCCACCATACGGTGACGGCATAGAAGAGTATGGGTCTCACCACTGCCGTGTAGATCCAATGGACTATGCGTGGCTGGAGATCCCACCTTTTTCCAATTGCCGACTTACAAGCGTAAAGAGCCATTGTGGCTTTCCAGGATCGTTCCTCCACATTTCGCTTCCAGTCAAGCTACCTGTCTAGAATAACTCCGAGATATTTAACCTCGGTAGAGAGTTTGATTTCCCTCCCATTTAGGGACGGACATTTACCCTAAATGCCGGTATAATTCGTTTGCGGGTAAAAAGCACAATCTCAGTTTTTTCACTGCTGATGCTGAGTCCGCATTCCCTAGACCAAGTGTTTGCTAGATTAAGAGCACTTTTGCAAGAGTTCGCCAAGCACCGGAAGGTGTTTGCCGGTAACTCTCAAGGCTATGGTCGGCATATGCAATGACTTGGCATCCGGTGGGCTGTAGTATAGATAACAGAGCGTTAACCGCCAGGTTCCATAGTAGTAGAGAAAGAACGCCCCCTGGGGGGTTCCTCTGTTGGTATGCCTTATTAACGATGAGTTGCCCAGCTCAGAGATAATGCTTCTCTTGTTTAGAATGAGCTCGACGAATTTCAAAAGAGGCTCTTCCACCCCTAGTGAACGTAGAGATTTTGTGACCGCTGCTGGGAGAACGTTGTTGAAGGCTCCTTCTATGTCGAGAAAGATAACCAGCATAAATTCTTTAAAGGCAAGACCCTTCTCTATCTTAGTAGTGATAGCATGTAGAGCTGTCTCTGCGGATTTGCCCTTAGAGTAGGCGTGTTGGTTGTTGGAGATTAGTGCCTTATTTGCCGATCGTCTAATATAGGCGGCCAGCAATCGTTCTAGAACTTTTAGGAGGAAGGAGGTCAGACTTATTGGTCTGAAATCCTTTGGACACTTGCCCGATATCCTGCCTCCTTTGGGTATGAAGACTACCTTTGCCTTGGTCCATTCCGTGGGGATATAGACCAGATTGAGGCAGGCCTAGTAGATTTTAGCTAGCAGCGGCTTATAAGATCGCTTGCAGCTTGCAACTCAGCAGGAAATATTCCATCCATTCCCGGAGATTTGAAGGGTTTAAAGGACTTGATTTCCCATATAACTCCTTTTTCGCTAACTATGTGGTCCAGGGGTCGAAACGGCCCTGGGTTAGATTGCGTGTTTAAGAGGTGTGATTGAGAGGTGCAGCCTGGAAAGTGAGTGCTGACCAGGGTATCTAGAATTTCTGTACTAGAAGTGGCCCATTCTCTGTTCGCTGTGCGAATGCAGCTAGGAGGTATGGGATTTTTGGAGAGGACCTTTCGTAGGCGATTGGCCTCTGAGACTTCTTCGATGTCCTTGGTGAAGTTCTTCCAGGAGTCCCTTTTGGCCTTCTTGATTGACTTCTTGAAATATTTTAAGATGTCCTTATAATGGGACCAGATTCCAGTGCGATTAGCCTCGTTAAACACTTTTCTGCTCGGAGATTTCTTGGTTCCACCAATAGGGTTTCTTTTTGCTCCTTACCCTAATCTCCGGGCAGGCTGCTGTGAAGGCAGCGTTACAAGATTTGGTGATAAGATCTACTGCTTCTTCTATTTTGGACGATGAGTCTAGCTCACCGAGAGAAGCAAATGTTGTGTCTAAAGGAGGCGCTTCATCAGTTCTTAGCGGTTGGCTCGACCTACCGTGAGAAGCGTTTCTTAGGAGAGGCTCGGATAGGACTTTTTTAAAAAAGGTTCCAGTCCGTACGTTTCCTATTCCTGTAAGCCACCCTAGGCGATATACGTAAAAGCATAGTAAAAGTGATATACATATGATAAGAGTAGGAGTTTTCGTTGGAAACTCTCCAATTTTTAACAAGGTCAGAGAATGGCCCTAAAACTAGAGTAATATCTAGAACCTCCTTTCTATTTGAGGTGATAAAAGTTGGTTTGTCTCCAGAGTTGCATATACTTAGATTGTTGTTAATAATAGAATCAAAAAGAGACTCACCCCTAGGGTTAATGTCGGTAGAGCCCCAAGCGGTGTGATGTGCATTGGCATCGGCTCCGATTATTATGGTGCACCCTTTGCTATGGGCCTCCCGTACCGCTTTGCAGAGCCGGTCCTGTACAGACGTTGGGCGGTCGTGCGCCAGATAGGCGGACATCAGCCAGAGCGTTCGCTCCTGTAGCTCGAGGCTAATACAGGTAAAGCCCTCGTCGGTAAAAAGAGATAGCAGAATAAATACTAGAGTTTTCTTTATTAGAATACCCGGGCGGTGTCACCAGCTGATAGTCCTTAGAATGCCAACGACCCAAGCCTCCTGGACTAGAACGACGTCCTCATCTGTTGCGCTGAGGCGTAAGATTAGGGCAGCCGAGGCTGCCTTAGAGTGGTGCAGGTTTATTTGAAGTACCTGCACGCCCGTTAAAGGTCGGCTTCCGCATCGACGTCCATCCTCTGCTGATCCGCAACTTCGGATGCCTCCTCTACGATAGTATCGTCGAATTCGGCATCCGACGGGTCGGATTCCAGCAGAAGCTGCTCGTCCATGCCAGTAAAGAACTGGCCCGCAAACTCAGATACCGAGAGTGTATCGCTCTCGGCATCCGGAGTGCTGCGTGCCAGTTCGATATCGGCCCAATGTTCACTCAAGGTGTTGCATGGGTCCCCGAGATTCGTTGTGGCGGTTGCGGATACGCTCGAGGCGGTATCCCCACCCACCAGATCTTCCGGCGCGGAGGTAGTTCCTTCATCAGGGCCAGGGGCAGCAGATCCACTCGGGGTGTTTCCGTCTAACTCCTCGCCCTGAGGTACAGGCTCACCTTCGTCCGCTGCTTCTTCTTTAGTGCCATCCCTTCGAATTTTCAATGTGATGGAGTAGAAGCCGTAGCTTAAAACTCCACCACATTCGTCAAGCCAAGAGAGAGAAGCTTCGTTATTTCTTCCAAACCGACCGCATCCAAGCTGGCCCCAGACCACAGCTGTCCTAGCGAAGCTATGGTGAGTTTGTAGAGCTTGCACGAGCGCTCATCGGCGCAGGAAACAAGCTTCACCCTGCCCTGGTGCCAGCCGGCATCACGAATAGTGGGAGCCGGCCCCGGATACTTGGTCATGATGTCCTTAAAGATCTTGAGAAGGCCGTTAAGGTCATCTTTCCAGTTATCCGGGGTCATGTTCCCATTGGGGTGACCGCGGTTCAAAACCGCCAGCGTAAAGTTGGCCTTAGCCGCCTCGCTGAAGGTTTTGGTCAGGGCAGGGGGAGTAGTGGCCGAAGGCTTGTGCCTTTTGGGAACGCTCGACCCATTTCCCATAGACCTTTGTCTTTTAAAGGCCGGCATCTTCGGGTCAGAAGATTGTTTGGTGGCAGAAGAGGTAGTCCCAGTTCTTTGGGGGATGGGGTTGTTATTGCTGCTCTTCTTGGCAGCAATAATCTTCCTGGCCCAGGCCAGAGAAATTTTTTGCTCTGCCGTCAATTTGTCGCTGGGAGAGTTGCCAAAACTCTCAACGATTTTGGCGGCGTTGCGGATGTTCCGCTGGTTGCGGACCGAAATCGGAATTCGCGTGTTTGCCTTGGAACCCTCAAGGGGTTCAGCCGGCTTTCCAGATAGCTTTGCACCGGTAGAGGCAGTACTTTTGTCAGTGTAGGACTTAGTGCTGTTTCCACCCTGCTGGCGAGAGGTGCCCGGTACGGACATGGACGGGCCTCCTGTGCTTGCTCAGTCGGACGCTTCTTTCCCTCTTTGGGGCTAGCTTTGCCGGCTGCCGCGGGATTGGACTTGCCCTCAAGGCGTTTAGTCCTTCCACTAGCTTGCACAGATGGCCGAGAAGTATTTTGAGGATTGGTAACTTTTTTAACGCCTAGTCCAAGGGCGGCATCTTTACCCGTGCAGGGATCCGAAGCCTGGTTTTTTGCTTATTCATATTAACTGGTTCGTCGGCTGCCTACTAAGATGAGGCCGTTTGGCAGCCTTAAAAAAAAGGAAAGGGGAACAATGCGGTCGACTGCGGTAGAGCCACATGCTGCAGCAAGTCGCCGTTACTCCCGGAGGTGGACCGGTATCCGGGAGGCTCCGTAAAAATACAGTCGGATACCCCTGACTGCAAACCATCTAATGGGCATGGAAATGCATAACACACTGGATTAGGGGTCGACCACCTTTTCAACTGGGCGTGGTCCGGTTCCCACCCTGAGGCCACGTTTAAAAACCATTTCCATATGCCTGAGCTATTAAGGAGCTGGGGCACAGACGGAAATGATTCTCAAACTTAGCTAGCACTCCCCTGGAAGAGGAAACTGTTGTGCTATTACCAGCCGGCACCCTCTGGGAGGGTTCAGCCCAAGGATTTTCGCCAGCCTCTCACAGTGTGTACGTTCAATTTTATTTTCTTTGATTGACTTGTTAAAATTTCTACATTTAGATTTTGTGAAAACTCTTCTTCGCGCTGTATTTCACCGGTCCACTTCAAACACAATAGGGGGACTCATGAAAGCATATAATTTGATAAGGTGTAAAATTATATCCATTTACACACGCTGTTATAGGAACGCACCTAGTAATACTCTTGATAAACTGAATTGTCGATCAGCTGTATTACTGTAAAAAAAAATTTTCATTATTATTATTAATTAAAAAATGCCAAGATTAAGTGAAAAATTAAAACTAAAACCTCTTTAAAAGATATTCTTGTAAATGACTTGCTGATGTTGGAGATTTCTGATGAAAATGACGGTAATATTTGTGCTTTTGGCCAGATGGCTTATGTAATAACCATTTTCATTGCAGAAAATAAAAAAAGGAAACAGGACGAAATTTGGGAGGATTTCACGTTTGCTATGGTTGCATTCACTGAGATAAGGTATGGGTGTGACTTTGTTTACCATTCCGTCCCTAAATCTCACCAGTTTTTGCAAGACGTATGGCCTCACTTAGATGAAAGAAGGTTTCGAACAATTGCCCGAGTTAGCTGCTCAACGTTCCAAGTGTTGTATGACTTGATCAAGGACGACGAAATATTCAACGGTCCGCGCTCTTGCAAGCAGTTCTCACTAGAAACGCAACTTTTTATTGTTTTATATCACCTGGGCTCAAGTGGGGAGGGTGCTACGCTAAGCAAAATTGCGAGTTTGTTTGGTGTTAGCGATGGCGGAGCAATACAGGTAGAACTTACATTTTTTTATTGAAAAATAATAATTAATACCAAATCTTTATACAGAACATGACGAATAGAATATTTCAAGCCATTTTCAAGCTGAGACATCAGTTTGTATACTGGCCAGACAGTGCTGAGCGTCAAAGTTTAGTGGCTGAAACTTTTCACGAGTTCCCCACTGTATTGGCTATGTTGATGGCACTGAAATAAAGTTAGCCGAGAAACCGCTTGACGATCCGGAAGCTTACTTTTCTAGGAAGCATGTGTATTCGTTGAAAGCGCAGGCTGTGTGCGACTATAAGCTACGAATCCGTCATTTGGTGCTCGGCTCGGCTGGAAGCGTCCACTATGCCAGAATATACAACAATTGTAGTTTAGTGACCCAAGCTTCAAGCTTGTTTACAGGTGCACAATGGCTGGCAGGCGAAAGTGCTTATAAATTAACAAGTACTGTTATAACTCCCTTCAGATCCACCTCTACAGAAATGACTTCTCATCAGCGAAATGCATTTAACCGCTAATTTAGCCAATATCGAATAAAAATTGAGCATTGTTATGGGGTATTGAAGGAGCGCTTTAACAGTTTAAAAGAGCTCACAGTTACGATACGAAATAATGAGTCGGTTAAGTTTTGGTTGTAGGTGGATATTAGTATGTGTAATTCTACACAAAATTGTCATACAGCAAAAAGACGATAACATTGACATAACCGACATAACTGAGGGTGATATTGGTGGCGAGGATGAAGAGGGGCCTGAGACACCAAATTGGTCTAGCAGCGAGGGTGAAGCAAAACGGCATGCTATTCTAACTTTTTTGCAAGCATCACATTATCCTCTCTCTACACCTATAACCATACCAACCCCTCTCCTTCCCCCTTCCCTTTTTATTCCTTCCACTTACTCTCTCGTTCTTCCTCTTCATCTCACCAATTTTCATCCTCCCACCAATTTTTCTCTCCGTCTTTTCCACTGCCTCTGTTTCTTATCGTATAATTAAGGGCCCATTACTGATACTTAGCATAGACTTGACTTGGCTTGAGAACTGTCACTTACAGTTCTGTTAAATGAACATTGCATGTTACTGATTACTCAAAACTTAGCAACACTTAACTTGGCTTAGAAGTCTGTTTAATTTTGATTTTCTAAGTAAGTTCTAAGTGACGTTTACATTTTGAGATGCCATTTGTTTGTTTCCATTTCATTTTGACATTTTGTCATACAAATTGACATTTATTTAAAAATAAATTTCAACGCTGATTATGATGACAGATTGAATGCGCCAAGTGGATTATAATCGTGGCTAAGTTGCCAAATTTACGCCAAGTCAAGTCAAGTCTATGCTAAGTATCAGTAATGGGGGCTTTATTCCTATTCCTGTTCTAATTTTTATTTCTACTCCCTTCCCTCTCTCCACAAAATCACACACACACACACATTAATCTTTGTTATATATTTGGAAAATTCCACAATCCATTTTGTAATTATTCATATTTATTAATTTTTATAATTCATTACATTTGAAATCGCTTTTATTTTGTAATACAAAATTTTAAATTAAAGAACTGAAAATGTAAAATTTCATTAAACAAAAATACGATTGCACTGACCCAAGGCAGTCAGTTCTATGTACCGGAGCGACTCGGGATTTTTCCCGACCAAGGACTGTCATTTCAGTGTGAACCCATTTAATTTGTTTCGTCCCTCCCACAAATTGTCATCCTCCCAGCAGCTCCTTGCAGCAGGACTGCTCCATACTCTCTTACTCCGGGAAGGCATCGAATCCAATCCGGGTCCGTCTCCTGACCCCGGTCCTGAGAAATGGTTTTGCTGCATCTGCCGGAAAAGAATCTTTTTAGGACGGTCATACTCTGTTCAGTGTGTCTCGTGCAAGGGATGGTTGCATCGGACAGGTTGTTCTGGGCTTGATCCCAAAACCCGACGTCCACGTAACTTTTATAAATCTTTTGTGACTCCTTGCTGTTCACGCCCAAGGGCGTCCCGTACTCTACGCCTAAGCGCCCCCCCCCCCCCCCCCCCCACTACCTTCCAGCAGCGCCGCTGCTCAGCAAGCCACAACAAGTACCCGCTGCTGCTCGCGCCCCACGGCGCCAATAACTCAAACAGCTGATACCACTCATAACTACTACCTTCGTAGTAGAGTTGGTAGCAATGCTGAGCATCAGCGCCTGCCTCCGTCTTCTCCCCCCCCCCCCCCCCCTCTTTTCCGGCAGCAATCGTGCAGGTCAGGGAAACAGACTCTTAGTCCCTACCTCCGTTTGCACCGTCTACCAGCACAGAATATATAGGTTTGCGACATCCGCCCAATGCAGCTCCTGCCTTGGGTGGTGCCTCTTTCCTAGATGTTCTGGTCTCCGCGACGGCAACCCCCCAACGGGTTTCATCGCGCCATGATGCCAGGTCGCAAACCCATATCATCCGGGTACCCCAATGGTTGCCCAAGGACGCCCAGTCCCAGGGCCACAACAGCAATTGCGCCCTGGCCTTCCACAACCCAGGCGTAGTCACCCATCACTTACCCCCAAAGTGGCGGCGTCTCCCCTTATGCACTTCAGAATTCTGCAGTTAAATTGTAATGGACTAACTGGGAAGATTACGGAGATAGTCGATTTCATGAAGCGGCACAACATCCGCATTGCTGCGATTCAAGAGACTAAACTCACAGCAAGATCTGCATTGCAGACCTGCTCTGGGTATAATGTCCACAGGAAAGACCGCGAGAGCGGAAATGTCGCGTTTATCATACACCACTCTGTGCAATATTATGTAATTGATCCTGGCATCGACCGCGAGGACAATGGCTTAGAACGTCAAAGCCTATCTGTCCGGTCAGGCGATGCAAACCTAGAAATCATAAACATCTGTGGATACCGCCCTAATATCAGGGCCTTACTCACTGGCAACAATCGCATTATCTTAGGCGATTTCAATGCCCGTCATGATCTATGGCATTCAAACTTGCGGACGGACAGTAGGGGTGAGATGTTGGCGGATCAAATAGAAGAAACGACGTTCTGCACAATAAACGGAGACGCCACCACAAATATGGTAGGAAGCTGCCACAGCTCGCCAGATATCTCAATCGTGAGCGCAGAACCCGTAAACTGCGTCAACTGGCAGCCGATGCTAACATTGGCATCCGACCACCTGCCCATACTTATTTCGCTCGAGCGTACCGCCGACTTCATCGTCACTGAAAAACGCACTTTCATAAACTTCAAAAAAGGAAAGTGGGAAGATTATAAATCCTTTACAGACAACCGCTTTGCTGCCCTCCCTATCTCGACTGATGCCCACCAAGGGGAGCGTGCCTTCCGTAAGGTCATTGAATCCGCCTCGGCACGTTTCATTCCCGGCGGGAGAATTCCCGAAATCCGGCCCCACTTCCCGGCGGAGGCCGCAAACTTAGAGAGAGAACGTGACTTTATAAGACAGCTTGATCCAGGCGAGCCCCAAATAAGGGATATAAACCAACGCATCAGATTGCTTGTGGATGAACACAAGCGGGCGAAATGGGAGGAGCACCTAAGAGGTTTTAACCTCTCTACCGGTGTGGGTAAACTTAGGTCCACCGTAAAGTCCCTATCGAATCCGACTAAGCACAAAGCAAAGTTTCCATCGCCTTTGGCGACGAAGTGCTGTCGGATGCGAAAAAATGCGCGAGCGCCTTCTGGCGACAATATATGTATATGCATCCTACGGTCGACAAGAATAGACGGAGAGCCAATAGACACGTACATAAACACAAATTCAGCGCGTCACCAATCACCATCACCGCTAAAGGGGTTGAGGACGTCATTGGTCGTGCTAAACCATCCAAAGCAGTGGGCCCAGATGGCATAGCCATGCCGATGCTTAAAAGCCTAGGGAAAGAGGGTTTCAAATATTTAGCGTATGTCTTCAACCTGTCTCTTTCCACCTTTGTCATACCCGAGAAATTGAAAATGGCCAAGGTGGTCCCGCTACTAAAGCCTGGGAAACTAGCTAACATAGGTGAGTCGTATCGTCCGATATCTCTCCTATCGCCAGTGGCAAAGACGCTTGAAGCCATTTTGCTCCCTTATTTCCAAGCAAATTTGCAGCTAGCCCCTCATCAGCATGGCTTCAGAAAACTCCATAGCACTACCACCGCGATAAATGCCATAAGCACCCAGATAAATTGCGGTTTAAATCAATACCCCCACCATAGAACAGTACTCGTAGCGCTAGACCAATCAAAAGCTTTTGATACGGTCAACCATGGCTCGTTACTGCAAGACCTGGAAGGGTCTACCCTTCCCCCATGTCTTAAAAGGTAGACCGCAAATTATCTGGGTGGTCGGCAGGCATCGGTGCAATTTAGAAACGAAACATCAAAACCAAGGAGAATTAAACAAGGGGTGCCACAGGGTGGTGTCCTATCGCCACTTTTGTTTAATTTCTACATATCTAAGCTACCTTCACCACCGGAAGGAGTCACAATCGTTTCCTACGCCGATGACTGCACAATAATGGCCACAGGCCCAGGCCCAAAGATCGATGCGCTATGCAATAAAATAAACGGCTACCTCCCTGATCTCTCCAGTTTTTTCGCCTCGCGAAACCTGGCATTATCACCGACTAAATCTTCCACGACCTTATTTACAACATGAACGTCCCAAATGTCGACCAGTTTGAACATCCACGTCGATGGCACTACGCTACCGACTGTCCTACACCCCAAAATCTTGGGTGTGACGTTTGATCAGGATCTACATTTTGGTGAGCACGCGGCCGCAATTGTTACGAGAATTCAGAGCTGTATCAAAATCCTCAAATCCCTAGCTGGCAGTACCTGGGGAAAAGATAAAGAAACGCTCATGACTACATACAAAGCAATTAACCAGCCGATTACGTGCTACGCGTCACCCATATGGTCGCCAAGCATGGAAGAAACTACAGGCCTGCCAAAATACTGCTCTCAGAATCGCCACGGGCTGTCTTCTTATGTCCCCAGAACACCATCTGCATAATGAGGCGAGAATACTCCCCATCAGGGAGAGAAATGAGATGCTGACCAAACAGTTCCTGTTGAATACCCAGAAACCTGGGCATCCCAACAGACATCTGATTAATGAACCAGCACCGCCTAGGGGCTTAAGGAGTCATCTCCGTAAGCATTTTGAGGAAATACGGCACCTGAGAACCCAGCCGTATTAAGTGAAAAAACACAAGCAGGCCCTTGGTGAACTCCATAAACAGCGTTGGACCTTTATGTCGGGAATTGCCTGGTGAATCCAGTACTTAAAGAAAAGTATCCAAAACTCGCGGAAGAGGGACGCATACTCCCCAGGGAAACGCGTGTCACTATAGCTCAACTTCGTTCTGGATACTGTAACACGTTAAACTTTTACCTATCCAGAATCTACCCCGACATACAAAATGTATGCCCCGCTTGCAATGTGTCCCCACATGACACCAACCATCTCTTTAATTGTAATGTGGAACCAACGCCTCTAACACCCCTTTCCTTATGGTCCACCCCTGTTGAAACGGCAAGTTTCCTTTGACTCCCGTTAGAGGATATTGATGACAATTTGTGATTGGTCGCGGCTATTAGGTGGGGCGAGCATTGCTACAACAACAACAACAACAACGATTGCACTGAAATGTTTAGTTTCTTTAAAAATTGCTGATGTAGGCGGATTTATTGCCATTAATATCTGATTAAATATAATTAAGTAATTCATTTTCTAAACATTTATATTACCCTAAAAAAACAAACAAAATCATTTTACTCACCTATTTTTTGTTCATCAAAGCAGGTAAATTAATAGTGGTGAATCTAGCTGCTAGAAAAGGACTTTTATTCACAGTTGAGCACAATGCATTAGGTTTTAATTTCTACTACCACTAAATTTTTTGATTTAAATTAAATTTTCCACTACCATTATAATTTAAGTGAATCGTTTTTTACTAGCATTAAATTTTTTACCATTAAAAAATTAAGTACTAGTCCGAATTGTTTTCATTACCACTAAAAAAATTAGTGGTAGTAGAAATTTAAATCTAATGCATTGTTCCCAACTATGCTATCATAGCTAAACTTTGTCTCGGTGGGCTTCACTATGACAATAAGCAGTGTGCCCATATGCTTGGTTAAAACACAAGAATGAAGCTACTTAAGCTTACAATCAATTTCATACGTCTTCAATCTTTCCCGACTTTCTAATTTTAATTTTTGAATTTGTAATTTCTCTTCTTTTTGTATTTCAAGTTCCATCCTTCTTATTTCAATTTGATTTTTTAATTCAAGCTCTTTTAGTTGTACTTTATTTTTTCCCCTTTCCCTCTCAAGCTCTAGTTTTTGAACTTCTAACTCCAGTTTTCTTTCTTGAATAAGAAGGAGGTCGTTAAAGGTGTTAGTAGTAGGCATTTTTTCCGTTTGTTTTTTCGTTGTTGAATCGGTGATAACGTTCTGGTTGTGGCAATTTATGCTCAAAAGTGCTATGTTGTGTATTAAACGGTTTTGCATTCACGTTCTCTTCTGCTTGTGCTGCGTTAAATCGACACTGCTTTGAAGACAAAGAGGCTCAGGAGTACTAGTTTGGCTTCTGGCGAAAGGCTCAAAGACGGAGTCCTGTTCTGGTTCTGTGTATGACATAGGAAATTGAGTAGGAATGGTCGATTTTCATTTGCGTATCAATTTGGCTATCGAAAAAAGCGGCGTGCTTACATTTTTACGCTGCCCAAATATATCAGCAAAAATTTTGGAATATAAAGATATTGCATGCGCGAACTTCGGTGGAAAGCAGCGGAGCGTAACAAAATTCTAGTAGGTCACTTTCACCACACCAAAAACTTTAACACAATTTTTAACATAATTTAAGCACAGAAATACACTGATTGGAGTGTTAGTTAGTAAAAGTTAAAATTCTGAACACATTAGCTGAATAAAAAGTGTACAAATAATTATTAAATAACAAATACAGACAGTGGTAGTTTAACAAATTCTGCTGTGGTAAGTGGTGAATGTGACCTACTAGAATTTTGTGAAGCTTGCCTCACACTATTTTTCGTCTATGCAATGTCTCTCTATTATATCGTTTCTGATATCAGCAAGCAAATCGAAATTTGGGCCTATTTTTTGTATGTATGCTGTCACACTAGACTCGTCACCACTGGCCAACAAACCAGACCCCGTCTTGTTCTTCCAATCGACAGCAGACACATACGATGCCTTGGGGTATCTCATTTTGCATGTTAATGACATCCATTTTATTTGTCATAGACTGATTGCCATTGATCTTAGTCTTGTGTAGAAGCGTTCGGCTGTCGGCTTCTGAAATAACAAAATATTTGAATATAAGTATTTACTTCATTTTCCAAAGTAGGTAGATCATAGATTCCTAGTAAAAGAATCACAAAATCAACGTACATACATACAGCCACATTTATGCACATGTACATACATATGTATACAACAGACTATCCCAGCCTGAAATTCGATATTTATTTGAAACATGTAACAGCAACGCTGGGTCAGTGCAAGTTGGCATAAATAAATCAAAAAATAAATGTAAGGCGCGATAACCTCCGAAGAGATCTAAGACCGAGCTTCTCTTCCAATTTGCGTCGTGCTCCTTTTGATTTTTCCCTACAAATTGGCCGGACGGGACCTACATGTTTTATGCCGACTCCGAACGGCACCTGCAAGGCAGATGAGTTTTCACTGAGAGCTTTTCATGGCAGAAATACAATCGGAGCGCTTGCCAGACACTGTCGAGGGGCGACCCCGCTTAGAAAAATTTTCTTTTAATTGAAAAATTTTATTTCTAAAATTTTGATGTTGCTTTGCCCGGGAGTTGAACCCAGGGCATACGGTGTGATAGGCGGAGCACGCTACCATCACACCACGGCGGCCGCCGTTGGCATAAAATACGCAATAAATAATCACATATAAATATGTAAAAAAATATACGAAATATACTTCTCAAAACTTCCACGTTTGGTGTGCGAGTAGGCATTATTTTATAGAGAACAGTTTTTATGGAGCGCACTAAACGTGGATTAAAATTCCATTTCGTAAACGAAGAAGTGAAAGTGCGAACGGGCTCATTTCGATCCACTTCGGCAACTGCTTCGCGCAGCTCTCTCTCAGCACCAATCAAGTTTGTTCCATTATCGCTAAAGAATTCTCGCGGAATAGCTCGTCTTGCCATAAAATTTCGTATTGCAAATATACAGGAACTTGTGGTAAGAGAATACGCGATTTCGACTTGCACTGCACTTATAGTTAAGCACGTGAATAAAACTCCATACCGCTTTTCTTTGTATCGATTTACTGTAGTGGAAATGGGTCCGAAAAAATCGACGCCCGTGAAAGTAAATGGCGCTACATGAGCAGTTAGCAGAGCTCGAGGCAACTTAGCATTTGTGGCGTCTGCGGTACGGCCTTTTGGATTTTACACTTTTGACAATTTCGAAAATGTTTCTTGTAAACGACGCGTAGACGCGGTATATAATATATTTGACGAGCTCCATTTACCACGGTTTCATTATTTAAATAGTGGTAGTGCATTATTATTAACGTAGTTATCGGATTTTTCTTTGGAAGAATTATCGGTATCTCTTGCTCGCCTGTAAGAAATGTCATGTCTATTCGGCCATCGATGCGCAAAATGTTGTTGTCATTCAAATGCGGTAACTTTTTGTATAAAGGGCTTGATTTGGTTGGTTGGTTGCTGTGCTGCCCGGCTATGGAGCCAGGCCCAAGTAGCGATATAGGCGCCATTTTGATGCACTTTCTCCTCGAACCAATTATATGTTGACTGACCTACGCTGCGTATTGCTTTACTCAAATCACTTGGTTAAAACAATAAACCTGTGATGTCCTTGATGCGGCAGTTTGACACCGCCCTTAAGTCGGGAAGCACATAGCTGTCTAGAGTTCGGGACCGAAAGTTTCGCGAAGGCTGGGCACTCGCAGAGGATGTGAGTAACCGATTCCTCGGCACCCTCCTGTCTACAGCTCCTACTCCTCTCATTGTAGGGGATACCCACTCTACTCGCATGTGGGCCAAACGGCCAGTGCCCTGTAATAGTGGCCGTGGTTCTGTATATTTCCTGCCTAGACCTATTTAGTAGATCATCGGTTCTTTTCTGGTTGTACTCTTTTGTGCTTGTTGGTACAAGACAATTTTGCGCTTTTTTATTCTTGCATAAGTTCTCCATACTGTAGATTTCGTCTGCGTAATTTCGATTTCAAGTTATCAATGAAACGTAGCGTAAACCCAGTAGCGCGCACGACTCGGGTGTAGTTGATCAAGTTGAGTTGTAGTTGATGAAGCTTTTAAGATAACAGCGACTTATACGAACGTTTTCTACATCCGGAAGTATTTTTCCCATCTGAGCCATTTTGAAAATTGCCCCGGCAAAATCGTTTCATCTCAGGCAATAGAACTGCGCCAGATTTCTTGCATTAAGGTCTTTGCGTACATAAGAAAGGGGCCCAGCAGACCGAGCGGATTATATATCGACATTAACGCGCGAAATACTTCTCTTTTTGCAGGGGCACGGTCGCCGGTGAAGATTTCGCTCTCTAATTTCATTGCTGATAGTTTGAAAGTGATCTTGTCATCATGTGGAATCCAAAATATTCCAAGCACCTTCTCCAGACCTACATCGTTGCCAAGATTTGGGCTTTTACTTGCGACCTGCGTTTCGGTATTGAGCTATTTCTGTACCTTGTCCGCATTCGCTGTCCAATTACGAATGTAGAATCCGCCTTGACTGTGTATAAACTTTACTTCTTTAGATATTGTTATCGCTTCATCTATTGTATCAAAGGAATCCAAATAATCATCCACATAATGAGTTAGCACCTATATTTTCTAACGAATAAAACCTTTTGACTAAGTATTTCTTGTAACTTTTCATAACAGAACTACATTCGCAAATATGAAAGCTGAAAGATTCTTGAGACTTTTGTTCTCTACTACATCCTCCGTAAATCAACCATCCTAGTGCAGTCTTGATCGTCACCGGTTTCCTTCTCGAATTGTATGTGGAATTCCTAATTTCCTATGAGAAGGCGAGGCATAGCGTAATTGTAACCTTTAATTGGAATAATTTTTAAACGTTAAATTGCATACATGGAGCCTCAGCATCTAAAGTTTGTATTGGCAGCGACAGGTTACTCACAGTGTGTACGTTCAATTTAGTTTCTTTGCTTGACTTGCTAAAATTTCAACATTTAGATTTTGTGAAAATTTCTCTTCCCGCTGTATTTCACCGGTCCACTTCAAACACAATGTTTGTTGCTGACCGCTTAATTGCAATTCATTAGCAACTTCTTCATCCAATAAACTTATTGAAGAGCCTTTGTCGATAAAGGCAAACGTATTTAATATTTTCTCGTTGTTTCCTGATTTATTGTTAGTTGATTTATCAATAGGAACTGAATTATTTGGCGACACAACAGCGCTTGCTGATAAACCAATATTATAAATCCAATTTGAGAATTCTGCTATATTTGGGCGCATATTAGTTTTTGCTAACTGAAGCTTATGTGTTCCCCAACTAATTTGGTAAATTGGTGGTAGCTTTTCTACCAGCTCTTGTAACAACCTTGAGTTATTCATTTCTTCATGCAACCCGCAAGGTTCGATAGTTGTTTGCAGGTTTTTTACACCAATTGCAAAAAATGTAAATGTTACTATTTTATTTTGATTTACCTGTGGTAGTAGCTTTAATCTATTTTTTACAGAATATAATATTTTTTCGGGCTGAGCATATAGCAACTTAAGTGTAGACATTGCAGTACTCACACAAGAAGGGTGTATGGAAATGTGTTTAACATCTTGCAAAGCTTCGCCGCGAAGGCATTGTTGAAACCTTATCAAATTTTCAGTATCTGTTAAATGACATACTATAGTTGACCATTGAAACGTAGAATTAAAGAGCTGTCATTCTTCCGGCTGTCCGGAAAAGGTAGGCAATTATTTGGCACAGACTAGCGTGCACTTATTTGTGTCCTCAACAAATTGCTGCTCATAATATATGTTGCAAGAGGCTCTGTGATTATTTGCGAAAATGAAAACATGGAGTTTGCTTGTGGGGCGCATATAGGCACAGTATTTGCACCGGTTGAAGTTAAGCAAGATTGTGTTGCCCTTGAAGGCTTGGGCAGAGACTGCATAAGCTGCGCTATAGCAGCGGTTTGTGTAGCGGCAGCTGCTGCTTGCGTCGAACGTCACAGGCTCGCACAATACCAGGTCGTTCGTCTACTGCATTCGTTCGCTGCGCCCTATCAGCGGGCTGAACGTATGTAGTCGATGTCAAAGTCGCGCACGTAAGCGCTAGCTGAACTTTACAGCTGTAATCCGGCTGTAGGTATATCGAAATTTTTCGATGTCATGGGTGCGGACATAAGCGCAGAATTTGTTGGCTGCACTATAGCAGCGGGTTGATCAAAGGTTTCCGATGCCATAGGCGCGCAAATAAGTGAAGAATTAGTTAGCTGCCTGCCAGCAGCAGGCATATCGGACGTTGTCGAAGTCCTAGGCGCGACCGTATGCGGGGATTCGGTAAGCTGAACTCAAGCAGCGGGCTGCGCATTAGGGGGCAGGTTAGTATGGAATTTGGGTACTGCTTTGTAGCAGCAGCCTCACTGGCAAACATTGCTTTATTTTTCTTTGCATTTTGCCCACATTTCTCAGCAACGTGAGGTGACGAAGTTTCGTTGATCGAATTTGTCGCAACATTACCTGTTATAGTATCGTAATACATCGATACTGTCGAAATGTGACCCTCTGAATTTCCTCGATGTCGATCGGAAAAATTGATATTATGTGCTTCATTAATTTTATATTTTTTGTCAATAAATCCTTTGTCACGCACTATGGCGCTCTTCCTCAAATCGTTGCAGTTCAAGTTCGGCTACGCGATTTGAGTTAGAAATACGGCTTGAACTACTTCGAATTGACGGCGCTGGCGTCGATTCTAAGCATTTGAGACATTTCCATATTTGCACGGAGGGATCAGATACTGCATAAGCGCATGATTCACGAAAAGCATTATTACAATTAACGCATAACACGTAACCTTCTTTAATTGCATCGTTTTTGCAATGTGAAGGTGTGGTGATTGGGTTCTAAATGCAAAATTCATATTGTACTTACTTTGAGATTAGCATGGGCACATGTGTTCGGGAAGCTCTTATGCAAATCCTTTTGGCTGCAACTTTGGTCACAGGATGGTAGATTGCTTAAAGAATTGAGACAGTTTCCCAACGGAACGAGAGCGTCCTGATTTTCCTAGAACTTTGAACGAAAACTGCGAATTCAAGATGTAGATTACAATTTATTTGTATAGTTGTATAGTTTCGCCACACATAATTTTGGTTTTAGTTTTTTCAAAATTCCTATTTCAGATATAAATTCACCTTAAACTCTGCATTCAAATGAATATAAATATGGTTGGTTAAATTATACATACTTTAAGGTATGAAAACCAGGAATTAAGACGATTTCTTTATAAATTGCTTCGAATTGCTCCTTTTGCATGAAAACGTGATGAAGTACAAAACGAACAAGAAAATTTGGCGCAGTTAGAGAATTCATCTTACGACCCATATGACATTCTAGCTTATCGATAATAAAATTGATGATAGTAGATTAATTTTAGAAAGTAATGGATTTTAGACAGTGGCGATAACAATCCGACCCCCAGTATGGCAAGAAGTCCTTCGTCGCCCTACTCCAATTCTCGAGCCACGTCTCAAACGTCTTTGAAGCCGGCTGATCTACGATACCGCTATTAGCACCTGCCCATCCTTTGCTAACCCCGTCTCGAGTACCTTTCCTTACGGCCAGACATTGCGAGGGCATGAAGGGTCAGCCACCACAACAAGGTCGCCGACGCCTAATGGCTTGACTTTCTTATGCCATTTTGTTCAACCAGGGCTTCCAAAAATTGTCTGCATATCAATGAGATTCTAGCCAACTATTTCTAGGTACACCTGCGTCGCTCTCAAACAGTGCATATGGTTTCATGCAGTTCGAACTTCCCAACAAAGGATGATTTGGTGTGATAGCTTCAGCATTGCTATCGTCAAGAGGAACATACGTAAGCGGCCTTGAATTAAAAATGTTTTCAGTTTCAGCCAGTATACTTCTCAAAACTACCACGTTTGGTGTGCGAGTAGGCGTTATTTTATAGAGAACAGTTTTTATGGAGCGCACTAAACGTTCCCAAGCGCCTCCCATATGTGGTGAAAGAGGTGGATTAAAATTCCATTTCGTAAACCAAGATCCATTTCGTCAACTGCTTCGCGCAGCTCAATCTAAGCACCAATAAAGTTTGTTCCATTATCGCTAAAGAATTCTCGCGGAATAGCTCGTCTTGCCATAAAATTTCGTATTGCAAATATACAGGAACTTGTGGTAAGAGAATACGCGATTTCGACGTACACTGCTCTTATAGTTAAGCACGTGAATAAAACTCCATATCGCTTTTCTTTGTGTCGATTTACCGTAGTCGAAATGGGTCCGAAAAAATTTACGCCCGTGAAAGTAAACGGCGCTACATAAGCAGTTAGTCGAGCTCGAGACAACTTAGCATTTGTGGCGTCTGCGGTACGGCCTTTGGATTTTACACATTTGACAATTTCGAATATGTTTCTTGTAAACGACGCGTAGACGCGGTATATAATATATTTGACGAACTCCATTTACCACGGTTTCATTATTTAAATGGGGGTAGTGCATTATTATTAACCTAGGTATCGGATTTTTCTTTGGAAGAATTATCGGTATCTCTTGCTCGCCTGTAAGAAAAATTATGCCTATTCGGCCATCGATGCGCAAAATGTTGTTGTCATCCAAATACGGTAACTTTTTGTATGAAGGGCTTGATTTGGTTGGTTGGCTGCTGTGCTGCCTGGCTATGGAGCCGGGCCCAAGTAGCGATATAGGCGTCATTTTGATGCACTTTCTCCTGGAACCAATTATATATTGGCTGATCTACCCTGCGTATTGCTTTACTCAAACCACTTGGTTAAAACAATAAACCTGCTGATGTCCTTGATGCGGCAGTTTGACACCGCCCTTAAGTCGGGAAACACATAGTTTCCTAGAGTTCGGGACCGAAAGTTTCGCGAGGGCTGGGCACTCGCAGAGGAAGTGAGTAACCGATTCCTCGGCACCCTCCTGTCTACAGCTCCTACACCTCTCATTGTAGGGGATACCCATTCTACTCGCGAGTGGGCCAAACGGCCAGTGCCCTGTAATAGTGGCCGTGGATCTATGTATTTCCTGCCTAGACCTATTTAGTAGATCATCGGTTCTTTTCTGGTTGTACTCTGGCCAGATTAGTTTGGTGATTCTACAGGTATCCGTAGAGTACCAATCACGGATTGATATTTTCTTAAGATAGGTGAGAATGTCTCTTTTATTTGATGTGAGTGGTCGATGCACCGCGACTGCTTCAGGGCTTGATTTAGGTAGTCGCTTATTTCTTTTTACTCTCTCAATTTCCTCTGCGTAGGCAATCCTTTGTGCTTGTTGGTACAAGGCAATTTTGCGCTTTTGATATTATTGCATAAGTTCCCCATACTGTAGATTTCGTCTGCGTAATTTCGATTTCAAGTTATCAATGAAACGTAGCGTAAACCCAGCAGCGCGCACGACTCGGTTCCACTTAGAGAAACGTTCTACTTCGATGATTTCATAATTTGTCTTTATATGCAATAGGCGGCGTTTCATTTCCGTCGTATCTGTAGTTGGATGTATGTTAGTAGGCCATTTGTCGTCAGACGTGTATAAAAATTGTGGGCCACTAAACCAGCGACTATCATTGTGTAGGTCTATGTTATGCACCCATCATCCGCTACATTGAGTTTGGTGGGTATCCACCTACACTCATTTTGATTGGTGAAATCCAAAATTTCGCTTAAACGAAATCCTACAAATTGGCTGTATTTACGATGATCGGATTGTAGCCAACTCAATACTGTCTTTGAATCAGACCAATACACATTTCGATTGACTTTTAGTTCGTGGTGTTGAAGAATGTAGTTTGAAAGCCTTACTCCGATAAGTGCTGCCATGAGCTCCAAGCGCCGGATGGATGTCAGCTTTAATGGTTCCACTTTGGTCCTGGACCCGATTAAGGAGCACACAATATCCTTACCGTCAGTACTTCTAAAATAAGAAACTGAAGCATAACCATTTTCGCTCGCTTCTACAAAGTATGCAGCTTCACGTCAAGTGAGTTGTAGTTGATGAAGCTTTTAAGATAACAGCGACTTATACGAACGTTTTCTACATGCGGAAGTATTTTTCCTATCTGAGCCATTTTGAAAATTGCTCTGGCAAAATCGTTTCATCTCAGGCAATAGAATTGCGCCAGATTTCTTGCATTAAGGTCTTTGCGTACATAAGAAAGGGGCTCAGCAGACCGAGGGGATCATATATCGATATTAACGCGCGCAATACTTCTCTTTTTGTAGGGGCACGATCGCCGGTGAAGATTTCGCTCTCTAATTTCATTGCTGATAGTTTGAAAGTGATCTTGTCATCATCTGTAATCAAAAATATTCCAGCACCTTCTCCATAGCTGCATCGTTGGCAAGATTTAGGCCTTTACTTGCTGCCTGCGTTTCGGTATTGAGCTATTTCAGTACCTGGTCCGCATTCGATGTCCAATTACGAATGTAGAATCCGCCTTGACTGTGTAAAAATTTTACTTCTTTAGATGTTGTTATCGCTTTACCTATTGTATCAAAGGAATCCAAATAATCATCCACATAATGATTACGCCTAATAGTATCAGCTGCTTGTGGAAATTCCTTTTCGAATTCTGATGCATTAAGATTTTTAATATATTGTGAAATATTTGGTGCACAAGTGGCGCCGAAAATCATAACATTCATTGTATAAGTTTCCGATTCATTTTCGGTTTTGCAATCTCGCCATAGGAAGGGTTGAGCATATTGATCCTCATGTCGAGTAAAAATTTGGTGAAACATTTCAGCAATGTCACCACACACTGCTACAGACTTTTGTCTAAATCTATGTAATATACCAGGGGGCGATTCCAGCATATCGGGTCCTTTCAATAGTAGACTGTTAGGAGACACTCCGCCAAACTTGGCGGCAGCCTCCCAGACTATCCTGGTTTTTCTAGGTTTATTCTTAATGGATACGGGAAAATTGGCAAATACCAAATTTTCTCGTGTACTTTTTTGACGTCTCAGCCTTTAAACAAGTAATCGGATATGGTTTTTTTAAAAACGCTTAGCACCTGGGGATCAGTAATAAGTCTTTTCTTCAGACACAAAAGTCTTTTCTTTGCCATGTTGTAGCTTTTTGGTAGTTGGAATGTATCATATCGCCACAAAAGTGCGGTTTCGTAGTGGCCATTAGAACGTTTTTTGGTAAGCAATTTTAGCATGTTTAGACAACGTTCATCTTCGGAATTTACTTTTAGCTGTGTAAAGGTGCTAACTTTTATTTTCTAACGAATAAAACCTTTTGACTATTTCTTGTAACTTTTCATCACAGTCAGAACTACATTCGCAAATATGAAAGCTGAAAGATTCTTGAGACTTTTGTTCTCTACTACATCCTCCGCAAATCAACCATCCTAGTGCAGTCTTGATCGCCACCGGTTCAGTAGGCTTTCTTTCTCGAAATGTATGTGGAATTTCTAATTTCTAATTATCTACTCCTATGAGAAGGCGCGGCATAGCGTTCTTGTAACCTTTAATTGGAATGTTTTTTAAATGTTTAAATTGCTTACATGGAGCCTCAGCATCTAAAGTTTGTATTGGCAGCGACAGGTTACTCACAGTGTGTACGTTAAATTTTATTTTCTTTGCTTGGACTTGTTAAAATTTCAACATTTAGATTTTGTGAAAACTTTTCTTCCCGCTGTATTTCACTGGTCCACTTCAAACACAATGTTTGTTGGTGACCGCTTAGTTGCAATTCATTAGCAATTTCTTCATCCAATAAACTTTGGATAAGAATGGATACGCTTTGGGTATATGGAGTGGGTTTCCCTCTTCACCTTTCACAAATAAAACCACTACACTTCCTTTAAAAATTCACAAAATGCTTTATTTAATGATGTGACTCATACAGCCAATATAAACAAATCACTTTGATTTCTCTTTCCTAATTTGTATGGTAAAATCACTAAAACTTTCACAATTGTTAGCACTAAATATTCTGCGAATAGTGGCGGATCGATCGACGGTAATTAGCGAACTAAACTTACATATTAAGCCGTAAAATTTTCAGCCTCCTGCGCAGCTAGGAAACGGTAACTATTTATATGTTCGTATGTATGTAAAAGGAATGTACAAAGTTGAGTGCACGGTACTTACAATACACAAAAATTTATAAATTCTTTGTTAAGAGGGTGGTTCATTAAGGTAAGTATTTTAACACATTTGCAGGGTATTTCATTAGGTAAGTATTTTTGCAAAAGGTTGGTATATTAGCAAACGTAAGTATCTTAAAAATAGTTAATATTTCATTAGGTAAGTATTTTTAGCAAAAGGTAAGTATCTTAAAAATAGTTAATATTTCAATACTTCATGTTACAAATAAATTTTGTGAAATCATTGTATACTACAATTTATAGGTCAATTAAATTTGGGCTCATGTCTTCAACATGGCGGCCGGCCTGCTCCGATGAGGGAAGCAGCAACTTCTGAATCTCCTCCAAAGTGTTAACCGCTGCTGAAAACAAGTTCCTCAAGCGCTTCTGAGTGGGATTATTGTCTGCCCGTTTCTTCTTTGGTTTTAAAATTACAGTCCTTGTTGTTGTCTTCGTTTTCGGGGCTGGAGTCTGGGGTTTATTGTTGAATCGTTTCCGGCGTTCTTCCTTTCGCCGCTCACGGTGAAGCAGCGTGTGGTGAGCGAGGCCACATCGGCGGCAGCTATCAGGGGAGCTGCATGCGCCCGTAAAATGGGATGTTGCCAAACAATTTATGCAATATTTGTGAGCCCGAACCGACTCATAGCGTTCGTCCGGGGTCATAGCCATAAACGCATGGCAGTAGCGCAACGAATGCCTTTGGCAACACAGACGGCAGGTGCTGAAGTTTCCATACTGTGGCCTGAAAAGAAAAGTCAAAATAAAAGGGGGTCAAGTGAGTATGGGTGTAGAGAGTGGGCTGTGATGTGAATCCCTAGAGTTTACACGGTTTGGAGAGATATATAGGGTGAGGTTGAAGAGTTTATTCTGCTAGGGGAAGTACACACACTTTTGCTATGGGGCGTTTGTATATTCCGTCTTGAGTCCGGACATATACTACTCGAACGTTTTCGTCCGACCCAGGGTGGAGTCGAATGATGCGTCCAAGTCGCCAATCATTGGGCGGAAGAAGGTCATCCTTGACGACGACTAGATCCCCTTCTCTGACGTTTGTCTGCTGAGTCTTCCATTTGGTCCGCTTATAGAATTCTTTGAGATATTCATTTTTCCAACGCGTACTAAACTGATGGTGTAGGACTTGCAGTTTCTGCCATTTTTTTGTGAGTGACAAATTTTCAGAGTTGGGTTCAGGTAGGGAGAGTAACGGAGCGCCACGGAGGAAGTGTCCGGGAGTTAGAGCGAGTAAATCATTTGGATCTTGTGACATCGGAGCTAGCGGTCTAGAGTTGAGAACCGCTTCGATTCGAGTGAGTAGGGTAGTAAATTCTTCAAATGTGAATTTTTGACTGCCTGCAACTTTAAGGAAATGGGTTTTAAAGCTTTTAACTGCCGCTTCCCATAATCCGCCCATGTGAGGAGCATATGGTGGGATGAATTGCCAGGACAGTCCATGAGTAGCATATTTTTGAGCTATGTCAGTTGCGGCTTCCTTGAGAAAAGAAGAAAGCTCCTTTTGAATGACACGACTTGCTCCAATAAAGGTTTTACCATTGTCTGACATTATTTTGTGTGGGAGTCCACGACGACTAACAAAACGAGCAAATGCTGCTTTAAAAGCAGCGGTCGTCAGATCTGAGCAGACTTCCAGATGGACTGCTTTTGTTGAGAAACATACGAATACACAAACGTATGCCTTTGAGTAAGGGGCCTTCCGTAAGATTGATGTTTTAACGAGAAAAGGTCCAGCAAAGTCGATACCGGTCGTGTGAAATGGGAGTGAGTATGTGGACCTTTCCGGAGGGAGTGCGGCCATTATTTGGGATTTAGCCTGTTGTTTGTAGATCGTGCATATCTTACAATGGAATATGCACTTCTTCACCTTTTGTTTGAGTCGAGGGATGTAGTATTCCTGTTGTATCATGCGGATCATCAGTTGTTTTTCGGCATGCAACAAGGTAGAGTGACTAAATTCTAAGAGTAAATAGCAAAACCGAGAGTTATCGGGAATTATAATGGGATAACGCTCGTTGTAACAAAGATTGGCTTTTGCGAGCCGACCATTCACCCGCATTATGCCTGATTCGTCAAGCATAGGGTTTAGAGTTAACAATGAACTCTTTTTGTGGAGTGGTTTGTTGGACTGTAGATCTGCAATTTCGGCAGAGAAGTATTTATGTTGCGTCAACAGGATCAAACGAACTTTCGCTTGATGAACTTCCTCTTGGGTTAGCGTGATCGTTTTCAAAGTATCAAGACCTTGTGCTCTGTGTATAAAACGGTACATATAAGCAACGACTCGTAGAGCTCTTGAGTAGGAAGAAAAGCGTTCGAGTAGATCAGGCACATCTACAGCATGAAATGCATGGGTGCGCTTTTGTTCCGGTGGAGTAGGGGTTTGTGTCACTGGTTTCGGCCAGGACGCTGGGGATTTGGCCAACCACTCTGGCCCCTTCCACCAAAGGGAGCATTCGGCTAGATCCTTGGGTGTACATCCACGGGTACCAAGATCTGCTGGATTATCTCCACTGGGTACGTGTTTCCAAGGGGCGTTACTCACGTTTTCCAGAATTTCTGAGGTTCTATTCGCCACGTAGGTCTTCCAGGTGTGTGGGGGTTTTTCCAGCCATGCTAGTACGATAGCGGAGTCCGACCAGAGAAACAGGTCATGTGGAGTCAGAGTTAGGTGTGAGCGAATTTGTTTTATTAATTTTGTGAGTAGTACTGCTCCACAGAGTTCTAGACGAGGGAGGCTCACGGTTTTCACGGGAGCCACTTTGCTCTTTGCCACGAGTAGGTGAGTAGAAAACGTGTCCTTGCTATTCTGTACTCGCAGGTACACACAAGCGCAGAATGCTTTTTCCGATGCATCTGAGAATCCATGCATCTGAAAGGGTTTATTGGGTGAAAATTGAACCCATCGAGGTATTTTAATTTCATTTATCGCGGAGAGATTTTCGCGAAATATGTTCCATTTGTGGAAAGCGCTGGGTTTGACTTGTTCATCCCAGTCAGTTCCTTCTAACCAGAGTTGCTGGAGGAGAGTCTTGGCTAGTATCATTATTGGCGATAGCCATCCTGCCGGGTCAAACAATTTCGCAACCGCCGATAAAATTTGCCTCTTTGTGTTCGAGTTTTCTGCGGGTATAGGGTCGTAAGAGTATGAGAAAGAGTCGTTTATAGCATTCCATTTTTATGCCGAGGGTCTTTGTTGAGCTGGCATCGTGAAATTTGAGGAAATCTGCATCTAGGAGATCAGATTCTGGGATGGATTCCAATAATTTTGGGTGATTTGCCGTTATTTTCTTGAGTGGAAAACCGGCTGATTTCAACGCTTCGATAACCTGGTGTAGAGAGTCGTGAGCGGACTGTATACTATGTTCGCCCGAAAGTATATCGTCTACGTAGGTTTCGTGTAGTAATATATCATAGGCGAGTGGGTGGGTGGGTTTTGTGTCTTCTGCGAGTTGGTGCAGAGTCCGTATCGCGAGATATGGGGCACAGTTGACGCCGAACGTCACTGTCTTTAATTTGAAGTCCTCCATCGGTAGCTGTGGAGATCTTCGGAAGAGAATTCTTTGAAAATTCTGATCTTCTTTATGAACGAGTATTTGGCGGTACATCTTTTCGATGTCGCCGTTAAATACGTACTTAAAAAATCTCCATTTGAGTAGGACGAGCATTAAGTCGTTTTGGAGTATGGGGCCTGTGTGCAACACATCGTTTAACGAGTTGCCAGAGTGGGCAGTTCTAGACGCGTTGAAAACAACGCGTACCTTTGTTGTTTTGCTGTCGGGTTTTAAGACAGCGTGGTGGGGGAGGTAGAACGACGAGTACTTTCCGTTCTCGATGACTTCGCGTGATGAAGTTGCCTCCATGTGGCCCATGGTGAGGTATTCCTCCAAAACTTCTGAGTATTTTTCTCTTAATTCTGGTCTTTTCTCCAAGGATCGCTCGACGCTGATGCATTGCTGCTGTGCTGCAATTCTCGAGTGTCCAAGGGCAAGGGTACTGGGAATTCCTTTTTAAATGGAAGTTTTACCACATATCGGCCATCTTCCTGGCGGTGAGTGGTTTCTCGGTAGAGTTCCTCGCAAAATTGGTCCTCTTCCGAAAGGGCTTGGGTGTCAGGTATTTCTTCCTGTTGCCAGAACTTCTGCAATAATGTGCTAAGGGTGTCGTCTGGGTTTTCAATAACTTGGGTGGAGAATGCGTTCACTTGTTCTTTAATAGGCCCACTGAGTATCCACCCAAATATTGTATTTTGGGCTAACAAGGAACCACTTACGTTGGCTTGTAGCCCCTGGAGTATTATTTGGGGTGTGAGATCGCTACCTATAACCATGTCGATTCTCGAAGGGGTAAAACAGTTAGGGTCCGCGAGTGGCCATGTGGCAATTTCTTGCAAATCTATTTTTGACACTTTAATGCTGGGTAAGAAATGGGTCAGTTTAGGCAATAATATCGCTTGGGTGTTTATTCTTGTTTTGAGATCCGACGAGCAGAGTGTTATCTCGCAGATCTGGTTGGAGTTTTGAACTACCGATCCGCCCATTCCCGAGATCTTATAATGGGTTTTCTTGGTTGGTAGTTTCAAGAGCTTCTGGATTCGAGACGCTACAAATGTCTTTTCCGAACCCTGATCTATTAGTGCACGGATCTTGTGGTGTTCGCCATTTGCTTTCACCGTGACTAAAGCTGTGGGTAAAAGAGTAGTTTCGCTACTACTCGCGAAGTGAGTTGAGGTTGAGTTTTTCTTAAAAGGGTTTTGAGTGACTTGGGTTTGGCTGGCCTCTTTTGAGGTTGACGCCCTGTTCGGGTCTTCAGCTGGAGGTGGCAGACTTTGAGGGGTTGTGTGCGTCCTGTTCCTCTGCTGCCTGGGTCTGCTGTCTGGCTGGGATTTTCCTTGGAAGTGCAGTAGCGAGTGATGTCGTTTTTGGCAATACACGCATGTGAAATTGCTACCACAATCTCTTTCCAAGTGAGAGCAAGCTAAACAATTTGTGCAATAATTGTTTTCTTTTACGAATTTGCTTCGCTTTTGGGTTGAGGGATCTCTGAATTTTATACAGCTCATTAATGAGTGATTCAGATTGCAGAGTTTGCATGAGGGTTGCCTCTTTGAGTCCACATGGAATGTTTGGGTCTTATTCCTAAAGTTCGATGAGTTTTGGGGTGTTGAGGATCTGTGGGTGAAGCTAGAGTTGGGGTTACGGGTTTTGCTCGGCCTATACGTACCAAGTCTTTCTACTACTTCGTACCTTGTCGTGAGAAATTTGTCCATCTCCGACCAAAGTGGGAGTTCTTTCCTAGAGTCGAGTGATTGTTCCCACAATGCCAGGGTTTCATCAGGTAGTTTTGATGAGCATAAGAATACGAGGATGGGGTCCCAGTTATCAGTTGAGACATCGCTCGCATTTAGGGTCGAGATACAGTTATTTATGGTGGTTTGAATTTCTTGAATTCTTTCACCATTTTCAGAATAAACTGTGGGCATATTAAATAGGGTTTTTAATTGATTGTCTACGAGAATTCTACGATTCTCGTAGCGGGACTTGAGTGCTCCCCAGGCCAAGTCAAAGTTTTGGTCGTTAAGGGGGTATTTTTTAATAATAAGGGCTGCTTTTCCACGGGTTTTTGCCCTCAGGTGATACAGTTTCTGGGCCTGAGACAATTTAGGGGGATTTATGTAGACCGCGGTAAACATATCCCGGAAGGACGGCCAGTCTTCATATCCACCATAGAAGATTTCGGTGTCACATGCGGGGACTTTTAGACAGGGTTGATGCTGAGAGGGGGTATGGCTTTGTTGTATGGGGTTTACTGTTTGTTGATTAGGCTGGTGGGTGCTAATCAACTCGTTGATCCTGAGCTTTGTGTGCATCGCTGTGTCGAGAGTGCCGTCGTATGTCTCTTCGCATGCCGTACTGGATTTTTCCTCAGTTCTGCTCAGGTGTACCGCTTCGTATGCGGCTTCTACCGCGTCTACAAGTTTGTTGAGTTCCTCCAAATACGTCTTGAGACTGCTTTCAGAGTGATCCGTCTCCGCTATCCCCCACCACTTTCCGCAGAATTTTTCTAACTTTTTGATTGCGAAGAGGAATTTTTTCTCGATCCTGCTGTATTCCTCATCATCGGACTGGGATTTTGACCGGGTATTGCCTGCCGGTGCCGTTAGGGTTTTGGGTTTTTCCTGCTTTTCTGTCATTTTAAAATTTAAATTTGGGTGTTAAAATCTTAAGATTGTACCAGTTTTAGCTCACTGTAAATTTATTTTATTTTTTATAAGCTCAGGCCCACTGTACTAAATTGTATAGCGGAATTTGCTTAAGCAAGTGGATGATGAGCGCTTTGGCTTATGAGGGTGGGAACTACTTGTCTTATCGCTTCTAAGTACAAGTATGTGTGGGTGTGTGTAAATATGTGCAGCAATGAGAATACCCAAACGATTGGTTTGAGTGACAATATTCTTGGAAAATACTTGTCTTAGCGCTTAGAAGTACAAGTGTATGTACGTATATGTATATTTATGCGCTGCGAAGAGAAATAATAAAAGGAGTGGGTGGAGTTTCGATCACTTTGGGCGTAGAAGTTTTGTTTGCGCAAAGCAACAAATTAGATTAGGGTGTTGCAATTTTTAGTATGGATTTTGTGGAGCAAAGGTTTACGAATTTTATTGTGTTATATATAATTGGTTTTTGTGGGTAATGAGTGCTAGTTTCCGTGTAAGCCAAATTTATATTAGGGGGTATCGAAAAAAAATTTATTTTTTCGAACACAAACCGAATTTTATTCTTTGGGTGTAATTTTTTCCAAAATTAGTGGGAGGAGTTTATATTAACGTTGAGTAGTGCTTATTTGAGAAGTATGGGTGTTTCGCCGCTGCGGAAAAAGTGCAACGCGCAACGGTTAATTAGTTTGGGTAGCAACTAACTTTGGTGAAAGAGTAATATTCAGGCGGAAGTAGAATAAATAGGAGAGTATATGTGGGTTATTCTTGGTATACGTATTTATATGTGAGTACCAAGTACAGCTTTTTGGGTTGCCGCTACGGGATTTCCTGTATGAAGTTTACCGCTTGACTTTTAATTTATGCTTTACACATATGTATATTCCCGAACAAGAGGGAACTAAGGTGAGACTGTACCTTTTTGCTTATATAACAAGGTAATGCGATTTTTTTTGATAAAAAACGAACGGTTTAATATACCGATCGCGGAGGGAGTATTTTGCTGTACTTGGGTATATTATGCGTATTTTACTTTTGTGCAAAAGTGTACTTACTTTGGCATCCTCGGTACTCTTGTTTGTCACCTGTCTTGCTGCGCTGAGTGTGCTGTGTATGTTGTTGTTGTTGTTGGCGTACCACTTGTGCAGGTATACTGCTCGTGGCTATAATAAACTCTGCTGCTTCCTTTTGCAGATTTTCCTGTGCGCCCTTTTTTGAGCGCTTTTTCTTGTACGTATGTGTTTATACTCTGTGTGTCCGTGCCCTAGACGGGTCACTTTAACTTATTTTTTCCTCTCGAGGAAAATATTTCATAAAGCAAACCTTTTTTTGTTCTTTTTCTTTATTCTAAGTTATTTATTTTTTCAATATAGGTATATGCTTTCTTTACTTTTATTTGCCGCACTTTATTTAAATCCTTTTACGTATATATTTTTGCACTTTTTACTTAATCTTTTATTATCTTTCTTTTTTTTTCCCAGCTTTTCTTACTCTTACTTTCAGCGTTTACTTTTTATTTATATGTATCTGTATGTATGTAGCTCTAAGCTTAGCACTTTTACTTAGTTTTTATTTTTCACTTTTATAGCTTTTGCACTTTTATTTCTTTATATGCGCGCCGCGTACCGGGTAAGTATTTTATATCTTTATTAATTTGTACGTTTATGTTGTTTTCTTCAAATTTTTCTTTAAATTTTCTTTTTACCGGTTAGGGTTATAAGGTAAGTATGCACGTATGTAGGTATGTAAACCACGGGTATGTGTTTTTGTATTTAAACTTTTTAATTTAATATATGTTTTGTACTTCTTTTTCCACTATGTATTTTTGTAACGAATTTTTTGTTTTTAACTTTTGGATTTATATCCTTTTTTTCACTTTTTTATGTCGCTGGTTCCAATGGCGTCAAAGGACCATGGATAAGAATGGATACGCTTTGGGTATATGGAGTGGGTTTCCCTCTTCACCTTTCACAAATAAAACCACTACACTTCCTTTAAAAATTCACAAAATGCTTTATTTAATGATGTGACTCATACAGCCAATATAAACAAATCACTTTGATTTCTCTTTCCTAATTTGTATGGTAAAATCACTAAAACTTTCACAATTGTTAGCACTAAATATTCTGCGAATAGTGGCGGATCGATCGACGGTAATTAGCGAACTAAACTTACATATTAAGCCGTAAAATTTTCAGCCTCCTGCGCAGCTAGGAAACGGTAACTATTTATATGTTCGTATGTATGTAAAAGGAATGTACAAAGTTGAGTGCACGGTACTTACAATACACAAAAATTTATAAATTCTTTGTTAAGAGGGTGGTTCATTAAGGTAAGTATTTTAACACATTTGCAGGGTATTTCATTAGGTAAGTATTTTTGCAAAAGGTTGGTATATTAGCAAACTTAAGTATCTTAAAAATAGTTAATATTTCATTAGGTAAGTATTTTTAGCAAAAGGTAAGTATCTTAAAAATAGTTAATATTTCAATACTTCATGTTACAAATAAATTTTGTGAAATCATTGTATACTACAATTTATAGGTCAATTAAATTTGGGCTCATGTCTTCAACAAACTTATTGAAGAGCCTTCATCGATAAAGGCAAACGTATTTACTATTTTCTCGTTGTTTCCTGATTTATTGTTAGCTGATTTATAAATAGGAACCGAATTATTTGGTGACACAACAGCGCTTGCTGATAAAAAAAATAAAGGTAAGGCGCGATAACTTCCGAAGAGATCTAAGGCCGAGCTTCTCTTCCAATTTGCGTCGTGCTGCTCTTGATTTTTCCCTACAAATTGGCCGGACGGGACCTACATGTTTTATGCTGACTCCGAACGGCATCTGCAAGGCAGACGAGTTTTCACTGGGAGCTTTTCATGGCAGAAATACACTCGGAGCGCTTGCCAGACACTGCCGAGGGGCGACCCCGCTTAGAAAAATTTTCTTCTAATTGAAAACCCTTATTTCTAAAATTTTGATTTTGCTTTGCCCGGGAGTTGAACCCAGGGCATACGGTGTGATAGGCGGAGCACCCTACCATCACACCACGGTGGCCGCCAATTTGAGAATTCCGCTATATTTCGACGCATATTAGTTTTTACTAACTGAAGCTTATGTGTTCCCCAACTAATTTGGTAAATTGGTGGTAGCTTTTCTACCAGCTCTTGTAACAACCATGAGTTATTCATTTCTTCATGCAACCCGCAAGGTTCGATAGTTGTTTCCAGCTTTTTAACACCAATTGCAAAAAATGTAAATGTTTCTATTTTATTTTGATTTACCTATGGTAGTAGCTTTAATCTATTTTCTACAGAATATAATATTTTTTTCTGGCCGACCATATAGCAACTTAAGTGTAGACATTGCAGTACTCACACAAGAAGGGTGTATGAGAATGTGTTTAACACCTTGCAAAGCTTCGCCGCGAAGGCATCGTTGAAACCTTATCAAATTGTCAGCATCTGTTAAATGACATACTATAGTTGACCATTGAAACGTAGAATTAAAGAGCTGCCATTCTTCTGGCTGTCCGGAAAAGGTAGGCAATTATTTGGCACAGACTGGCGTATACTTATTTGTGTCCTCGACAAATTGCTGCTCATAGTATACGTTGCAAAAGGCTGTGTGTTTATTTGCGACAATGAAAACATGGAGTTTGCTTGTGGGGCGCATATAGGCACAGTATTTGCAAAGGTTGATGTTAAGCAAGATTTTATTGCCTTGAAGGCGTGGGCAGAGACTGCATACGCCGCGTTATTGCAGCGGTTTGTGTAGCGGCAGCTGCTGCTTGCGTCGAACGTCACAGGCTCGCACAATAGCCGGCCGTTCATCTACTGCATTCGTTCGCTGCGCTCTATCAGCGGGATGAACGTATGTAGTCGATGTCAGAGGCGCGCACGTAAGCGTTGAACTCTGTAGCTGCACTCCGGCTGCAGGTATACCGAAATTTGTCGATGTCATGGGTGCGGACATAAGCGCAGAATTTGTTGGCTGCACCATAGCAGCGAGTTGATCGAAGGTGTTCGATGCCATAACCGCGCACGTAAGTGAAGAATTCGTTAGCTGCACGACAGCAGCAGGCATATCGAACGTTGTCAAAGTCCTAGGCGCGCACGTAAGCGCGGATTCGGTTAGCTGCACTAAAGCAGCGGGCATTAGGGGCGCAGGTTAATATGGAATTTGGGTACTGCTTTGTAGCAGCAGCCTCACTGGCAAACATTGCCTTATTTTTCTTTGCATTTTGCCCACATTTCTTAGCAGCGTGAGGTGACGAAGTTTCGTTGATCGATTTTGTCGCAACATTACCTGTTATAGTATCGTAATGCATTGATAATGTCGAAATGTGACCTTCTGAATTTCCTCGATGTCGATCGGAAAAATTGATATTATGAGCTTCATTAATTTTATATTTTTTATCAATAAATTCTTTGTCACGCACTATGGCCATCTGTCGCTCTTCCTCCGATCGTTGCAGTTCAAGTTCGGCTACCCAATTTGAGTTAGAAATACGGCTTGAAGTACTTCGAATTGACGGCGCTGACGCCGATTCTAAGCACTTGGGACATTTCAATATTTGCAGGGAGGGATCAGATACTGCATAAGCGCATGATTCATGAAAAGCATTATTACAATTAACGCATAATACGTAACCTTCTTTAATTGCATCATTTTTGCAATGTGAACAGTGCGGCGGGTGTGGTGATTGACTTCTAAATGGAAAATTCATATTGTACTTACTTTGAGATTAAAATGGGCACATGTGTTCGGGAAGCTCTTATGTAAATCCTTTTGGCTGCAACTTTGGTCACAGGATTGTAGATTGCTTAAAGAATTGAGACAGTTTCCCAAAGGAACGAGAGCGTCCTGATTTTCCTAGAACTTTGAACGAAAACTGCGAATTCAAGATGTAGATTACAATTTATTTGCATAGTTGTATAGTTTCGCCACACATAGTTTTGGTTTTGGTTTTGTTAAAATTCCTATTTCAGATATAAATTCACATGAAATTCTGTATTCAAATGAGTATAAATATGGTTGATTTAATTATACATACTTTAAGGTATGAAAACCAGGACGTAAGACGATTTCTTTATAAACTGCTTCGAATTGCTATTTTTGCATGAAAACGTGATGAAGGACAAAACGAACAAGAAATTTTGGCGAAGTTAGAGAATTCATCTTACGACCCATATGACATTTTAGCTTATCGATAATAAAATTGATGATAGTAGGTTAATTTTAGAAAGTAATAGATTTTATACAGTGGCGGTAACAATCCGACTCCCAGTATGGCAAGAAGTCCTTCGTCGCCTTACTCCAATTCTCGAGCCACGTCTAAAACGTCTTTGAAGCCGGCTGATCTAGGATACCGCTATTAGTAAGAATTTTTGCACTACGTACCTGCCCATCCTTTACTAACCTCGTCTCGAGTACCTTTCCTTGCGGCCAGACATTGCGAGGGCATGAAGGGTCAGCCACCACAACAAGGTCGCCGACGCCTAATGGCTTGACTTTCTTATGCCATTTTGTCCCACATGTTAATGACGGCAAGTATTCTTTCAACCAGGGCTTCCAAAAATTGTCTGCATATCATTGAAATTCTAGCCAACTATTTCTAAGCACACCTGCGTCGCTCTCAAACAGTGCATATGGTTTCATGCAGTTCGAACTTCCCAACAAAGGATGATTTGGTGTGATAGCTTCAGCATTGCTATCGTCAAGAGGAACATACGTAAATGGCCTTGAATTAAAAATTATTTCAAGTTCAGCCAGTATACTTCTCAAAACTTCCACGTTTGGTGTGCGAGTAGGTGTTATTTTATAGAGAACAGTTTTTATGGAGCGCACTAAACGTTCCCAAGCGCCTCCCATATGTGGTGGAAGAGGTGGATTAAAATTCCATTTCGTAAACGAAGAAGTGAAAGTGCGAACGGGCTCATTTTGATCCACTTCGGCAACTGCTTCGCGCAGCTCAATCTCAGCACCAATAAAGTTTGTTCGATTATCGCTAAAGAATTCTCCCGGAATAGCTCATCTTTCCATAAAATTTCGTATTGCAAATATACAGGAACTTGTGGTAAGAGAATACGCGATTTCGACGTGCACTGCTCTTATAGTTAAGAACGTGAATAAAACTCCATATCGCTTTTCTTTGTGTCGATTTACTGTAGTAAAAACGGGTCCGAAAAATTCGCCGCCCGTGAAAGTGAACGGAGCTACATGAGCAGTTAGCCGAGCTCGAGACAACTTAGCATTTGTGGCGTCTGCGGTACGGCCTTTTGGATTTTACACATTTGACAATTTCGAATATGTTTCTTGTAAACGACGCGTAATATATTTAACGAACTCCATTTTCCACGGTTTCATTATTTAAATGGTGGTAGTGCATTATTATTAACGTAGTTATCGGATTTTTCTTTGGAAGAATTATCGGTATCTCTTGCTCGCCTGTAAGAAATGGCATGTATATTCGGCAAAATGTATATGTGCAAAATATTGTTTCATCCAAATACGGTAACTTTTTGTATAAAGGGCTTGATTTGGTTGGTTGGTTGCTGTGCTGCCTGGCTATGGAGCCGGGCCCAAGTAGCGATATAGGCGTATTTTAATGCACTTTCTCCTGGAACCAATTATATGTTGGCTGATCTACCCTGCGTATTGCTTTACTCAAACTACTTGGCTAAAACAATAAACCTGCTGATGTCCTTGATGCGGCAGTTTGACACCGCCCTTAAGTCGGGAAACACATAGTTGCCTAGAGTTCGGGACCGAAAGTTCGCGAGGGCTGGGCAGGAGGAAGTGAGTAACCGATTCCTCGGCACCCTCCTGTCTACAGCTCCTACACCTCTCATTGTAGGGGATACCCATTCTACACGCATGTGGGCCAAACGGCCAGTGCCCTGTAATAGTGGCCGTGGATCTGTGTATTTCCTGCCTAGACCTATTTAGTAGATCATCGGTTCTTTTCTGATTGTACTCTGGCCATATTAGTTTAGTGATTCTACAGGTGTCCCTTGAGTACCAATCACGGATTGATATTTTCCTAACATAGGTGAGAATGTCTCTTTTAATTGATGTGAGTGGTCGATGCACCGCGACTGCTTCAGGGCTTGATTTAGGTAGCAGCTTATTTCTTTTTACTCTCTCAATTTCCTCTGTGTAGCCACTCCTTTGTGCTTCTTGGCACAAGACAATTTTTGCGCTTTTGATCTTCTTGCATAAGTTCTCCATACTGTAGATTTCATCTGCGTAATTGTGCAGGTGTATGTTATGCACCCACTTAGTGGCTTCATCCGCTACATTGAGTTTGGTGGGTATCCACCTCCACTCATTTTGATTGATGAAAATTGGCTGTATTTACGATGATCGGAATGTAGCCAACTCAATAATGAATCAGACCAATACACCTTTCGATTGACTTTTAATTCGTGGTGTTGAAGAATGTAGTTTGAAAGCCTTACTCTGATAAGTGCTGCCATGAGCTCCAAGCGCCGGATGGATGTCAGCTTTAATGGTTCCACTTTGGTCATGGACCCGATTAAGGAGCACACAATATCCTTACCGTCAGTAATTTTAAAATATGAAACTTAAGCATAACCATTTTCGCTCGCTTCTACAAAGTATGCAGCTCCACGTCAAGTGAGTTGTAGTTGATGAAGCTTTTAAGATAACAGCGACTTATACGAACGTTTTCTACTTCTAGAAGTATTCCCATCTGAGCCATTTTGAAAATTGCTCTGGCAAAATCGTTTCATCTCAGGCAATAGAACTTCGCCAGATTGATTGCATTAAGGTCTTTGCGTACATAAGAAAGGAGCCCAGCAGACCGAGGGGATCATATATCGACATTAACGCGCGCAATACTTCTCTTTTTGTAGGGGCATGGTCGCCGGTGAAGATTTCGCTCTCTAATTTCATTGCTTATAGTTTGAAAGTGATCTTGTCATCATCTGGTATCCAAAATATTCCAAGCACCTTCTCCATAGCTGCATCGTTGCCAAGATTTAGGCTTTTACTTGCGGCCTGCGTTTCGGTATTGAGCTATTTCAGTACCTTGTCCGCATTCGATGTCCAATTACGAATGTAGAATCCGCCTTGACTGTGTATAAATTTTACTTCTTTAGATGTTGTTATCGCTTCATCTATTGTATCAAAGGAATCCAAATAATCATCCACATAATGATTACGCCTAATAGTATCAGCTGCTTGTGGAAATTCCTTTTCGAATTCTGATGCATTAAGATTTTTAATATATTGTGAAATATTTGGTGCACAACATTCATTTTATTAGTTTCCGGGTCATTTTCGGTTTTGCAATCCATAGGAAGGGTTGAGCATATTGATCCTCATGTCGAATAAAAATTTGGTGAAACATTTCGGCAATGTCACCAAACACTGCTACAGACTTTTGTCTAAATCTATGTAATATACCAGGCAGCGATTCCAACATATCGGGTCCTTTCAATAGTAGACTGTTAAGTGACACTCCGTCAACCTAGGCTGCAGCCTCCCAGACTATCCTGGGTTTTCCAGGTTTATTTTTATTTAATACCAAATTTTCTCGTGTACTTCTTTGACGTCTGACTTTCTGATGTAGCCTTTAAACAAGTAATCGGAAATGGTTTCTCTAAAAAGGCTTATCAGCTGGGGATCAGTAATAAGTCTTTTCTCCAGACACAAAAGTCTTTTCTTTGCCATGTTGTAGCTTTTTGGTAGTTCGAATGTATCATATCGCCACAAAAGTTCGGTTTCGTAGTGGCCATCAAACCCTTTTTTGGTAAGCGATTTTAGCATGTTTAGACAACGTTCATCTTCGGAATTTACTTTTAGTTGTGACGACAAGTTAGCACTTATATTTTCTGACGAATAAAGCGTTTTGACTATTTCTTGTAAATTTTCATCACAGTCAGAACTACATTCGCAAATATGAAAGCTGAAAGATTCTTGAGACTTTTGTTCTCTACTACATCCTCCGGAAATCAACCATCCTAGTGCAGTCTTGATCGCCACCGGTTCAGTAGGCATTCCTTCTCGAATTGTATGTGGAATTCCTAATTTCCAATTATCTACTCCTATGAGAAGGCGCGGCATAGCGTTCTTGTAACCTTTAATTGGAATATTTTTTAAATGTTCAAATTGTTTACATGGAGCTTCAGCATCTAAAGTTTGTATTGGCAGCGACAGGTTACTCACAGTGTGTACGTTCAATTTTATTTTCATTGCTTGGCTTGTAAAAATTTCAACATTTAGATTTTGTGAAAACTTTTCTTCCCGCTGTATTTCACCGTCCCACTTCAAACACAATGTTTGTTGCTGACCGCTTAGTTGCAATTCATTAGCAACTACTTCATCTAATAAACTTATTGAAGAGCCTTCATCGATAAAGGCATACGTATTTAGTATTTTCTCGTTTATCAATAGGAACCGAATTATTTGGTGACACAACAGCGCTTGCTGATAAACCAACATTATAAATCTGAGAATTCCGCTATATTTGGACGCATATTAGTTTTTGCTAACTGAAGCTTATGTGTTCCCCAACTTACCAGCTCTTGTAACAACCATGAATTATTCATTTCTTCATGCAACCCGCAAGGTTCTACAGTTGTATGCAGGTTTTTACACCAATTGCAAAAAATGTAAATGTTTCTATTTTATTTTGATTTACCTGTGGTAGTAGCTTTAATCTATTTTTTACAGAATATAATATTTTTTCTGGCTGACCATATAGCAACTTGAGTGTAGACATTGCAGTTCTCACACAAGGAGGGTGTATGAGAATGTGTTTAACATCTTGCAAAGCTTCGCCGCAAAGGCATCGTTGAAACCTTATCAAATTTTCAGCATCTGTTAAATGACATACTATAGTTGACCATTGAACAGAATTAATGAGCTACCATTCTTCCGATTGTACGAAAAAGGTAGGCAATTATTTGGCACAGACTGCCGTGCACTTATTTGTGTCCTCGACAAATTGCTGCTCATAGTATACGTTGCAAAAGGCTGTGTGTTTATTTGCGACAATGAAAACATGGATTTTGCTTGTGGGGCGCATATAGGCACAGTATTTGCAAAGGTTGATGTTAAGCAAGATTGTGTTGCCGCTGAAGGCGTGGGCAGAGACTGCATACGCTGCGCTATAGCAGCGGTTTGTGTAGCGGCAGCTGCTGCTTGTGTCGAACGTCACAGGCTCGCACAATAGCAGTCCGTTCGTCTACTGCATTCGTTCGCTGCGCTCTATCAGCGGGCTGAACGATGTCAAAGGCGCACACGTAAGCGCTGAACTCTGTAGCTGCACTTCGGCTGCAGGTATATCCAAATTTGTCGATGTCATGGGTGCGGACATAAGCGCAGAATTTGTTGGCTGCACTATAGCAGCGGGTTGATCGAAGGTGTTCGATGCCATAGGCGTGCGCATAAGTGAAGAATTCGTTAGCTGCACGCCAGCAGCAGGCATATCGAAAGTTGTCGAAGTACTAGGCGCGCACGTAAGCGCGGATTCGGTAAGCTGCACTCAAGCAGCGGGCTGAGCATTAGGGGCGCAGATTAGTATGGAATTTGGGTACTGCTTTGTAGCAGCACCCTCACTGGCAATCGTTGCCTTATTTTTCTTTGCATTTTGCTCATATTTCTCAGCAATGTGTGGTGACGAAGTTTCGTTGATCGAATTTGTCGCAACATTACCTGTTATAGTGTCGTAATACATCGATACTGTCGAAATGTGACCTTCTGAATTTCCTCGATGTCGATCGGAAAAACTGATATTATGTGCTTCATTAATTTTATATTTTTTATCAATAAATTCTTTGTCACGCACTATGGGCATCTGTCGCTCTTCCTCCAATCGTTGCTGTTCAAGTTCTGCTACGCGATTTGAGTTAGAACTACGGCTTGAAGTACTTCGAATTGACGGTGCTGACGTCGATTCTATGCATTTGAGACATTTCCATATTTGCAGCGAGCGATCAGATACTGCATAAGCGCATGATTTAGGAAAAGCATTATTACAATTATGGAAAAATACGTAACCTTCTTTAATTGCATCGTTTTTGCAATGTGAACAGTGCGGCGGGTGTGGTGATTGACTGCTAAATGCAAAATTCATATTGTACTTACTTTGAGGTTAGCATGGGCACATGTGTTCGGGAAGCTCTTATGCAAATCCTTTTAGCTGCAACTTTGGCCACAGGATGGTAGATTGCTTAAAGAATTGAGACAGTTTCCCAACGGAACGAGAGCGTCCTGAATTTCCTAGAATTTGAACGAAAACTGCGAATTCAAGATGTAGATTACAATTTATTTGTATAGTTGTATAGTTTCGCCCCACATAGTTTTGGTTTTGGTTTTGTTAAAATTCCTATTTCAGATATAAATTCATATTAAACTCTGTATTCAAATGAGCAAAAATATGGTTGGTTAAATTATACATAATTTAAGGTATGAAAACCAGGACGTAAGACGATTTCTTAATAAATTGCTTCGAATTGCTCTATTTGCATGAAAACTTGATGAAGTAAAAAACGAACAAGAAAATTTGGCGCAGCTAGAGAATTCATCTTACGACCCATATGACATTTTAGCCTATCGATAATAAAATTGATGATAGTCGATTAATCTAAAAGTAATAGATTTTAGACAGTGGCGGTAACACTATGTAATATAATTTGTCTTTAAACAAAAATTGTCCCATATCTAAGATCACCCTCCGTGCCCTTATAAGAAGTGTTACCGCCGTCTAAGGTCTAGTTAAGGAGGCAGTACTTTACTTATTTCATTTAACTACTAACGCTATACACATTCATTTAACTAATATACATACACATGAACATACGTATTAAGTCTTCATCCTATTTTCTCATTTCACGTTTTCTTTATCCATATGTATATACATAAAGTTAATAGCTGTTAATAGAAAAAAAAAAACTGAAACGGCAGTAGTCATTTTGTCGTCAGCGGTTTGATACAATTATTCTTTAAAGTTCAATCCTTTCGCTTTCATACATACTAAATACATACATATTAAATTGTGTAATTGAATTGATACTTGAAATTAAAAGCACAGTGTTCTACTAGAAATTTGACTTTTATTCATCCGCTTGGCTACGTGCATAACTGCAACTACGGTAACAAATCTTTAAAGAATAATTTTATATTAATAAATTAATCGCGAGCGGTGCGTGAAAACTCTCGGTAAAATTGTTTAAATCTACAGCGTGGTTAATTAAATTTTAATTTCTACCAACTCACGCTCGACCCGCATACGTCTCATCAACGACGAGTAATTTTACATCGAAATGGGAAGAAATTATCACTGCAATAAATGTGAACAGCCAGATAATGAAGAAATGGTACAGTGTGATCACTGCGATAGTTGGTTTCATTTCATTTGTGTAGGCGTGGATAGCACTATCGCGAATGAAGATTGGAGTTGCGAAGCTTGCATCCAAAACGCTACAACTACAATGGTGAACAACGAGGAACCAGCATTGTCGACAGCACCTCCAATATACGGAACAGCGACGACAATACCTTTGCTACAGCCAGCGGCAGTAACAAGGTACGCAGACATTTTCGGCACGGGAAATATCCCAAACGGGCAACAAACATTAGCAAGTCGCGTGATAACAACACCAACAACGAACATCATCGCCAATTCTTCTGCTTTTATTCCTTCGGCAGCGGGGATGCCTGCGCCAATAATGACGTCATCGTTATTACCTGCTCACCAACAAAGGGCTAATTTTGACAATAGTTTCACCCGCCAGAACTTACACAACGTTGGTATTTCAGCGCCAAATTTAATGTCATTTGGTATGACAAGCGATTCAGCGGCAGCGCGAGTGTCACAACAGAATTGGCAAATACAACGTCTCCAACAACAATTCATTGATTCGAAATATAAAATATTAGCGGGGCAAGAGTCTCCCATGTTAAGCACGCGTACAAATACCTTTGCAAATTCACCAACTTCAGCACAACTAGCTGCAAGACACGTCATACCAAAGAGGCTACCAAATTTTAGTGGCGATCCCGAAGACTGGCCACTATTCATAAGCAGCTTCGAAAACAGTACAGCGGCAGCTGGGTTTTCAAATACAGAAAATCTCATCAGACTGCAGGATTGCTTAAAAGGTAAAGCAAAAGAAATGGTGAGAAGCAAATTGTGCTTACCAGATATGGTTCCCGAAATTATATCTACACTCCGAATGTGCTTTGGACGTCCGGAACATATTTTAGATCGCGTTATTAATAAAGCAAGAAATATGCCGGCAATTAAAAATAAATTTGAAATGCTTATAGATTTTTCGCTAAGTGTACGGAACATATGTGCAACAATGGAGAGTTGTCAAATGCATGCACACATGCACAATCCACTCTTGGTGAAAGAATTATTAGAAAAATTGCCGAATAATCATAAATTAAATTGGGCAATGTACCCAAAGAATAGCGACGTACCGGTAGTCAAGTTGTTCAGTGACTGGTTGTACCAGATAGCAGAAGCAGCCAGTACACTTGTCAGTTTTGCTCCAACCAAAATCAGCGCATCAATCAACACACACATTGTGGCCGAGTCTGGAAGGGACGGTAATCACAGAGAAGCCAACAAGTGCTACGTCTGTGGCGGTGACAGACACAAAGTCGAGGAGTGCGAAGTTTTTAAAAACGCATCGCTCAGTCGCAAGTGGGATTATGTACGCGAGAAAAACCTTTGTCGTATATGCCTACACGTACATCGCCAAAAGTGCTCGAGCTTCAAAAGTTGCGGTATAGATGGATGCCCAGCAAAACACCACCCACTATTACATAACTGCAAGGTAGAGGTTACCAAGCAAATCGTGAGTACAAACAATACCAATGCAAATACAGAGGTAAACGCACATAGCTGTGAAGATAGTAAAGCGCACTCATATTTTCGAATCGTACCCGTAAATATTCATGCAAAAAACAATGTAATAAAAACTTTCGCATTCCTAGACGAGGGCTCTGCCGTTACACTCATCGAGGAGAACTTGTTTAAGAACCTAGGCATAGAAGGTGAACCAAGTCCTTTGTGCTTGAGGTGGACTGGCAATACCACTCGTACGGAAAGCAATTCGCTGCTCGCATCAATAGATATTTCTAACCACAATGGCCATAAATTCACCCTAAAGGACGTACATACTGTGGAAACTTTGAATTTACCTACGCAATCGTTAAATGTGAAATACATCGCATCAAAGTACCCGTATTTAAAAGGGCTACCCTTAGGATCATACAACAACGCGAACCCGAAAATTTTAATTGGGGTGAACAACTGGCGCTTAGCAGTACTTCTAAAAATAAGAGGGTAGAACCAACGATCCAATAGCAACCAAATGCCGGCTCGGCTGGACGCTACAAGGAAGCGTTGCCAAAAACCAAAACGAATATCACATAAACGTACATACTTGCGACTGTCTACAAAACGATCAGCAGATACATGAAGTAATGAAGGAATATTTTAAAACCGAAAATCCTAAACCGACGCATCTCTTATCTGAAAACGATAAGCGGGCCATGCGAATATTGAACGAAATTTGTAAGCAGCACGACAATCACTACGAGGTCGGACTATTATGGCGGGCAGATAATTTACGTCTACCAGAAAGTTATAATCAAGCGCTACGTCGACATATGTGTCTGCAGAATAAATTCAAAAAAGAACACAGCCTGAAAGCTACGATTCAAGCAAAAATTGGTGATCTTGTCACTAAACGCTATGCTCGCAAGTTAACATTGGACGAAGTGGCAGCCGCTAACGAAAAGGTATGGTACCTGCCAATTTTTTTAGTGAAAAATCCCAACAAACCGAGGAAAATACGTCTAGTATGGGATGCCGCTGCTAAATCAAACGGCGCCTCGCTTAACGACTTTTTATTAAGTGGACCCGACCTACTCAACTCTTTGGTAAATGTTTTACTGGCCTTCAGAGTGGGTAAGATAGCAGTGTGTGGAGACATCGCGGACATGTTCCACCAAATTAATGTTCGAGAGAGCGACATGCATGCTCAACGGTTCCTTTGGTGTGACATCGACGATGACGAAATCCATCCCAGCTCATATGTAATGTGCGCGCTCAGTTTTGGAATAAGCTGCGCCCCATGTATCGCACATTTTGTGCGCGACAAAAACGCCGAAAGGTTTCGCAACAAGTATCCCCGAGCGGTGGAGGCTATCCAAAAATATCACTACGTCGATGACTTTAGCGACAGCACAGATGACGGACAATCAGCTATCGAGTTGGCAACCAAAGTGAAGCAAATACATGCAGCCGCTGGGTTTAACGTGCGCAACTGGTCATCAAGTTCATTATCAGTACTGAGAAATTTAGAATCAGATCCTAAAATCAGCCAAACGTCCCGAGAGTGGGGCTCGACTACCAAGGTTCTAGGTATGTTTTGGGACCTCGTTAACGATGTGTTTAGATATATTTTCAGATTTTCCCGAATGCGCCGTGATGTGATCAATGAGCCCCTCGTGCCAACGAAAAGGGAAACACTACAGGTCTTAATGTCCATATACGATCCGTTGGGTTTTATTTCATGTTACACTATGGGCCTCAAAATCCTGCTACAAGACATTTGGCGTTCTGGATTGAATTGGGATGAGCCGCTCTCTGAGTTTTTATACAATAAGTGGTGCGAATGGAAGGCTGTGATACCCGTCGTCTTAAACATACGTATACCGAGATGGTACTCAACGTCACTTAGCTCTGCAACTGAGGTTCAGCTCCACACGTTCGTTGATGCAGGGGAAAAGGCATATTCCGCCGTAAGCTATCTGCGCGTAGTAGACACTGATACCACGACTGTTACGTTAGTGGCAGCTAAAGCGAAGGTTGCACTACTAAATCCACTATCGATCCCAATATTAGAACTGCAAGCTGCTCTTGTCGGCATGAGATTAGTAACACACATTCTAAGCGTACACCGTATACGAACCACATCACAGTTCTAATGGACTGACTCCAAAACCACGCTAAGATGGCTGCGTATGGACCCTAAAGGTTTCCAGCAATTCGTAATGCATCGTATTGGCGAAATATTAGAGCAAACTAACGTCGAGCAGTGGAAATGGGTGCCGTCTACTCTGAACCCAGCTGACCTCGCCACGAAGACTACTTCACATGTGAAAGAGAAGACATGGTTCTTAGGGCCCGATTTCTTGTCATCCAATAATGATGATTGGCCTGTTACTAAACTACGCGAGAAGGTTGAAGAAGAATACTCTGAAATAAGGCACCGCGTGTTGGTTATCCAAACACCTGATGTACGCCCATCAGATTTTAACTATTTTTCATGTTGGAAACGTTTGCAACGTGCCATCGCTACATTTATTTTATTTATAAAAAGGTCGATCGCACAATCTAAAAGTATGAAAAAGCCCGAAATGGTAACAAGAGAAATGCTTGAAGTCGCACGCACATTTTTGCTAAAGTACGCTCAAGCCGTAGAATATAGCGAAGAAATCTATAATCTTCAACGCGGCAAGCCTGTTCATAAAACTAGTAAACTAATTGCTCTTAATGTTTACCTAGATGAAAACGGGATCCTTAGAAGCAAGGGCGGGGCAGAAAACCTAAACAATCATGGCGACGTTATCATACTCCCTCAAAATCATATTACGTTTTTACTTGTACGGTGGCATCATGAACGCTTTCACCACCAAATGCACGAAACTGTGATCAATCGCATAAGGAGCCAATACCACATCCCACGTCTTAGAGTGATGTACCGTAAAGTTCGAAAATTGTGTCAAGTTTGCAAAAATAACAGTGCCACACCAAAAGCGCCACAGATGGCTGTTTTGCCAGTAGCAAGGCTTGCGGCATTCGAGCGACCCTTTACGTTCACAGGAATCAATTACTTTGCTCCTTTATACGTGTCGGTTGCAAGGCGCCAAGAAAAGAGGTGGGGCCTAATATTTACGTGTCTCACTATTCGCGCCGTTCATATTGAGGTGGCACACAGTCTGGACGCTAGCTCATGCGTTATGGTTATAGCAAATTTTGTCTCGCGACGAGGAACACCCCGCGAGATATTCTCAGATAACGCAACTAATTTTAAGGCAGCGATGAAGTTTATGAATGAAAATGTCAAGTGGAAATTTAATCCACCCGGCGCACCGCATATGGGCGGCGCTTGGGAAAGACTAATCAGGTCTATAAAAAACGTACTTTATGGCATTTTCCCGACTATGCAATCCAACGACGAAAGTGTTCGATGCGCGCTTAACGAGGTTGAGTTCATCATAAACGCCCGACCCCTTACTTTCGTTTCCGTCGAATCGACCGATGATGAGGCTATCACTCCCAATCATCTGCTGATGAGATCATCAGATGGGTATAAACCAATTTTTAACGAAAATGCAGATTTACGCCAGCGGTGGCATCAAACACAAAAATTTGCCGATCAGTTTTGGCGCCGTTGGACCAAAGAATATTTGCCAATGATATCTCGTCGAAACAAATGGTTCAGCAAGCGAGACCCAGTTAAAATCGGCGATATAGCAGTAATAGTTGATTCTGACCTTCCGCGCAACAGTTGGCCTAAAGGTATCATAATCGATGTGCATGTAGCTAAGGACGGTCAAGTAAGGTCCGCCATAGTCAAGACAAATAAGGGCATATTCCAACGACCTGTCACGAAGATAGCAGTTTTAGACGTCGGCGTTTCAAATAGTAAACTTGCTGGACAGGGCTCATTTACGGTGGAGGGGATGTTACCGCCGTCTAAGGTCTAGTTAAGCAGGCAGTACTTTACTTATTTCATTTAACTACTAACGCTATACATATTCATTTAACTAATATACATACACATGAACATACGTATTAAGTCTTCATCCTATTTTCTCATTTCACGTTATTCTTTATCCATATGTATATACATACAGTTAATAGCTGTTAATAGAAAAAAAAAATAAAACGGCAGTAGTCATTTTGTCGTCAGCGGTTTGATACAATTATTCTTTAAAGTTAACTCCTTTCGCTTTCATACATACTAAATACATACATATTAAATTGTGTAATTGAATTGATACTTGAAATTAAATGCACAGTGTTCTATTAGAAATTTGACTTTTATTCATCCGCTTGGCTACGTGCATAACTGCAACGACGGTAACAAGAAGTAAAAAAACATTTTTCGTGGAACTCCAAACGGATTGTGCAAAGAAATCCCAAACAATGACTGAAGCAAAGGATAACTCAATTGCAACTGCTTACCATGCACACAAAGCTCTACAATTAAAATTAACCGAATTTTGGATAATACAGGAATGTATGTGCATCTGGTCAAACAACTACGTCGTTTTTACATATATATGTTTTGAAGAATCATTTGGTGTAACATTGTTGCAGCGATTGCTTGCCGTCTACCTTTGCTCAAAGGATAGTGTGCCAGCGTATTTATAGCAGTAGCAGAGCCAACGACTTGTTAAGAGATGTTGTCTTACTGAAAGCATCGCAAGCAGTGGCTGTTCCTGATGTGCTACTTTAACTATACTTTGCGTTTATTTTCAAGACTCTCAATATTTTCCCCGTTAACGCTTTTTATTAAATTACGAATACAAATCTTCATACTAAATTCATATTAAATACACGTTGATATTATTGTTACATTAAAATACATCGAACTTTTTGTAATAAGTCTTTGATTCAATATATAAATATGTACTAAAATACATAAATGATAAATTTGAAGAAAGGTAAATAGCTATATCTGCTGTTGTAGATCCAAAGATTATTGGATTCCAATTTGGTTTCCACCTATCTATTACAACTTGCACACGCCAAAGCCTTTTGCTTTTCCTCTATAGGTGTAGAAAAAAATCCCGCAAGTCCAGAAACGATCCCAAAATAGTCGAAAAATGATAGCGTAAACAGAGGGGAAAAAATAAAAACAGTACAATATACCTCCAAGCAGATTAAGATCCAGTTTGTGGTGTTCTGCTTTTCATTTTTTCATATATGCCGACTGCGAAACGTACTAAGAAAGATGATTTTTTTTTTTAAGGGTTTTTAAGGTAGAATAACATTCGCACGGCTTGCAAACCACTGCCGTGAGCCAACTCTGTTTTAGGAAATAAAGTCCACTACAAAAAACATTTAACCGTAACGATAGCATATCCCGATCTCATTTTAATACAACAAAATAAAGACCTTATACTATGTTCAAACAGAAAAATAAATGGAGGCTATTTCGATTTAAATTGAGTGGTGTTCATACAACTCTATTTAGCTTACACAATAGTAATTTGATAGCTGGATGGCTCATCTCTACAGTAACAACATATCTTTGTTGAGACTGTCAAAATGTGCGTGTTGGTATTAGGTGAATGAAATGGAATGAAAACATAAAACTTTGAAATTTTTGTGTGTTGTAAGAAAATGTGTTCAATGTTTTGTTTTGATTTTGATTTTGCCATCTTCTTTTGACAGTCCCTACTCCAGTGAAATGAAAGACATAAAATCAGCTGATGAAATGAGCCAACCATATAGTTCAGCCATGCGTAAGTGACGTTTAAATATACTCAATAAACAAACTTTCCAATGTTGCATTTGCAGGTTGAAACAATTTATTACGCAATTTTTTTTAAATTCGCAATTTATTATTACAATTTATTATATGACAAATTGCGTAATAAATTGCCCAAACAGTATAAATTGCCAATTTGGTGTGTGTTTGAACCTAGTATTAGGCACAAGAAGTATTTTATCTTTTATTTTTCAAATCAATACCTAATGGAGACATTTCTCGTAAACGTTCGACATGTTTGATGCATTTATCGGCAATCAATGGTGGTAAAACGACCAGTACCAAATCCTAAACGTTCTTTTAAACTTTCAAATTAACTAAACAATTTAGTACGGTAAGCTCGTATACCTTATTGATTTACGTGCCAAATCGTAGTACGTACGAAGGTTCTAGTGATGCTGAAGTACATGCTGAGCCACTAGACAATGCCACATCTTTTAAGACCAACAGTAATGATTCACCCCAACATAAGCAAATGATAAATGTAAACAACCACTATACGTTTGCTCTGGATCGCCATTACGTATAACATGTGATAATCTTGAAGTGATGCGATAATATAAACGTTTCGAAAGAAAATCTATCAATTTCTTATCATATTCTATTTCTTTGAGTGCAAGATCACATGCAGGTCGAAATCAGTACAGGTACAGTACCACTACATGGACTTTGTTGACAAAAATTACATATGACATTTTTTTCCGCCATCACTTTTTACAGAAGAAATTGAAAGAGGGTTTGACAGTCTAATGACGAGCGGCAACAACAAAATCTACATGAGGGTTGCATTTTCACTTCTGCTTCTACCCAGCTAGAACAGTATGTCTTATATAAACCCTAATATTTGCCATATAGTAAGAAAAGTATCCCTTATAAGTATGCCTTATAAATTTGAGAACTCATTATATTATACAAGCCAAAAGGAAACACTTGGGGGATAAAATGCGTGTGAGTTTTTGTCTCTCTCTTGCATATTAGCTTTTCGTATTTATGTTTGCTATAGCGCTCTCACATTAGCACCTAATACATCAGGGATATATAAAGTATAGTCTATGCCATTAAATATGGATGGTATAAGCAATTATATAAGTGATTGTATAGGTGATTTGTAAGGGAACTTATAAGCATTTAAAGAAGGGATTATGTGTGCTATTAAATAAGGGACTATATAAGCGACAAAATAAGGTATTATTAAATGATTAAATATGAATTATATGTACAATACCCTGGTATAGGTACTTCCCAGTCCTCGTCATCGAGAAAACAATGGGGCAATGAATATAAAATTATAAAAGTCTAGTAAATTTTATATACAATATAAAGCTCACAAAATTATATGAAATTTTTTATTATTCTTTTATACAAACATCCTAAACATTCTTTTAAACTTCAATTTTTCAAGTATATTGATTAAATTTATTTTAATTTGACTACACCTATATTTTTTATAATAAACGGCATAATAAATAAAAACTAATAAAAGGCATAACACATTTTCCAACTTTCTTTTACATCTAACACTGATGTAAAATAACTTATGACAAAAACCAAACAGAGCGGGGGTGTCTTATAAATGACATTATTACATATCGTTTAATATTTCATTAAATATTTTTATCATGGTTTTTACATTTTTCTTAAATACAGTATATATGTAAATTCGAAGAGAAATTTATGACTTTCACAGGAATTTTCGAATATTAAATATGATTCAAAATAATTAAAGCTATTTATAATTTACAAAAATACACAACTTTCTATTCACAAGTTGTTTGATCCGTTTGTTGCAATTCCACTTTTGGTATAACGTAGTATTACACTTCATAATATATTTCTATACAAGGAAGTACATGCATACAAAATATACTATTAAAATATTAAAACGGTACATAGTAATGTTAGTATATGTATGAGCTTTTGATATGGTTAGGTTAGGTTAGAGTGACCACCGGTGCGAGCACCAGTGCACTTAGGCCCAAAAAGGTCCCATTGTGATACCACGTGGATCTCTTCCCTACACAAACCAACAGCAAATGTCAGGAATTTCTTAGGTTCCAACTTAGCCAGATCACAAAGATCGTCAAAGGGAGATCCCAGAGATGTCTTCCCCTTGCGACAAAGCGCAGGATAATCGCACAGAAAATGCTTGACTGTTTCTATTTCCTCTTTGTCTTTTCAGATCCTGCAGTAATCATTATAGGGAGCACCCAGCCGTTGTGCACGCTTCCCGATTGCTGTCCAACCACCAGAGATATATCCCCCCCTATCCACATTATCTCTCCAGCCGGATAGCTCTCGCAGCCGTAGAGCAGAAAAGGCCACACGTTGCTGGGCCATTAAATCTATTGGCAACACATTAAAAAGAGTATCCAGCGCCTCCCCAGTGGTGTTGCGCAGGGCACCCCCACGCAGACTAGAGCACTTCTTTGTACCTTCTGGAATACCCGTAGGTTTGATTTAGTATCTAAGCTCGTCCACCAAATCAATGCCCCATACAAGAGGAGTGCAGTGTAGAGCCACAGGGTAATATCCGGTGATAGTCCTCATCTTCGCGCAACAGCTCCCCTACAGCTGTGCAGTGCCACCGTTGCTTTTTTCTCACGCTCCTGAGCGTTTTCGTTTCAGAATAGTTTCCTATCCAAAATTACTCCTAGGTATTTGGCAGATTCCCTCAGCGTCAGGGTCGTACCTGCTAGCACCGGTAGCTGCAACGCAGGAATCTTATATTTCCTAGTGAACAGAGCCAGTTTAGTTCTGGCTGAATTGACTGATAGGCCTTTACTACTGGTCCAGTTCTCCACCAGTTTCAGCTTAGTTGGCATTAGATTGCATAGTGTCTGCGGAAACTTCCCGCTAATTAACAGCGCAAGGTCATCTGCATATGCGATTACCCTGCTGCATCCGGCCTTCTCAAGAAGAACTAAGAGCTCATTAAGTGTGGCAACCCATAGAAGTGGAGAAAGTACCTCACCCTACGGGGTGCCTCTCCCTATGTGTTTGACCACCGGTGAACCTGCCAGGTCGGCATGGACCTTTCTTCGCAGCAGTGGCTGCTGAATAAGTTTCACTAGCCCCGAATCGGCCCCAAGCCTATTAGTGCATCAGTTATCGCAGAGGGCGTAACGTTGTTGAAAGCTCCTTCAATTTCGAGAAAAGCTATGAATGTGAAGTCCTTGTACGCCAAGGATTTAAGATCTGGGAGACAACTTCATGCAAGGTCGTCTCCGTGGATTTCCCTTTCATATACGCATGCTGGTATGTCGATAACTTTCCCTCCAAGGACTCCCTTAGTGTAGAATCCATTAACCTCTCGAGTGTTTTCAGCTGCAAGGATGTCAGGCAAATCAGTCTGAAGTCTTTAAGGGTCACGTGACAAGTCCTACCAGCTTTTGGTATAAAGGTGACCCTTGAATCGTTCCAGCCCCGTGGAATTTGGTGAAGAGCACAAACTCCTTTCAAGAAATTATACAACCACAAAGAACTCAGCTCGATTGTTTGCTGATCTGTACTGGAGCCAACCCATCCGGCCCTGATGCTTTGAAGGGCTTGAATGATATTATAGCCTATTTAACTTTACCCATAATAATGAACTTCCCCTCAAACGGTTCGCTAGTATGAGTCTCCCTCCAATTCATAACTTCATCATTAGGACCCGGAAAGTGCGTACTCAGGAGCAGGCAGAGGGAGCTTTCTGCCGAATCCGTCCATGTGCCATCATATCCTTACAGGCATCCCGGGACACTTTTTGGAGCAGCTTCCTGAGCTTAGATCCCTCAGACACCGTCTACATTTCGCTACAAAACTTCCGCCAAGAAGACCTCTTCGACAACCTTAACAATTTCTTATAATCCCCGAGAATCATTTTGTATGCATCCCATTTTTCAGCCTCCCTGGAGGCTTTAGCAAGATTGAACGCTTTACGACAAGTCTTGCGTAGATTATCAAGGTCCGCATTTCACCATGGTGGTTTGCTCTATGGGCCGTAACATATTGTCAATCACAGCATTACTTCGTCTTGCTTCCCTAATCAATGGAAGATTGCATCAATTCGACCCATTGCAAAGAAGAAGTATGCCGATACTCCTTCTGTGTTCCGCCCCATTAGCATACTACCTGGCCTGCCCAAAGCAATTGGGGCATTAGTAGCCGAACAAATCTCAAACCACGTGCAGAGATATCCACTTCTGTCACCTTTGCATTCTGGATTTAGGGCTAAGCATGGTTGTGCAACAGCTATGCTTAAGATCCTCGACGACATTCGTAGTCACTTCGATGAAAAATTACTAACGTTGCTGTGTCTGCTTGACTTTTCCAAGGCATTTGTCTCAGTTGACCACCATTTGCTCTGCGGTTTGAAGTCCTACTTTGGTTTTAGTGACAATTCATTAGCGTTAATTAAAAGCTATTTAGCCAACCGATACCAACGGGTAATTATAGGGTACCAAATGTTACGACTAAGTGCAATAGTCTGCGGTGTGCCTCAGGGGTCAATTCTTGGGCCGTTACTGTTTGTCTTATTTATCAATGACATTTTTACAGTCCGTAAATTTATTACTATGCACGCTTTTGCAGACGATGTCCAGCTTTACCTTTCTAGCCGTATTGATGACATCGATGATCTCTGTTCTAAACTTAATGCTGACATTTCAGAAATTTTCCATTGGGCTAATAACAACGGGCTTCGTCTTAACGCAAATAAACCTTACGTCTTCCTATATCAAATAGAAAGTTGGCTGAGACGGGTATTCAACCGTTTTGAATTGGTACCATTTAAATTGACTTGTGTTGACCACGTTAATCTGGCTATGCGAAGGGTGTATGGCGCACTGCGAAATCTGATGATATCGGCGATGTTTACTCCTCGTAACATCCGCCATAAATTGGCTGTCCAAGGAATTTTACCTTACTTGACATATTCCGAGTTGATATATAACAAGCTAGATTCGCACTCGGCTCATAGGTTAGACGTGGCCTTTAACCATATAACACGCTATGTGTATGGACCTTCGAAATCTAGCCTTCTGGGATGTCAAATATCCGACTATTTCAAAGACAGGAGCTGCATTTTCCTTTTCCGACTCATGCTCACTAAGACGCCCTTATATCTTTATAATAAGCTTTCTTTCACAAGATCCGCTCGTTCAAGCGACCTTATAGTACCCACATTTAAATCTGTTGCGTCGACTATGCTATTCTTCGTGAACACTATACATACCTGGATTTCTATTCCCAATGCTATAGGAAATAGTAGTGGGACTCACTTAACCTTATAAATGTCTTATAAAGTGTGTAAATGTATAAATTTATCTAGTGCGTAAACGAACTGTCAAATTTTGTATGAAAAATCATTTACACAATTTGTATAAATTTAAGCGCACATTTCATTGTGTAAACGCGGTAAACTCAAAGGAATGCATCCTTGCAAACATAATTGCCGTCCTTTTCATCAGAAATCTCCGTTATCAGCAAGTCATTTACAAAATTTCTTAGTAAAGATGTTTTAGTTTTGAGGGAGTTTGATCGTGACTACGTAGCGAACAACACGTATTCGGATATATCAGGTATATTAGGGCGGGTCGATTTAAAATCGTATTCTAGGGATCAAAATAAGAAACTTTGCCGAAGGAACCATACCTCTAAAACGAATTCTGATGTCCCCCAATTTGGGTAGGGGCAAATTTTGAAAAATCCCACTTTGACCCATTTAGAGTGCTCCAATCGAGTCCAAATGTATGACCGACCCCCACTAACTTTGGAGGCCCGACCCACCGATGCCAGTGGCACACCCCTGGAACCCCCTGGGGGTTCACCATACAAACATTTCAAAAAATCGCCGGTTTTGCACTTTACATGAAAAAATCAGCTAAATGGCTATGTTTTTTCTTTATTTTTATTTATTTATTTATAATAATATATATTATTTATTTATAATAATTTCTATTTTTTCTCTTAAGATATTTATTTAGTCAGAACATATGTAAATGAAAAAATTAATTTAAGTGAGTTATAGAAAAGAAACTAAAAAAAATTATTGTTTGAAGTCTTTTTTACTTTCAAGTCTGGGCAGTTTGGAAACGCTAGCTAGCAATTGAACACGTCGTTCCGTTCCTTGTATGTGTGATGGAATTTTTGGATCATTAAACGGTGGATCATCTTGATTTAAATATTCTTTCAATGTATCGTACGGAATGCTTCGCGTGAATGGTGGTTCAAATACGATATTTATATCATTCAAATTGATCATTTCCGTATAAGTTGTGCAATTAAAGTTTATATCTGGTTTTTTATAAACTCTAAGTTCCATTGGCTCGTCAACATCGGTTCGATGGCGTAGAATTTTCTTGATGGCACAGTCGCGCTTTTCTTTGCTATCATCAAACAACATTGATACCACGATATTTTCCGAATGCGCATAATATGAATTATCTTTAATTACTTGATTGAAAATTTTGCTAAACCAGGTTCTAGAAATCGTGACCAACCAGTGAACTTGACAAATAATGCACTGCCGTACACGACAGGCTGTAATACTTGATATTGAAGTACATTGGCACATAACATTTAATTATAAATTCAACCAGAATTCTTAAATTTGCATCTGGATTTTCCGTTGTCACATATAATCGCAATAATCTAGCGGCCTTGGTGATCCACCGAGAATGTACAATTTTCCCTGCCAGATCCACCGGAATCACGCTGCTAGAAATTGCATGGGCCATGTCGTATAAGTACTTCGAATCGGTGGAAAATTCAATTTTTTCTGGAGCCGGGGGCATATTTTGCAACTCAATTTTCTGGAAGCCGTCCACCACTTGAAAATATATAATAATAAAATAATTAAAAATTGTTGACAATTATAATAAATGAGTGATAGCAATAACTTACCGGAAGAGTTTCACAAGTTTCGATTTGACGGCTCAGTTTTCCGGTTGCCGATCTTGGTCCAGTGCTGGTTGACTTATCCAAAGCTTCAAACAAGTGCCGAAACGTAAGTACGTTGAAGTGTAGAAGGCAAACAAACCAATGCAATGGTCTTTTTAACAGCAATTCGAATCGTCGTATAATTCCACCGTGTGGGCCAGTGTTTGTTGGCTCACCGTCAGTGCATATTCCAACTAATGCATCCAGTGATATATTTTTATCGTTGAAAAAACCATTTAATTTGGTTGTTTTGTATTCAGCGGTTTCATGTTCCAGTCTTACGTAACCAATCAATTCAGAATTGGGTTCTCTCAAAATAACAAGATGAGGTTCTCTTACCATCCTAGTATGATACTTCTCAACAATTTTATCTATCGTTAAAGTATCATCTTTTCTGCCATGGAATGAAAACGCTAACAAATTGGTATCATCTAACCGTTTGCGAAGCACTTATTGTCTGCATTTCTCTTTTTCTCTGCGAACTTTCGATTTATCCATGATGAGAGGTTTCCCATGCTTATCTCTAATTTTAAAATCTTGCAAAAGAGCGGTTCCCAATGCTGATGCTACTCTGTCAGGCACACCAAATCTGTCACATACCAAGGCAAAGTTAAAACAATCGTATCTCTCTGTGTATTGTGAACTTGTGCTTCTATCCATATCTTCTTGAACCGGTGGCGGTGCGTATGTTGAATCATCGGGATCTTGGTATGTTGGCATTGATGAAATAGACGTTGCTCCATGCTCTTCAGTTTCCATCATAAATGCATCCATTGTTAGTCTTCTCTGATTATGTTGATCGTGCATGAACTCTTTGAGGCGTTCGGGAACCCAGCCGCATGCACATGGAGCTGCCTTCAAATCGCATTTACATGTTCCAATGTAAAAAATTGTTTCCAGAGATTTTACATACTCTGTAAATTGTTGGGTGTTGTTTCTTCTCTTGATTTGCTCTTGATACTTGTCAAGCAATTTATTCAATTTATTAAATACACTTTTTTCAGCATTATTTCCATACCAAATTTTTCCCAAATTCCAATCAACTTATCTTGTACTTGAATAGTGAACGATTTATGGGAAAACTTTTTTTGTTCTGTTTTAGCACGTTCGCTTAAGTAAAAATAATATCTCAAGATATTCAGATGGATTGGTAAATTAAGATCAGTTAAATCAGTAGACACACCAAAAACATAACATCATGCTTGGGTATATAACTCATTGGGTTTTCGATAGTTGTTGATGTAGTTGCTTCATCTTGCGGTGTAGAGGATGGTGGATTCATTGTAAACTTTTTGATTTGGAATGGTCACTTCACTTATTATTTTTTTGAAATATTTTTTTATCTGAAATTAGCACTTCACACTTTGAGTTCTTCACAACGACTTAATGCATTCACAAAAACCGTTGCGTTATATATGGTCTACGAGACGAGGTAATAAGAATGAAATGGTAATTTCAATTCTACCTGCTGTGTCTTGTGGTGGCTTAAAAAAAAACAACACAAGCAATTTTACGATCTGCAATTGTGTCACAGTGATACCTTCATTTTTTAAAACGGTTGAATAAAAAACCAACACAACTATGTTTACGGCATGCAAATGCATTACAGTGATGCCTTAGTTTTAAAAGGGTTGTAAAAACGCTAATTTCTAATATTTTTTTTAAATTTCTTTTCTATTACTAAGTTAAATTTATTTTTTCATTTACATATGTTCTGACTAAATAAATTTCTAAAGAGAAAAATAAACTCCAAAAAGAAAAAAAATAGGCATTTCGGGGATTTTTTCATGTAAAGTGCAATACCGGCGATTTTTTGAAATGTTTGTATCGTGAACCCCCAGGGGGTTCCAGAGGGTGTGCCACTGGCATCGGTGAGTCGGGCCTCCAAAGTCAGTGGGGGTCGGTCATACGTTTGGACTCGATTGGAGCACTCTAAATGGGTCAAAGTGGGATTTTTCAAAATTTGCCCCTACCCAAAAGTTCGACCCAAATTGGGGGACATCAGAATTCGGTTTAGACGTATGGTTCCTTAGGCAAACTTTCTTTGTTTGATCCCTAAAATATGATTTTCACAGAGCAATGGGAGGTTTTTTTTTTGCCTCCCCACAAGTCGACCTGGCCTAAGGTATATGCATATGAAACCGGTATTATCATTTAGCGGTCAGTAGGCACAATTGTAGGAACAGTCAAACTTACCATTGGCACTAGGTGGCGTCTTATGATCTGTCAACAATATCCAATACCAAACATTGCAAGTTTCATACAACATTGTGTTTTTTTTTCGCTCTTGAAGATGTCGAAATACCTGCCTTCAAACAATGATTTGCGCCGAGCATTTATTTTCTGCTTCCATTTGGGAAAATCGGCGATAGAATCTCATCGATGGCTTGTTGAAGCTTACGGAGAGCACGCTCTTTGTCGCGCGCAGTATAATGAGTGGTTAAAAAAGTTTGAAAGTGGTAATTTTGATGTAAGAAATTCTGACAGCGGAAAACCACCGAAATTGTTCGAGGACGTCGAATTGCTGGCTTTGCTGGATGAAGACGATAATCAGACGCAAAGACAGCTCGCAGAGCAACTAAATGTGTCCCAGACAACCATTTCCACACGTTTGAAATCCATGGGAAAGATCATGAAAGCTAGAAGATTGGTGCCACATGAGCTGAGCGACAGACAGCAAGAAAATCGGAAAACAACATGTGAAATGCTGCTCGCCAGACAAAATCGGATCGTTACTGGCGATGAAAAGTGGATTTATTTCGTCAATCCCAAACGCAAGAGATGGTATATGGCCTCTGGCCAACCAGCACAATCGTCGCCAAGACAAAATCGCTTCGGAAAAAAGACAGTGCTCTGTGTTTTCTGTTATCAGCGGGGTGTAATCTGGTATGAGCTTCTAAAACCAGGTGAAACTGTTAATGGTCAACGCTACCAACAACAATTGGCCAATTTGTACCGTGATCTGCGCCAAAAACGCCCAGAATATGAAATTAGGCATGCCAAAGTGATTTTTCTCCATAACAATGCACCATCACACCGAAAAAAACAGACTCGGGAATTGGTTGAGTCGTACAGCTGGCAATCGCTACCCCACCCCGCTTACTCACCAGATTTGGCTACATTCGACTTTCACTTACTTGCGTCGATGGGGCACGCACTTAGCGAACAGCGCTTCACTTTTTACGAAAATGTTGGAAAATGGTTTGATGACTGGTTTGCTTCAAAAAATTAAGACTTTTTTCGGCGAGGTATCCATAAATTCCCTATAAGGTGGTCAAAATGTGTAGTTAGCGCGGGCGTTTACTTTGAATAAAATATTCGTTATCATTCTCTTGAAATAAATGTGTTTTTTTTTAATACAAAATATCGGTTTCATATGCATACACCTGATAGTTCTTCCCGTCACCTTGTGCAAAAATTGAAAATCTAATTATTTAATATCTTAATCGTTGTTTCAAAAGTGGCAATAGTGGTTTAAAACCGACGGTAATACTGAGACATAATTATATGCGAGCGCAATGCGCTTAACTCTTTGCTAAATAAAATAATAAATACTGCAAATAATGACTTATCAATAAAAAGAAGAAATGATAGCGTGACAGAAAACACGATGTCAAAAAGTTGCAAAAACAATTACTATGCAATACTTGATGAAGATCTGGAAGAGTGTAATGGTGAATTCAAAAAATTTCAACAATATGTTTATACCACCAAATTAAACAAAAACAGCGAAGAAACACGAGCTGATACTCAACACATCGACTGTGACCCATCAACTAGCGCAGCAGCAGCCGAAGCTGCACCTGCAAGTGTAAATAACAAAAATGAAGCAAAACCAATTACAAATTCAAAAAACAAAAGCAATATTAAAAACATTTCACCTATTAATACATTTGATGTAGAATCAAAACAAATAATTGAGCTGATCAAAAATGGTTTGATGATAACAAATTTTAAAATAAAAGAACACAACCAAAATAAAATGTCGATGTACTTAACAAATCTCGAAAACTATAAAAGAATTCGCGGATATCTTGAAAAAGTCAATGTGAAATACTATTCATACACACCCAAATGTTTAAAAACTAAAACATACTTGCTCCAAGGCTTGAATGGCAATACCCAATGTAAAGAAATCTTTAATGAACTGTGTCAGTATCAAAATGATAACCTTCAAATACTTAAAGTAAGTCAATTTACTACCAAAAAATCGACAGAGAAAAAGATAACGCTACCTATATTCATGGTTCAAGTAAGCGCCGACAGCAACGTGAATGAGGGATAGGTCATTAAATGTAAATTGTATCAAATGGGAACATTTACGCAGACTCGAGATTCCACAATGTAGGAATTGCCAAAACTTCTTCCATAGCGCTGCCAATTGCAATATGGCAGCCAGGTGCGTGGAATGTAGTGAAATGTAGGGAAAACTGTTTTCAGGTTTAGATCAAATACCAAATATCGTCCTAAAAATTTTCCAACGGATATAATTCTAGAATATTGTACGCTTTTCAACAATATATTGAACAATGCATACTTCCCACCCATTTGGAAAACCGCCACAACAATAGTTATACCCAAAAAGAACAAAGACAAAAACAGTCTCAAAAATCTTCGTCAGATCAGTTTGCTTCCAAATATTAGTAAAGTATTCTAGGTAGTAATAAATATAAATATCAATAGAATTATTGAAAACAATGACATGATAAGCCCCAAACAATTTGGTTTTAAATATGGGCACTCAACTACTTATGCCGTCAGCCTTCTCGTTTCCGAAATAAACTGGAACTGGAATAAAAAACACGTCACAGGAGCCTGCTTACTGGACATAGAAAAGGCTTTCGATAAAGTGTGGATAAAAGGACTTATAACAAAACTCATTGGTTATAAATTTCCCCTTCAGTTAATAATATTAATTTATAATATGCTTTCTAATAGAAAATTTTCGGTATATACAAACGGTATAAAAAGTACACGAGAATATGGATGATTTCGGTGGTAAGTGCGATAAAGGTTTTGGCCGCAATGACACGACTACAGTGCCTTGCAATGGCTTCTGTAAGAAACGTTTTCACCGTGCCTGTTGGGAAGGTCAAATTACCGGGTACTAAGTCAAAATTATAAAAGATAAATACCACATTCGCTATTTGTGTCCTGAGTATGTGAATGCGTCTGACAAATTATCTAAATCATTCGATTCTGTCCTTGCCTCGCAAAAACTGGGGCTTGAAGCCATCATGACGACATTTGAAGTTAAGTTTAAAGACTTGTCTATGCAGTTGGATGATCTGAGGAATTTAATTTCAAATAACACACCTTCAACTAGTAAGGTAAAAGTGAAGAGTCGTAACAAGAATATTGCGAAAGAAAAAGATAAATCTAAATCCACCTCCAATGAAGGCAAAGCTAAAAGTTTTAACAACAACGATATTAATATCGTGCACCAGCTGCCGAAATTTTTGCGTTAAAAACAGCTGCTAGTTCGTGCGCTATTATATCGGATAACAATAATAAAGTGAATGTTCCTCCAGCAACAATAGATTTATTTACTTCTTCGCCTTTGCCACTTCTTACCGTCTGCAGACTGCTGCTCCTCCGCTTAACACTCATGTGCCTGGATCAGTGGTACTGACAGCCAATAATGCAAAATCTTCAACATAAACAGCTCTTGCTACGCCCATATCTCCTTCGTATGCGTCTGTTGTTCTATCCCCATCTGAGACCACCAGCGTTTATCTTCCTGCAAAATCTAATGTAGCTAGTAATGCAGTTGCTGGGCAAGCCAATGCTTTTGCTGAGAATTCTGCTATCGCCAACACCAATAATGCTGCCGCTAACCTTGTCAACGCAATGCGTGTATCACAAAAGAACGCAAATCAGTCCAAAAAAATATAAATAACAAACCACGTATTGTAGTTGTAGGCACAAATACAAGTTGCGAGCTTGATGTTGCTGTTAAACTGAAATATTTTCATGTGAGCTCATTCAAGCCTTCTGTTCAGTCAACTGATATATCTGCTTATATAACCAAGCAAACTAATATACAGTAAAAATTCATTTCATGACATAAATTAGTCAAGAAGGATGTGGCGATAGAATCGATAAGTAGAGTCAACTTTAAAATCGGAGTTCCATCGGCTGATGCGGACAAAATGCTGGACCCAGAGCTTTGGCCGACGAATGTCAAAATTCGACCGTTCGAGTTTTTTAAAAAGCAGTCTCACCTGTGGCAGAGCAATAAGCGAGACAGCTGTTCTTAACACTACTTCTTTCTTGGATACTCATAAGTCTAATTTAAATTATACGTCTAATTTAACTGACTCTTTTTTTAATATTTTTTATCAAAACGTTAGGGGGTTGAACACTAAACTAGCGGTTACTTTTCTCAAGAGTCATGATACTTATTATGACGTTTTTGTGTTTACTGAGACATGGTTGAAGCCAACTGTTTTTAACTCCGAAATATTATCCGAATCGTTTCAGATTTTTAGAAAAGACCGACTGGACAGGATTGGTGGTGGCGTGCTGATTGCCGTTAACACCAGTTTTTCTACAGAGGAAGTGCATTTTGCTGACTCTCTTGATAACGAGTTTCTTTGCGTGCGTGTGAAATTCTTCACAACGTTTAAATTTCTTATTGCCACCTATATACCACCCCAATCGGATATTTCCATTTATTTGAGACATTCCCCTTTAGTGAAATCAGTTGTTTCTATGGGTAGCTCCTCTGATCCTATCATATTGCTTGGCGACATTAATCTACCTTGCGTGCCTTGGAGTTTAGGCGATGGGTTAATGGTCCCTTTTTCTACCCGGGATATATTCTTTCAGTTCTTAAATGAGCTTGCAGATACAGGACTTTATCAATTAAACAATGTTCGTAACAAATACGGGAAATGTCTTGATTTGATATTCACAAACGACACCTTGAATTGCTCCGTTCATAGATGTGATCCATTTGTACTGCCTGAAGATGTTTATCATGCAGCTCTTGCTCTTTATTTGGAGTCGTATAGTCTTCTTAGTCAAAGTCAGAAGGTCGTGAGAGAGACATCTCGACGGTTTCTGTTCAAGAAAGCTAATTGATTTGCGCTAATCAATGAATTGTCAAAAATAACCTGGCCCGATTACACCGGTGATATTGATGAAAGTACATATCACTTTAACGATGTATTCTACGCCTTATTTCATAAATGTATACCGCTAGCAAATATCTCTACAGCTACTTCGTCAATTGCATGGAGCACTAAAGAGCTCAAACGTCTTAAAAATTGTAAGACGCGCGCGTTTAAGCGATACAAACTTTCAGGAACCAGGACTGCCTATGCTACTTATGCTGTTTTACGTCAAAAGTACAACTTGTTAAACAGCAGTTGCCATAAGGCTTATATACGATTAAAAATCAAATTTTTTGCAAATCTAAACCATTTTACAGCTTCGTTAACTCCAAAAGAAAAATGAAAGGATTTCCTTCTACCATGAAGTTTAACGATATTATTTCTACCGACAATTCTCTTATTGCTAATATGTTTGCTGATTTCTTCCAATGGAACTACTCTAATACTTCTGATTCGGTGCTTTCGGATTAACCATTTAGACTGTGTCCGCTGAATTCAGTGTCAGTCCCTAGTATTTGCGAAGAGGATGTTTTTTGGCATCTAGAAAAACTGAAGGTTGCCTATTCTGCCGGACCTGACCAAATTCCATCAACTGTGCTTAAAACATGTGCTCTAAACCTTTATCAACATTTAACTTCTCTGTTTAACGCTTCCTGGAAACAAGGGATGTTTCCCAGGCAG